>NW_026099574.1:44886791-45080253 GCF_025091365.1 Daktulosphaira vitifoliae
AAAAAAAAAAAAAAAACACATCATAGTAAAACCAATACCTTCTCAGCTTCGCATCGAAGCTAATATGTATGATCAGTAAACTTAAAACTGAAAATTATTAATTTAAATTCATAATTTTTTATATTAATAATAAAGATTAATAATAAAATAGTAAAATAATTTTTAACAAAATTTAAATTAGATTCTCTATTACAAAATTTTAAAACTATAAAAATCTAATTAAATAAATTAAATTGTTAAAAATTTATCAGTAAAAAATGATAATGAAATAAGTTAGTTTAATAATTATTAGATATACCTGATTTGCTAGATATTAACGGTAAACCAAACAAATGTTGATTAATTATTCGTGTGGCATTTGTAAGTGATTTTGACGACAAGCCAAATGAAGGTCTCCTTTTTTTTACACTCTCTAGACTTTCCTGAGATGCCCTAGTAAATGGCTGATCCCCAATGTTTGATTGCTAAAATGCATATTTTTATATTTTGAATGTATACATACATAAAATAACAGTTACGAGTGAATGGTAATGAAGGATTTCAAAAAATATGTCCACAGAAATAGTTTTTTGTTTATTTACTGATACTGATTAAATAAAAGTATATATAATAATGAATATTTTGTTAACTAAGAGTTCTTTATTATGAATAATTGATTTTTCAGAAATGAAACCTTTCAAGGCCAGTCCAAGTTGAACATTTTTTGTATTACACAATAATTAAAATTTTATCGTTGTAATATAAAGTTGCAATGTGACTAAATTTTACATTTAAATTTAATGTTGTATAGTTATTTTACTCCTAGTGTATAAAAACATTTTGTTCATTTATTATTCACCACTGTCTTATCAAAGACCATTGTTAGAATAGTTTATTATAGATACATGTTTTGACAATTTGGAGTATTTAGTTAGCTACATTAACATTAATCAGTATTCTTACTTGTAAAAATCTTGTTTTTCTACGTTTTACAGATTCATTTAAGCTACCCCGACTTCCAGAAACTGAACGGCGGTAACTAAATTCTTTGGATTCGTCCATAGGCGATGTCCCTAAGCTACGAGGCGTTTCTTTACAATCAGTGGTTTCTAGAGGATTCACATAGAGGTTCGAACTGTCGTTGTTGATTGTTGGATGTTCACTCGCTTGCTTTTGCAGTTTATGGTGCAAATGTGTACATTGTGGTTGCTGTTGTGGCTGTGCTTGTTGAGATCCCACAACATGATGCTCAAACACAGTATCATGCAAATCTTCTGCAGTTAAATCACCTTGGGAATGGAACGGTTGCGACTTGCAACTAACATAAGTATCTGAACTGTCTACGCTACCTACTTCATTACGAGGTAAACGCAAGGCAGGTGTTTCATTGTTAGGCTTAAGCGCTCTCATTTCTACACTTAAGGTAGTTTTGGTATCGATTGTTGGATATGGTGTAAGGTGCTCTGCATCCAAATATTCTTTGACCTCCTGCAAATTAAATTTCATTTAAGTCAAAATTATTTAATTTTTTTTTTTATCTTTACCACAATATAGTCAATTTTAACAAAATTTTATTATTTTAGTTTTTGATGATATCTATATTTTTGACGTACATATTATCAAATTTAATTTTGTATAAATAACAACAAATAATAACGTAGTGGCATAACTAAGGGGGCTAAAAGAGCTAATTGAATACATTAAATGAACAGTTTTGGTAAAAAATCACTTCAAATAAGATTATTCAATTGTTTTTTGGCAAAAATCACCTCCTTTTAAAAATCCTAGATTGTCTCATGTAATGACCTGTTAATAAAATAAGTTAACAAAAAATTTAATTATATTTTACATACAACAAATCTCATAAGCAATATACGTATTCCTAAATATTATCAACTACTAAAAAAACTGTGTTCCAAATAATCATAATTGTTAATGATTGTTAATTGTATTATGGTTACAGACAAATAAGTAATAATTTTTTTGCGCCTTTAAAAGGGATCCTTTTAAATAAATAAGGCATGTATTATATTATTATGTTAAAAATAATATTTCTTGATAGATTATTACATAAATACTATCTATACGATCAAAATTTCTACTACATGTCAAATTCTAGTTGAGATTGTAATTCATGAAATGTATACATTAACATCCAATGCATTTAGGATGTTAGGAGACAAATAAAATTTAATTAAAGACTAACTATCCGTTTAGTTCAGACTTAATTAAATAAATTGAACATTGTCGTTAACTTGGCGCCTATGTACTTTGTAAACTTAAATGTATTGTAAATGCAATTTTTCGACTAAAAATGGAAACATAAATACTACAACTTAAGTTTTAGTAAATGCTAAAATAACTATTCAATTTGGAAATTATACATTCAATTATCATTTTTTGTTACTCATACTTTGTTTTAATCAAAAATGCAAATAAAAACTATCGAGTCAAAAAGACTCCCTAACAGCACAAAAATTCATGATATAAGAGTGTAAAAAAAGTGTATATAATATTTATGATCTCTTAAGATTAATGATCTGTGATACAGTACTGTGTTTCTCACGCCATGTTATGAACTTATATGAGAGTGTAATGGCATCTAAAACACAAGTACTCAATGGTATAGTGGTATGGTTTATCACTACAACGCTTTGGGCCACGGGATAAGTCTCGTGCCGTAGCTCTTTTTTCACATTATTTCTGGTTTACTTTCGATGACCGGCGGCGCCATCAATGTCATCTGCCATGATATAACTATTAGTAATAATCTTAATCTTCCGCAATTAAAAACAAAACAAAAAAAATTTTTCATTTAACGATCAGGTAATTGTAAAAGCAATTTGAAAAAAAATTTTAAGGTGCTTAAAATATATTTTAATACATTAAAAAGAAGTTAATACGATTTTAAAATAAATATAGATTTTAAGTAACTTCATATAGACGTCTAGGGACCTTAAAAGACATGGGTACCAAGTGAAGTATACAAGAAAGCATATGTGTAATTTCGTATACATCAAATTTTCTAGATCGAGCGCTTAAAATTTCTTAAACAAGTCTTTGAAAAGTTAAATATCTCACAGTTATAAAAACTGGACGATAGATTAATACTAATAGAGATGCATAATTAATTTATGGTTTCTGGTATGATCACAAGTGCAGTTTCAATTTGAATCACTGAGGTTTTCAAGGGTAAGATGCAATGGATAATCTATAGACTCTCTTCTAAAAAGGTAAGACTGAGAATATTTATTTTTAAACACTTAAGGCTACACTCCATATTTTTCAATTCTGGTTCTTAAAAATCTTAAAATGTTTGAAATTAAAACAAGAGAAATTTAAAAAATAATATATTTATTATTATTTAATTTAATTTTACCAATTTGTTTAAATTGAATTTCTGATCCTATAAATAAATTTATTTTTTAAAAGGGTGACTCAATTTTTTTGACTATAAAAAGTCATCAGCAAAAGTGGATTGGAAGACGAGGGCACACAAAAATTGTTGTGACCCTGTTCGCTTCAAAAAAATTGTTTTGTTACAAATTTAATAATTTAAAAAACTTATAAATTATACATAGTATAATTAAAAATTTAACTTATTATCAATTTGTTTTAATATCATTGATACATCAATTTACCCAGAGTCCACACAGACCAACGCTTATCAACACAATTTATCAAAAATTGAAAAGATTAAAAAAAATGATATAATAGTTAAATATAATTGTTAGATTTAGTCAGCCCAATTACACTATTCGTAACGACCCTTATCGTTCTATAGACGGCGGCCTAGAGCATAATTATCTCCTTTCTCTCGTGGTTAGTCCGCCCCTGGTCATCAAAATTTAATATATTAGTAGATTCTTCGGAAATAAAAAATCGTGACTTCTCCTGACTACGTATAAAATTGTTAATAACTTCTGAAATAAGTTGTTATAGCCCAGTTATTTTCTTAACGTGATCATTATTTAATAGATTACTTAGTTGATTATATATGTTGCCATCTAAAAAAATAAAACTGACACTCTTAATGTTTATAAGGGATGATATATAAAATATGTCTACTTAAATCTAAAGAAATTGAACTGATAAAAAGCCAAATGACTTTGAATCAATTAAATCATTTAGATCAGAGAGAAGAATGGGAACGTTAAATACTTTTTTTACTATAAAATTCAACGACTAAGGAAGATAAAGGTTAACTATATCCCTTTATATCACTATTGTTTACCTTATAAAAACCACTGGACTACAATATACATTTTAGATTCCTTATTTATATATTTTTTATTATTATTGCTTTAATATTAAACTAAGAAAAGCGTGTTGAAATATATAAGTATGAAAATGCATGTATTGGTATTGTTTGATTTTAAGTAGATGATTAATTCATCTAAACTTTGATCAATAATTATTCTTAAACAGAATTTATAAATTGTTATTAGACAATTAAATATTTTGTTGTCTAGTGTTGCCTCGCGTGAGCCGTTAAAGTTTAAAAGCAATAAAAAATATCAACCCTTATAACCAAGGTAAAATCAATAATTGTATAATAAAGCTATTGTGTATAGCAAAAGTTAGTAAAATTTTATAAATGTATTCGTTATTAACCCCTATTCCATTAGTTGTAAACCAGGTCTATTATAAATACTAATGTGATGAAAACAAAGTAATACGTTTGCAATAGAATTATTGTAGTATTCTTTTAATCAATATTCAAGCACGTACATTATTTTATACCGGTAAATGACTTCTGGTGTTCCCCCTTTTTTTTTTTGGCACAAAAAATATTTATGACTATTTTTACTCATCATTTGTTAAGGTGTAAGAATCTATCAAGGGAATCACTACGATGTGGCCAGTAATCCGATTAGCCAGTACATACCTGTCAACAGTTACACAATATTCACTATATAGATAAACGAATAGATAATTTAATGATATGTTAATGTACACTATATAAATATAATAGCTGTAAATTGTTACAGGAACCTATTTATTGGGGAAGGGGTGCTCCTTATATGATGAACTTAAGAAATTTCATAACAAAATAAAACCAAAAAAACACTTCACACTCAAGTTATTGTACATATAAAATCAAATTATAACAGAAAATGGAGCCATCTAATAACAATAGTTATTGAGAAAAATATATTTTTTTAATAAATAAGACTTTTATTTCACGACAAAAATTTGGATTTTTATTATGTTTCATAAATTACATTTAAATTATCATATATTGATCGGCACAATATGAGAAAAGCTCGATCGACTTTGATTTGTACTAAACATTTTAACTGCGTAAATATTCAAGTTACCCTCCCCAAATTATTCGTCTAAAAGGGAAGTGCATGTTTCTATCATACCACACGTCACAATCTAACTATTATTTTAAATTTTGTATGCTCGCTCCTAAAATCTTTTTAAAAATACGCCACTGGTGTCAATAGCTTAAAAAAATTCTAAACAATTTTTTATTAATTTTTTTTTAATTTTCTATCCTCTTAAATGACAATAATTTTCTCTACATTTTTATGATGCAATTTAATATACTTAATATTAGAATATTTTTTAAGTTGTTGAAATGTTGTTATAAATGAAAAAAATTATGAATTATTTATAATTAGTTATTAAAATAATAAATAATATTTTTATTTACCTCAAAACTTTTTTTTTCTAAATGAACTATCTTTTTACTATCAAGTTATTAAATTGTTATTATTTATTTATTTTTTCTAATAATTTCCTGAACTTGTTTAATAGACAGTTGAAGTTAAACATTTATTATGTTAAATCATACATATAAGTTATTAATGAATTAATGAGTAGTTAAAATAATTATATTAAAATATTATAATTAAGAAGACATGATAAATGTTTCACAATTACATAAAATACAAATTATATTTAATATTTTTAAGAGAAATTAAAATATTAAATTAGTTTATTCTATATCCATACCAAATTAAATATATACTAAAATATCTCTGATCAGATCCATGAGATATACATTATTTGGACTTTATTATATTATACGCTTTTGTTAACCCATTTAAGGCCATTGCGGTCTCCTCCCAAGGAGGAGGTTTCTTAACCATTTAAACTCCGGGACAAGTGGTTACTCCATCGTCGGATATGGACTAATTTTAGTAAATTAGCAAATAATAATAAGTAAATTTATGTTCAACTTAAAAATAATTGAATAAAAATTTGTTTTTTGTCAATGTACATTTTTTTATCACGCTGAGCAAATGTTTCAATGAAAAATTTTGATTTCGCTTAATGCATGAAGTAGTCGTAACTTGTAAATTGTGAGCTGGAAAAAAAGTCCCAATTATCGTTTTTCCCTTAGTTTAACATATAAATAATTTTTTTTCTACTTCTTAATAAGTTTCAATTTATATTTAAATATATATTTAAGAATATTTAATTTTTTCAGAAAAATTAATGAAATATTTTATGTTCTTTATTTAATATATATATAACGGTTGCGACTTGCAACTNTAATATATATATATATTATTACACTTTATCATATCTCCAAAAGTTTATTAAGCTTATAAATATTTATTCTTTGAAAAATTTTCTTTGGTAATAACGTTTAAAATTAATTAACACGACAATTTTAATTTATATTGAAAATTGGATTTTTCAGTGAATAAACAGTTAAAGATATATAAAAAAGTGTGATATTGAGGAAAAATTAAATTTAAATATTTTCTTTATTATAAAAACTACTAATATTAACTTATTACAGTCAAATTACATACATTTTTAGTTAATGCTCAATGGTGTTTATTCACTGAGTATTCATTTACTTGTGATACTTAATAACCTATAACATTTTTTAAAATTAAATTTTCCACTAAATTACATATAATTTTTTTTTTTATTCATAATATATGCATAATAAACATAATTTCTACCCTTTTAAATAAATTTTCAAAACCTCTGAGACACATGTAGATGGTTAAGTATCATCATCGTTAAAAATAGCCAAAAATTTTCTTTTTACAAATAGAATAAATTTCCGGGTACCTAACATCAAATTTCTTAAATTTGTCTCTACTGTTTTATTATACTAATTATCAGTGTACTAGTCAAATTATTGACGTAAAATTTCTGACTTAATCTAAATTAATATAAAAAGGAGATAATTAACGATCGGTTCAATTTATGTGGCTATTACTATTTGTATTATTTATACCTTTTGTTTACAAGAGCAACATTCGAATTCATTATGTTTTTCATCTAACTTTTTGTTTAAACCACTCTTGACCATCATGGCCTAAAATCAAAATAAAACAAAAACTCACACAAATATATGATAAAAAATAATAAAAAAATGCTGAATCGCGTAACCATATATCAAAATTAAAACAAGTATATAATTAACAGTTAAATTTAAATCATATAACATAAATAGTTTAAATTAATAAGAGCAAGCTACCAGGAAAATGTTGGTATCCCGTTGGGACCACCAACTCTGCCAAAGTGAAATGACATAACTGCATACTAATAATAATTGATTTAGTTTAATTAAGTGTACGAATATACACATAATTAAATTAAACATCTTAACGTTTTTCTCAATTTTATTAACATATACTAGAAATTTAGACTACTAAATCAATAGACGTTAGTTTAAATGTTCACAAATTGATTAGCTATATATAAAACAACAAGGTTTTAATATGATCAATGATATAAACCAGAAATAAAAGTATATCACTTAACTGAATTAAAAATTAAAAATGTTTAATTTTTTTTACTATTTATCATACAATATTAATATTAAATTTTGCTGCAAATACGAAATTCAGATCAAAAAACATAATCACGTATATTATATAATAATAAAACATAATTGCGCTATGAAGAACAAAAACTATAACGGAGTACAAGTTGAAAAATAAGAAAACCAGATCTAAAGTTTTTGATGTCTTAACAGGTTATACAAGTCTTTTAAGATATGATTTAATAATAATACTGGGGTGTTTAGGAAAGTAAAGAATGACATTAAATGACAACGGTACCCTTAAACGTTAACCCGAATGAGTCTGTTTTTTTATTGTTCGCTCAAATGTTGACACTTATTAGAATGGCTTCTGACGGCGCTTATTGGCCGACAGCTGACAAGTAAAAGGCTTGAAGCAAAAAGCAAACAACCATCACATAAAGTACTCACAGCGCTTTCAAAAGGCTTTCCAAAAGAATTAGCGTTCTGCTCCGGATTGTCGATATCCAATAACGTTTGTTCTTGTTTTACCTTGGAATCGTGAACCGCACCTCTAGCTGGAGGCGGTGGATTCAATGGCATCGTTTCACTACAACTACTAGTTTCTTCATACTGCGAGTAATTACTTCCTACTATAAAACAAAAATTGATAATATTAGATTACAATAATTTACAAAAATCAAAAAAGCAGTCATTTAAAAAAAGGGAATTGAATATAAGAAATTATAGTCGAGTTTACGAAGTCATATAATCTTTCTAAGAAGATTTTTTTTTATAGATCGTTTATATTGATAAATATATTACTTTTTAAAAGCAGACATCTTTAAGCTTAATTTATATTCAATTAAAATATTGTTTTAATGTAACTTTGATATAAAATGTTTATCATTAAGATTGTCAAAGAAAGTTTTTAATCATTATTTAATGTTAATAAAAGTTGAGTCGGCAAAATAATACTTTATTTTTTATTATAATTTAACGATAGGTACTATATTATTTGCAAGTTGTGTTCATTGTTTTATTGAAATAAATTATATAGTTTCAAATTAAAAAAATATTCTGCAAAAATGTTGATCATAGTTGATGATTTAAAAATGAATATTAAACTTACCACATAAAATGTAAAAATTACAAAATGTGTAAGTTTAGTTAGATATATAATAAAAAAAAAATTGGTTATTAAGTCTCCAATTATTTTAGTCAATTAGTATAATATATACCTGGATAACTTTTAAAAATATGACATTTAACAAAGAGATTTTGGAAATGAATAAGCTTTTATGATAATAGTTATCATAAACGAAATAATAGTTATCATAAAACAAACGTAACATAGTGTTACGTTTGTTTTTAAAATTTCAACTTACCGTGAGATCGCAGCGAGTTCTGCTTGGATAGTTTCGGTATGTCACTTTCTGAAAATCCATCAAGTTAAAAGAAATAGTAAACTAAACTTTGAATATTAAATCTTAAGATGTCTTATACACAATAGTTTAAAATTAATAATTAATCAATAAAATGTATTAATTAACTATTAACCTAACCGTCCTCTTTAACCCGAACATAGTTTTTTAAAAGGGACGTTAAATTAATAAGTAAAACACTATTAGTAACTTAATATTAAATGGAAGATTATTTTTAATATTCTAAATTTTATTAAATGCAGAGTTTAAAACATATTGATAAACGGTTAATTTGTATAATTAAAGGGAATATTAGCGTGATAAGACCCTCACCAGTGTCGACAATTACGTCGATTAGATCCATGCTCTTGGCAAATGCATCTCTGAGGTTAACATGATGGAACGATACGATGCTTCCTTCTCGCTTCGCTCGCTCCAATGCCTCCCGTCGTTTGAGTGCTTTTTCTCGTCTCATTTGATTTTTATAGAACTCGGCAAAGTTGTTCACTATAATGGGAATGGGTAGCGCAATGACCAATACGCCGCAGATGCAACAGACGCCGCCAATCATCTTGCCTAAAGCTGTAGTTGGGTAGATGTCACCATAACCAACAGTGGTCATAGTGATGCCGGCCCACCAAAACGTTTCTGGTATAGACGTAAACTTGGTGTTATTCTGTTCTTTTTCGGCAAAGTAAGCCAAGCTGGAGAAAATAAGCACTCCCATGGCAAGAAATAACATAAGTAATC
The DNA here is from genome assembly GCF_025091365.1 of Daktulosphaira vitifoliae. Taxonomy (NCBI): domain Eukaryota; kingdom Metazoa; phylum Arthropoda; class Insecta; order Hemiptera; family Phylloxeridae; genus Daktulosphaira; species Daktulosphaira vitifoliae. The sequence goes on from NW_026099574.1 coordinate 44,896,665, forward strand.
CGAGTTCCTTGTACGAGTTTCTTAGTGTAAATCCTAAACTTTGTAAACCAGTTGAATGCCTTGCTAGCTTGAGAATACGTAGAATTCTCATTATACGGAATATTTGTATTACTCGACGCACGTCTTCGAATTGATGAGTATCCGATTTATCTGTCTCGGCCTGTAGCAATAGAGAAACGTAATAAGGAAGTATTGCCAACAAATCGATAACATTGAGGCCGCCTTTAAAAAATTTCCATTTATTCGGTGATGCACTGAATCGGAGTAAATATTCCAGCGTAAACCACGTTATACACACTAGCTCCACCATGGCAAATATTGGATTGTCTTGGAATACTTCTGGTGCAATCTCTACCTGAGTTTTTGGCAATGTGTTCAGAGTAAGAGCTACCGTCGACAGGATGATGAACAGTATTGATATAACGGCTATCACCTGGTCAACAACAATCATTCTAATTTTGGATCAAACTCAAATGTGTACACAATGACCACATAAAACAAATATGCGCAAAAAATTCACACACAATACTTCTCAACGTGCACTGTCTAGGGAGGCACTATTTCAATATATTTGAAACACTTAGTAGGTATAAGGTTATAATGTCATCATTAAATGAATAAATAAAAAAATATACATTTCCGAAAATATAGACGCTGTTAAAATGCATGATTAATAGTTATTTTATAATTAGTAGGTTAGTTTGAATGATATTGTATGCAAATTGTAAATTCGAGTTAATCTTGTAAAAAATGTGTTGTAAAATGTTTAACACTATGAAGTTATCTTTGAACTTATATAATTATACGATAAAGACCTTTCAAGTACATAGATGTTTAATTAAATTATTATTACAAGAATCTTTTAGAAAAGCGTATTTTTTCAATAAAAAAAAAAAAATGTTTAAAATAACACTCACGTGACATTTACAACAAAATAGTTTCAATGGAACTAAACCAATAACATTAATTATTTCCATATAAACAGAGATTGATTTGACCAAAAATCAATCTTTTTAAAAGATTCTTCTATACTTCAAAATCAAAATTCAAATAAATATTTTCTAAAACTAGTATTTGTTACCGAAACCGAAATTTTATCTGTTTTGATAATATAAGTTAATACCATATTTTATAATGTATTTATTTATAAATATATTCAATTACTTTTATTTTAACGTCAGTATTCACAATGAAAAATTTTTTTAGTTGTGCATATTTAATATCTCTAGTCTTTACTTTACATGTGGTATAATCCCGACAATGTATATTAATCATTGATGATAATCATAATTAAAAGTATTATATGCAATTATACATTTTATCAAACAAATTAATAGTATAATATTCTGATTAATTATTAATCAGAATACCATCAGCAAGTATATATTATTATCAATTGATTTGAAAACTTAGTATGTATTTTTCCGATGTTGTAGTATTAGGGGTGATAAAGTGAGTTAATCCCCCCCCATCTACAATAAAAAGTATTTCTGCGTTACTATGTAATCCAACGACAAAGTGGCACAAACTTGGAACCCTTCAAAGTGAATCAAACAAAATGTATAAATGTATTTAGTTCGTTGCTTTAATCATAATTTATAAGTGCTAAACACTATACTTTTTCTTTGTATACTATTTATGGAATACAACACATATAACTACAAATAGGAATTATACGTATTTATAAATATTGTTAAATTATTCTGAACACACCATCAGCTAGAACAAATTACAATAAATTGACTTTAAAACTTAGTATTTTATTGTTACCAAGGTAATAGTTTTGGGGGATTAGAAGGCCCTAAACGGAAAATGTTTCTGCGTTTTTCTATAATCCTACACAAAGTTACACAAACTTAGGATCCTTTAAAGTGGTTCAAACAAAATTTATAAATATATTTAATTCTCATCCCTACAATAGGTAATAACTTATTGCATTTTAATGTGTGAATTTTATATAATATTATTACATAAATTATATAATTATTTGACAGATATTGAGTCCTATGTTGTTGGAATTTAATGTCATTATTTTCGGGAAATTAACTATGGCACATTGCATTTACTTATGTATGTCATTGTTTAAAATGAATTGCAGACTTTATAAATCATATGATGTGCACATTAGTGATTTAGTGGAGGTATCTAATTAGCTAATAAAAACAGACTTCCTTTAGTTATTTAATGATACCATGTCATATTTTCAATTCGGTCATTGTAATGATTGCTAATTAAGGAGATTTTAAAATTTCATATCAACAAAACATCTTAAAACTAATAAAAACACTAAATCATGGTTTCACACAAACTATTATATGTTTTCATGATTTAATAGTTCTAATTGATAAAAAATATGTGCTATTAAATTGCATTTCAAGGATAATATATGACAGGTATATTTATAGCTTAAAATTATGTCAGGTGTAATATGTAATTTTTTGCAATTGGACAAAAAGGTTTTTATGTAATTTTTTTGTTTTCGAGAAGAAGAAAAATTTAATCGTTAGTGAAATTCTTATTTGAAGGTGGAAAATACTTAAAAAATACATAATTAAGATGCGAAATTCATGTGTCCGACACTAAGACCAAAAGTTAACTAGGTGATGATACAGTTGTACTTTTGTTCAAAGAGCTAGTGACTACCTTTTCTTTATATAAAATTTTATATACACCTTTGAAAAGTCTTAAAATGGTGTTATACCAAAAATGAAATAATAAATCCTCAAAATTGTGGTTGAAATCTATATGAATACTGAAAATAAATAAAAACCATTTATAAATTGAAATAATGACCTAAATATTTTTTATCGGTTTCAAGCCCAGCTGTAAAGTGGTATTCAGGACTTAGCGAATTAACTTAATACTATTTTAGTTAATATAATGAAGTAATTTATTGAGTTCCTTTGCCTTTGAATTTTATACAGAGTAATATTTTAATATTAACCACTAGAATTCTCTTAAAATAACAATTATATTAAGAAAATTGTTTTTGAAATTTTTTTATTTTATATAATTTTGAATTTATTAATTATTAAGTTTTTATTCAAAATTAGTCCCTTGTACCTTACAAGATATTAATGTAATTAAAAATTAACAACTTTATTTATTTTTATTGTTTTTTTATCGCTTTATCAGCTCATTAAGGGCTATAGAAGTCTCCCCAAAGGAGGAGATTTCTTAACCATTTATACTCCAAGACGTGTGGTTAGTCCGTCGCCGGAGAGAGGAATGGCGACTCCAATTACCAATTACTCCAATTACTGATCTCTCGTTCAGCAAATGAAGCCGTCCGTGTCCAAGTTTCGAACCCGAGGCAGTGTGCGTCAAACATTGTCGCGTTACCGACTCGGCCACACTGTTTCTATTTTTATTGTAACATTAACTGGTTAATAAAATTAAATATGATCTAATTAAGTAAATGACAAATTAATAATAATTAATTGAGTCGATCAAAAGTTGTCATCCACTACGTATGTTGCTTATTAAAAAATATAATTTGATACTATTATAAATTACAAGGGAAAAATAAAATAAAAACTTAATGTTTATAAATATGAAACAAATCATCGTTTGTCTAATAATAAAAGAATATATCTGTTTGTAACAATTTTATGGCGTGTGATATAGACAGAATTCTATAAGGAATCGTGATAATTGGCGCTTATTATCACATTTCAATAAGTGATTTTTTAAGTCATTAGACAGCGAAGATAACTAATATACAGTAAGTTTTAATGTTATTTTAACAGTAAAATTCACTGTATGTACTGTAGGGTTGTACAGATTGTTGTGTAAATCATATATAATCATTCCATCTATAATCATGGCCTTAAGTTATTATAATATAACTAAAAATATTAAGGATGAACAAAATTTGGAATTATTATTTTAAGAAGATTATATAAATAAGTAAAGACGATTAAATAAAATTGACATTTGTCAATTAAAAATTGATAATTATGATTATCTATCTATTTAACACTATTAATTTTTATCATAAATTCAACAAATCAAGGTGATTGTTTAACAATCATTGTCTTTAAAAGTATAGTAATACATAGTGTTCAGTAAGTAATGAAACGGAATTCTTGTGTTCTCGTTGTTTATAACAATTGACCTGTTTTCTTACTTACTGAACACTATATATATTATAAGTATAAGCAATAAAATTTTTAAATGGAAACATAAAAAATGTCTTTGATGTCTTAGAAAATCTAATTAATTTTGATCCAACTAAAATTTTTGCGTTTTTTTTTAAATAATTTTCATAGTTTTGAACTTTGTTAAAGGATATTTTTTATTATTTGTCTTTAATAAGAAAAAATAAAAAATAATATGTTTTAATTTCATGTTTGATTTTTACAACATTTTTAAATACCTATTTTTTTAGCCATTTTTTCATAAAAAAAAGTTGATAACAATTTTAGGATAGAAGGGAGTATAGAATAGGTTATTTACCCACTATAAATTTATATAGTGCGGGTGGATATAGCTCGTATATGTATACTGCGTTACATATCTACTCTGTGTAAAAATTCTTCTTATCAATAAGTACGTATCCTTAAGTCTTTATCAGCCAATCAATATTTTTTGTAAGAAGAGAGCTATTTTGAAGGTAAAAAAAAATATTAATAATAAATAAAACAATTTTTTTTTGTCTTACTAGAGACAAATAAAAAATCTGTAGATAGTGTTTAATTTAAAAAAAAAAACTTGTCAAAAAAGTAGGTCAATTGAGAGCTGAGAAAATAAATGATAGCTACAAAAAAAAAACCACATAGTAAAATAATATTAATATTAATTTCTTCTCACGAGAGGAGACTACAGTAATGGAATCCTTGATAATTATTGAAGTTATTGAAACTAAATGAGATAAAAATCAAATGAGTTAAACATTTTTTTTTAACTCAAAAAGAATTAAAAAAAAATTCAGTGCCACAGTCGTGAAAGACCCAAGTGTTACCGTCTCAAAAACCGTACGTCTCATTCGTCACTTAATAAAAATGGAAATTTAGCTAGTTCAAATTTTAAGTTATTTTTCTCGACTTCAAAGAAAGAAAAAAATTTAAATATGATTAATTTTTTATACTATGTCATTTAGATTGATATAATATTTATGAAAATCAGTGTAATCCCCTTATAATAAAATAAAATACAAAACCAAGAATTTTAACACAATTATAGCATATTTTTAAATACGGTAGCTATTTTCACCATGTATTCTCCTAATAAGATATTTAAAAATAAAATAAAATACAAAACCTAGAATTTTAATAGAAAAATAGCATATTTTTGAATACGGTAGCCATTTACGCATTTGCGTTAGTTTTTGTAAAAAAGTTGCTATTTTAAATCCCCTTTGTTAGCAGAATAAGTGTTAGATTTTCAAAAAAAAAATAGAAGGTGATTTTTATCGCAAATATTACATTTTTTTTTTAAATTTCGACAGCAATTTGCACATAGTAGATAAGGTGTCGGGACAAATTTTTTATTTTTATTTTATAGTACATAAAATAAGCTTTAATTTGATATATGTTTAAAGGACGCAGTATTTCCGGAACATTTTCAAAAGTTAAGTTGAAAAAGTTAGTTTTTGTAAAAAAGTTGCTATTTTAAATCCCCCCCAATGAGCAAGTTAAGTGTTAGATTTTCAAAAAAATGATATCAAATGAAAGAGAAATATCTAAGGTTTTAGTATAAAAAATAATTATGTTGATTTGTTTATTTTTGAAAAAGTTATGGAAGTTTTAAGAAAAAAAAGTGAAAAAAATGACAAAATTTACCGATTTTTAAATTTGTAATTTTTTTGGGTATTTCCCCCATTTGCGGGGAACGAGGGAAAATTTTTTTCAACTTTTAAGGGTAATTTCTTCAACTAGATACGATTTGTGATCTTTTGACGTATTGTTGAAAGAAATCGGTCCAGTGAGAGCTGAGAAAAAGTGGCAACAGACATAAAAAAAAAAAAAAAAACATCATGGTAAAATTAACATCGAAGCTAATATGCTTTTAATTAAGTTCAAACTGTAGAAATTGTTAAAAATAAGTTACGAATAATATTCTCTGGATCAAAAGTTATTAGTTTTGTTAAAACATAGTGGTACACACCGTATGTTTAATCTGATAAAAGATAAGAAAATGATCTAAGGAACAAAATGACAGGTAGTTAACAACTTTTAAACTAGCGTTTAGAAGTTATTAACACTTTAGTATAAAGAGTAAAGGTAAAGCGCAGATCTGTTTATTTTTACTTCTTGTCATTTGTGAATCTTACTACTCCTACCGCTCTGATATGAAAATGCTAATATTTTTTAAAGTACTGGTATAAAATTTGTTATTGATCGATCATTTATACTACAACTAGATCATTATCTTATTTGTAAACCGGTCAAAGACATATTTCTATTAAAAAAACAAAAGTGGACACAATTTTAGGAGGATAAAAGTGGTAAGACCATATTTTTCTTTGATAATTATAAAACGTAGGATATTATTAACTTTTGCAAAGAAAACATGATTTTATGTTTTATACTTTTAAAGATATTGCATGAGTTATAGTTAAAAAATTACTCTTTAGAATAAATAACTCTTTTTATATGTCATTGATTTTCAGATGAATCATCTTTATCAGCCAATAAAGACAAATGGTAAAGTAGAGGGACAAAGAAATCTAAAGTCAAAAACAGTTTTATTTATGTTTAACCAAATGAGATTGTGTCACGCAAATTGGTGGGAATAGAATGGAATTTTCAGAATAGTTACTTCAGAAAATTTCACAACACACAATATTGCATACAATATGTAATTCAGAGTGAATTTATGTTTGTAGGTTATGTTTGCATTTATTATGGTTGTTACGCAAATGATGGTTTAATTAGAATGCGTAACGCGGTCGTAGTTTGCGTGTTAAAGAACACTAGTTAATTTGTTTGGGATAACAGTTCAAAGCCAAAGTTTTTGTTTCAACTTAGATCGGGTGACATGTTAATGACAAAGTCGGTTAGCAGCCACTAAGTGTAGAGGGAGAGATCTTATTCACTAAATAAACAAAATCAAAAGCGAAATTCACAAAATATAGAAAGCAGTCCACGGCCAATAAAATCAAAATAATTACAAATAATCAAACACAGTCACTCGCATTCATTTATGTGTAAGTGTATAAACGCGCAAGTCCAATAGGTAGTAAAGACCGGTCCCGGGGCCGGTAAGTCAGTCACATTAAACGGACGGCTATACCGGCGCCGATACGAGCCTCAAACGACCTTTAGACATTAACATTCCTTAAGAACACACTTTTTATTTTTAAACGAATGATTATTTTCTTATTGTCCAGTTTGATTTAAAATGATTGGCGTCTTCTGTTGACTTCTACGACGAACACGTCCATCGCGAACAAACTCATTCCACACACCAAACTTGTACAATAATTTTTCATTTAAATTTGCCGAGTTCTATTTACTAGTAAATTATATCAGTAGGATGCGGATGTCGATAAAGTAGTGTTGTACGCCGGTGTTAAAAAACAAAAGTGTTTTTTAATAGTACAAAAAAGCAGCTCGTGCATAATTAATTCCCTGTCAACACACTCGTTAAGAAAACAACAAAGATAAACAAATATCAAACGAAATCATAAAAAAAGTTGCTGGTACAAATATATTTTAAATTCTTTCCGGCAACGTGATGAACAACATAATTAAAAGTTTGCTTATTATTAAATTTAAAAAAAAAAGCACGCATGTATCTATTTGAACATAAATAAAAACAAATACGTGAAGACGTGCCGCATGCGGTCAAGCTGACCGTTGACGGACTTAACATCGAAGACTTACCCTCGCAGCTATGCTCGTTGTAGGTTTTTCTAACAAATCCCAAAGCATTTTCTGATATTGCGCACATTTCCCCTCGCCAAATTCCTCCTCGTCCCTTTGACGCAGTGATTCGGCTTCTTTTCGCATTTCTTCGTGCACGTGCTCTTTTCGCTGATGGTATTTGTGTTGACAACACGATTCCAAGTAAAGTTCGTCCACACCCCAATACTCCAAGTCATCGCTGAAGGCAAGTACACACATTTCGTCTACTAAATGTAATTTTCCAGTTCTGTAGAAATTAAGCACCTGAAAATGGCATAAACGAATTTTAAGTATAATTATGAAAATTTATCCCTAGCAAAAATTTTTAATTGAAATGAAATTTGAAAGCCGATTACGGTTGATACATTCAAAATGTCAAAATAATATTTTATTATTATTATTCATCATAGTATAACAATAAAAATTAAACGCTGTAAAATTAATAACTTTTCACCATCATGCCGATCCATTATTATACATTTGTCGGATACTTACTAAGAATATACTAATAAAAAAACAAACGAAATATTTACTATACTATTCATAGTTAATTTTAATACTTTTGTCAATCTTTAAATGAAAATACGAGAAATGGTGAAAAACTAATGTTTTATATTTACATTTCGGGTGGATGGTCGTTTTAAACCTTTTCTGTACTAAGTTTCTCATTGGATTTTCATTTGACAATATAGTATTTATTATATATCAATTTAATAATATATATCATTTATAGTATACTATATTGAAATTTCACTTTGATCAGTGTTTTTTAAATAAAATGTCTAAAGAAATTTATAGTAATTTTAAAATGTTTACGGTAGCGTAATTTTGAGATATTTTTTGAAATTGATGAAGTGTTTTCAAATTGTCGGCGCTGATAGGCCTAGATTTTGATAGGACTAGATTGATGACCAACTCTTATAACGCTAAAATGATATTAAGATAATTATGCATTAATGACAGATGTATTAATTACACATATACATGAGCTAAAGATTCCTATCTCCGTGTAAGCCTCTGCTTATGTACAAATCGGCTTTGTAGAGGCAGATAATAAAAATGATATTTCATAGCAAAACAAGTTTAAACAAAATATTCGTTAATTAAATTACCGAGCTAAATGATTTTGGATGTCTGTCGAAGAAATACTCGTTGTCCGCCAGTGAATAGTCATCGCAAAGCTCAGCAATAGCTTCATGTGTATTACAATCACGCAGTCGGCCCAATCGAGTGTGCGGCAGTCGTTCTAGTGTTCGCCACAGTATTTCGTGTTTCACACCACCGACATTGATGCACACTCTTCGATTAAGGGCTTTCGACCGCATGATCATAAAAGGTTCAGGGGGCAACGAAGACAACGAACGGCTGTGTAGCCGACGTTGAAGATCTTTTGCTTGCGACGACGTCGCCGTCGTCGGACCCGGTTGTGATGGTGTCTTGGCAGGGAACCTGATTTCTTTTTGACTGTCCGGGTGAGCTGTGGCAGAGGCGGCCGCAGCAGTCCATTGAACGACCGCGCCGATCGGCGGAATACATGGGCCGCCACAGCCATTGTTTTCGATTCCGGTGTCCGCTTCGCGTTCCGCGGCCATCAACCGGACACCGGGCAGTCAACCATCAATCTCCTGCCACCCATTGGTCTACAAACAAACAAAATCGTTATACATAAGTAATATTTTATAGTATAATTAATACAAATTTATTGAAAAATAACTTGTAATCTTTTAATTTTCTTGAAAATTTCAAACTATTAAAAAATATACGTTCATTTTTTATCAGCAAAAGCATCTGTTAAGTCGAGTTCATAAATGTTCAATTTTTGATAATTTTTTTTTACCACGTCATCTGATGCCGAACGCGAAAAACTAGTGGATGTTAAAAGAAAACACGTTTTAAAGAAAAAAATCAAGTTAAATATATTAGGAAAATGTCGATTAATATAGAGACAACAAAAGTAACAGTAGGAATAAATAAATAAATAGTTGGGTTAACCGAATATTCCAACTGTCTTAATTGCAATTGTTACTATAGGACACAATACAAAGAATAAACATATTAACGCTACAAAACTTTATTTAATATGCATTTATATGAGAGTCCTAAATTTTTTACACATTATTGATGAGAAAATTATCTGTAATCTAGCGTTTTTATTTTTTGTTTACATTATTTCTAGTATTTTATATTCACTAGAAAATTTTGGTAAAATTCAATAGTATTATAGTTTTAATATTCAAGAAATAACTTTAGAATCATTTTTTCTTTATAATTTGATAAAAAAATCGAAAAATGTGGTGTCAAACAACTTGATAAAAGTTGTCCTGCGCAAAATAATTTTTATGCAATAAATGAAGTTTTTGTCATTTTCATGTGGACGCCCCCAATGAAAAGTGTTGTACCTCACTTACAGTTACCTAAATTAAAAGCTAATAGGATTTTAAGAATTGTTTGTTCACCTGTACGGCGTCCTCTTAAGGGTGTATATATATATTTTTTGTATAATTGTTGAGTCCAGAAAAAAGTCATGTCAAGTTCATTGTAAATAGTTTTTTGTATCTCTTGTAAAATATACTTTTTGTAACATATCCCCTTTTGAACTCAGTAGTTCATCTAATTTATCATTTTATAACTTAACGATAAAATTATATCAACTTAAAACATGGTATGTTAAATAAGGTACGCGTGAACAGCTGTTGACCGACTCTTATCAGCCGTCTCGTCGCCAGCCTTTACAGCAACCAGCAGTGATGACACAGGTTAGTGACTTACATTGTTGTCGTATAAGAATGATATTGTGCGCATCAAATCGTCTAGTGTAAAAAAGTGCAGTTGTATTTTGTGCCATTGGGAAATTATGTGAAATTTACAAGCCTAATTCGGTTTTCGGCAGCCACTTGGATTGTTTTACCATCAACGGCTCTAGTGGAGTTAGTATTGATTTAGCATTTAACAGCGATATTAATTTCGATGTAATAAGTATTATATTTCGGTATTCATCAGTTGGCTGAATCAAACATCAGTTGAAGCGACCGAGTAGCAAATTGGATCGTATTATATGAATATATTAAAAGTTGAATATTATATATCCCCCTAATCAAAATTAGTTATATTATTATTTTTAAGATAACTTTATTATCATTTCTCTGGATAAAAGTTCGACGGTAAAATAAAGTGCCAAGTCATAAATAATTAAGTAATATATTAATCTATTAAATAAAATTATTAAAGTATTTAAAAAATCAATTTCTTGTGAAAGAGATGACATGGCTATTGCTTGCCATCTTATAAGAGTTTGGTTCCATCAAATTGTACACGTTCTTCTCTCTTTTAAAAATTAAATTACTTACTCAAAGGACATTAAAATATAATTAATATTTAATATCAATTATATTCTAAGACCTATTAAATTCAAAACAAAGGATAAGAATTTCAAGTAAACGCATTATTATAATTTCTATCAGTTCTAAACCGCAAATCCACTCATAAATAAACAGCGTTAAAAATTTAACTTTATTTGATTATCTAAGTAGTTATATGTTACAAAATATCATATTAGAACATAATAATTATATTATTTAACTCTATTTCTATAAAAAAAAGTACTCTATTGTAAGCCCATTGCTATATCTATGTTAAAGTATATATCACTGCTGACATAGTAAACCAAATGACAACAGTAAATTATGTGGGTTTAAAACTAAAATGTTTTTAATTAGTAACTTCATTTTGTGTGAGATTAAAAACACGTAACACTTTATTAGAAGAAAAAAATGTAATACAGTAAAATTGTATTATTATATTATTTCACAAAATTAATTTTAACGTTAAGCAAAATTAATAAAATAAGTGACTTAAGCATTATGGAACTATTAATATTTTTTTATCACATCTATATGTATATTCATATCGATCGTATTAAAGAGCAAGTACATTAAGTATATGTCTTTTAGATTAATAAAAATACTTTTATTTGTTTAATAAAATGTGTTTCACTCGAATTTTTACAGTAGATTGGTATCTGGGTATGTTAAGCTTTTTTTAAGAATTTATTTTACTTTTAATTTCTAATAATACAATAAAAAATTATTTATATAAAATAATTTGACACATGAATAATAAGTAATTTTTATTTTCATTAATAATAAATTAACATATTTATCAAGTGTTTTTCATCGTAACTTTTAATTAAAATTTCATTATTTATCCCGAAACTGGTACAATGCGGTATCACACACTGTTGCATTATATTTGGATATACCTCTGTAGGTATTTATTTTATTTTATTTATTAATTTTATGTCTGTAATTTTGATATCCAAATATTTATATAACTAAATAGGTCTAAATATCGTTATCGAATAATGGGGTTGTATCACCGCTCTGTACCAGCAACGTTGTATTTTTTCACTGTATTAATTACGGGTTAAGATTATTGTATACCCTCTAAATATTTTACCGAATGTCCGTCTAGAGTTACAAATAATTTTTATTCAGAGAATAAAAAATGTTTTTCATTTTTCAAATAAATAATTTATACCTAATAGAGTTACTAATCTGTCAAATTAAATGAAGTAAGAAATATAAGAATTTTCTTTAATAGACACCTCTAAATAAATCATTCATAACCAAAAACAAAATATTTGACATGATATATTTATTTTCTTACGTTTGGCAATAACACAGAGTGTTTGAAATAAACACAATAATATTTTATTGGATAATTTTACTCTGAAATAATAATAAACGCAAATGTTCATGAACAATAATATGTTCTAAAGATAATAAAAATAAAGCTTTTTAATACAAAGTATGAAATCTGATTACAACTTAAATTTGTATCTACTGTACTAACGTAATAATTTTTATTGCATAATCATTATTGTATTATATTTTTATGGTCGTTATTACATACATATAATAAATAATACATAATTACATAATTACATAAATCATATGTATTGCAAATGAAATATCTGCGGATATTTAATATGCGTCCAACTGGCCAACTCACATCTTATCGGAAATATTTTAACTGATTTTGAATGCAATTTTGACGCTCATACTGAAATTAGCCTCATAGTAACATTAGTTCAACATTTTGGAATAAATTTGTATTAGTGTTTAGTGGACCCTATACACATATTCACAATCTGCGGATAAGATGACTAGTATACAGTGAGACATACTTGTCCCACGAATGTTCGTAATTTTGTCAAAAAATACCTAAATAATAAATAATGAGCAAAAAAAAGCCTTAACAAATTTGAGGAAATTTTTGCTAACCAAACGATTAGTAAGGAGGCATTACAAAATATTCTTGTTTTTTGTGCTTGAAGGATAACAGAGTTAAACAAGATCACTAGGCAAAAAAAAATGGCAGAAAACACGATTGTTGGTTAAAGTAATGACATCTGTGAAATTTTAGTCGAACAAAAAAAAAATTATTTTATTTCCACTCATTAGCTACGCGGTATTTTAGTTCGGGTTGATTTTTCACTATTATATAAATTCCAGGAGTTACTTCTGAAAAATTGAAAACTGGAATTATGGATAGTCCTAAAATCAGATTGGTTATAAATGATTCTAGTTTTTTTTTAGTCTAAGAATTTAACGCAGTGAAAAACATGGGAAACATTCATTCAAATCATTAATAAAATGTTGGGAACACATTGAGTATAAAATAACTGTACATTGGTAGAAATTTTTTTGTCATAATTTTATCACGTATATTTTGGATTTTTAGAAATTAGCAGTTTATTTAGTCATCTTAATAACTAGAAATTATAGAACTAATCTGAGGTCAGATTCGTAATCAGCGTCAACATTTTCAAAGTTAAATTATTACTGGCATTAAAAATGGTTATTTTATTTTATATTCACTGATAATATAATTTGCTATTTACTTTGAATTTTATTTAAAATTAATTCGTTAAGTTTCTTTTGTTTTTCTTTGTTTTCTTTCGTCTCGAGATCAATTCTTATTTACTTTCAAAATTTGTTGTACTATTTCTACATACTAATCTTTTAAAAATAATAGCAGTAATAAGAGATAATTGTCGAGCTATAATAATATTGTGTATTGAAAGTTATAAATATAATAATTATTTTTACTTAAAATAAATAAAATTTAAGAATTGACAAAAAAAATCTTGATAATTAAAAATAATATTATTTAGTATAACTCTAAAAACATATTGAAACTTTTACGAATCAATATAATCAAGTATTTACTTTTTAAACATTTACAACAGTTTTTATTAAAAAAAACTTGTTTTAATTGATGATACTTGTATACTTGTATATTTCATTGGATAATATTTGATTAAGTTAGTCTCCTGCTATTGTCTTTTTGATCCATACGTCATTTTATTTTATCATACTACATACAGTGAGTATTGTTTTGATGGATAGACTTTATATGAACGGAGGAACAAATTGGCTTTATAGCTAGAATCTGGCATCGTAAAAAGTCAACTGAATTCACTACTGGCCACCTGTGGTGCATTAACTACCCATATCGACAATCTCACTTCGCCTTTCGTCATTCGAAAGACCAAAACAATAATTTATTTAATTAAAAGTAAGCAAGCTTAAAAATCTTTTTTAATAAAAAATAAAACCATATTATTTTTTAATTCATTGATGATATTCATGCATTAACTTTTTTTTCAACGCTCATTAATTTTTACAGCTCATTAAGGACCATAAGGCCTCCCCCAAAAAGAGGTTCCTTAACTATGGGATGAGTGGTTAGTTCATCATTTGAGAAAGAGAAGCTTACTCCAATTACTGAACTGATCTCTCATTCAGCAAAGGGAGTTGCCCGTAATCGAGTGTCTAACCCTAAACATTGCACATCAGACATTGACGCGTTACCGACTTAACTATACAGCCCTTTTCTCATATTGACACAACTCCAAATGTGGAGTAGTATAGTGATAGGTAATAAAGTGACCCAAAGTATAGAAATGTAGTGGACAATAATTGTATATTGTGTATAATAGGTCGTGCCCGTTTTGTCAATTACTCAAGTAACAGTTTAATAACAATTTTGAGCTATGTATACGAATCAATTTTTAACAATTAGATATAAATTGATACACAACAGGGATGCGTAATTACAAGAATGACAAGGTCTGGAAAAAAAAGAAAAGAATATCAGAAAAGCAAGTAACACTTTTGTACTGTTAAAAATATGCTAAGGCGTTAAGAAATGAACAGCGACAGGCTGTCAACAGCCCATCGAAACTTGGTGGAATTTGTACTCCCTATGTCATAGATAGGATGCATATTTAACCAATGGCTGACATATTAATAGCAAGACTCCAGTGGGTGCACGTTTAGTACAAAGAACTCTGTCAACATACAAAATTCATATACATAAATTTTGTATATTAAAATAACTAACGAAGATTGTAATTAGTTATTAGCTTATTATTATTAATTATTGCTAGTATCTGATTGACAAAATAAATTCTGCCCAGCGAATTAATTGGTACAATTAATTTTCCGACCGGTCCAGTAGTTAACCTTAATATCAAAATATAACGGAAATTCAGATTTAAAAATATATATAGTTTCATGATGTATGAAAGAGATGGTTTTTATATTATAACCCCTCCCCAAAAAAAAAAAAAAATTTGTAAAATACGACATGGTCGTTTGTAGATTAAAAGAGGAATCGAGTTTTGTACAATTTTGTGTATAACATAAGGAATTTATCAACGAAACATTTTATTATAAGCAATTATTAAAAATTATTTTTTTTTTATTATGATACTATTTTTTTCATTTTTTTTATTATTATTTATATAATCTTTCTAGTCCCTTATTACGATAAGGGTCTAAGAAGTTTTAGGAAGGGGAAAATAAGTTTTTCACAATATTTTGTTCTATTTCTCCTAATTTTTATGATAAATTATTTATTATTTAAGATTCCTGTTTGGATTTCCTTCGGGTTATTTATAACTAGTGAATTTGGGGCTAAAATAATAATGCTTGATAATAAAATAATGAAAAGTGCGACTTTAACACATTATAAATATTCTGTAACCCCAATTGGGTCAAATTGGATAGGAGCCACAAATCAATGTAAAATATGTATTTACAGAAGTCTAAAATATTGATTTAATGAAAATGTCTAGACAGTGCATGACTAATGCCTACAAAAACTAAAGGCTAACATTATATATTTTTTGATAAATTTTTATTTAACGAATTCTATTTTTTAAATATATGTAGGTAAGTCACGCTTAAAATTCATTTAATAAAATATGACAATAAATTTTTTTATATTCGACAAGCGCAGTTTTTTTTTACTTAAAAAAAATAAGCACATACTACTAAAAGGGAAAAAAATAAAATATAGATTTCACAGTGAAATCAAGTAATATACACTAATTAAAAAGTTTAAATTAAAAATTGAACTATTCTACAAGTATACTTTTACGTCAGCAATTATAACTTAATAGAATAAGTTATTGGAGGTAATCGATGCACAAGGTCTATTTGTTGACAAGAATCATTTGTAATTGACATAAACTTGCTGTTCAAATGGAACACCGAAGGCGTTTGATACAGTTTGTTAATAATTCTTAAATCCATATATGTAATTACGAAACAACGAGAATTCCTTAAAACAAACAATTAATAAGTGTACCGTGGAAAGGTGTAAAGAAATTCGTGTGTCAATTATTTATGTTTTTACTTGAGTGCAAGAGGACATCGCGAAAGACGCTCGTTCTTGAATGTCACATCACGCAGATTGAGAATTTTGTTCAATTAATAGAACTTTAAACAGTTTATCAAATTATAATTTAATTTGTGGACTATGAATTATTTATACAACTGTTTATACCAAAAAATAATTAAAAATTAGTTATTTAAATTATTATAATAATATAAAAGGTTAGTTACAACTCAAACGTAGCATAGTTGGAACAAGTATACGTGATATCCGAGAGTGATTAAAATCACTATCATAAAAAACGCTTCGATCCAAATCTGTTAATCATGTTTAATTTTTTGTATTATAAGCAGTAAATATTAGAATATTGATGTATTAATATTAATATTAATGAATTAGAAACAGTAAACAAAATCGAAATATTTTATATCGTTTTCAAGTCTTGCTTTAAAGTGGTATTCAGAACTTTAATTACTAATTTAGTTTATGTAATGAAGACATTTGTTGAGTACCTTTGCTTTGTTATCAATTTTATAAAGAGTTATTCTTGATTTCTCTTAAAATAGTATTTATGTTAAGAAAATTATTTTGGGAATTTTTTAATTTTATATAATTCTGGGTTTATTAATTATTAAGCTTTTATTATAAATCATCCCATAAGCCTTATTTTAAGTGGAAACTTACATATTTAACTGGCTAATAAAATAATAAATTATATAATTAAAAAAAAATTATAATATCGTTTTAATTTTAAATAATAAATTATTTACTTAAGAAAATAACTGGTCGAAAAAACTTTTTATAGAGTTATTCGGAAGTTATTGATAATTTAAAATATAGAGTGAAGAGAGAACATGGCAAATTAATACGTAATATTAAAAAAAACTTAACCTACACCACACAGCACTATATATTTAAAATAGTTATAACATACCAAATAATAGGTCAAAAACTGTTATCAACCAATCATTTTCTTAATTAGATCATTTTTTATTTTATAAGCTAGTTAAATATGTATGTTTTTATTAAAGAAAAAATTGACACCCTTGTAACATATAAGGGTTATATATAAAAAATACTCCGTGATTGATAAACTGAATGTAGCTAAAAGAAGAAATAATTATCAATTATAAATTTATTTATTGATTAAATAAGTGGTTTATGATAAAATAATCACCATATAATATAATTGCATTCACACATTTCAGATCTGGCATTTTTATTTTAGTAATAAACTTCATTTGTGGGTCTATTCAAAGCTTCGAAGTCCATCGGGACATACTTCACATCCCATACGCCAGTACTGATAAATTTGTCAAGTTATAGTATCGGTTATTTTTAACTTTTTTAAGTGTACTATTAAAACATAATTGAGCCCTAAGAATTGAGTAATTTCTTTTCAAATTTTGGTGTAATTAAGATAAAATAACTCTGAATCATATGTCTGGTATATACCAGACATATAATCATTACAGGGTAATGATGGACATAATCAAACCATTTGTTTAAAATATCAGATAAATATTATGAATTTTACTAATTTTTTCACGATAATTTGTATTTAAAATCGTACTATTAGATGTATTTTTTGGTCGTCAGACAATGTTTACGAGTATATCATTCGATTATAATTATTTCTAAGCACTATTCCGTACAGTATTCTTATTATCATTGATAATATACTCTGTAAAATATTATATTTGTTTTTTAAAAAATATTTCTTATATTTTTTAATAACATAATATTATTACCATCTATTATTCTGTTTCAGGAGATATATTGACCCTATCAGTGACGGATCCAGACAGTACTTGATGGTGTACGCCCACTTTTTGACATTTTATTTACTACTAAAATTGTATTTAAAAGGATAAAATAAGCAAAAAATTGATTTTAACGTCTAAAAACTTTTCTATATTCTTTGATGAAATATATATCTTTACTCTAGGCCGGCTTTAACGTATTAAAGAGTTTAAATGTTAATGAGTCAAAAAATGCGTGTTAACTAATCCATTTTTAATATCCTTACTTTAAAAATTTTTATCGCAGTTATACGGCTAGGTCTCCAATATAATCGAACATAATTTATATGAATAAAAAAAAAAATCTGTTACTATATTTCCCTATTTATGAGTTCTATTTTTTTTTTAATTGTAATTAATAATTTTATAACTTTAGTAACGAAATAATATTTATTTAACAAGTTATATGCGTATACATATTTGTGCCTTCTGTTTTCACTTAAAACGTTAAATGAACCAGCTAAATTACTATCCGAGTTTTTTAATATAGTTGTTTGTCACCCCAGTCGTTTATTTATCTTAGCCCATACCTCAACTTATTGGATTGAGGAAATCGGATACCACAATTCGATTTGCATAATTTAATGACAGGGGAGATTTTGACATCCCGAGTGGATTTTAACTAGTTGTACGGACTTGTTGGATACAAAATTGCTTTTGTTATCAAAGCTTTACGCATAATTTTCTTTATTTTTAAGTTAAATTTCAGGAACACACTAAATTTTAGATCTATTATTTGAGATCTAATTTTTTTTTAATATATATATAATTATTGTACATTATTGATATAGTTATATGATATTTGTAACAAATATATACAAATTTAACAAAATTAAGATTATAAATTGTATTTTATAATTTAAAATACGTTGTTAATTTTACATAATATTAGGTAAGCTAATTCTTAGATGCAGTAAGCTATTTTTTTAAATAAGTTGAATTTTTTAATATTTACATACAATATACACGAAAATAACAAAAATGGCAGTAAATTTGTTAGTACATAGTCTTGTGAACCACAAATTATTGTTTTTGTGCTTTTTTATTATAGCTCGTTAAAGAAGTCAAGCTCTCTATTGGCTAAATAATGTTAATATGCCAGAAAGTGAATGTATGGTTGATATTTACTAATATTTTTGCAGTGGTGGTCTTTATAGTTATTTTTGTAACACTCAAAGGTTACCATCGACCTTTGTAGAATACACGTTACAAGTTAACATATATATTTCAAAATTGTGCTGTACACAAATACCCCCTTTTAATATTGATACATTAAACAATATTAAAACTGATTTTTTAAATATAAGTAATAAAACAAGCGCTTTTAAATAACATTTTTACGTAGTTATATGTACAACTTTGATTCGCTTTGTTTACCTTGCTAATATCGTTAAGTTTTCTTGTTTCAGTGTCACCTTTAGAGTACGCATATCCAATCCAGATAATTCTGCGACGTTAACATACTTGGTTTTATTAACGCGGTATTTGTTAGGACACAAGTAAAATTTGACAGTCCAATTTAATAAAAAGGAACTTAAACACCAATTGGAATACAAAAATATAATAAAGAATTGTTACATAAAATTGTCAAATAAAAATCACTCGCACATTCTATTGTTTTCGTCGTTGGAGCTGTTGAAAATAAGTAGTATGTACACGGATGTGGCCGCATTACTGGGGCGCACGTTCGATTTGGGCGAAAAACTATAGAAACTGTGTTGGTTTTCCACCAGATGGCGGAATGCGCATGACCAAACATGACCCGGTCGAATCTATGGGTTATCGAACACAACAAACACGGCTGACAACGATAACGTAAAAAATGTATCAAATTCGACCTTAAACAACCACAATTTTATATTTCATTATCGTTACAGTAGTCTTATACAAAAGCCCCATTTAAATTTTTTGGGTAGGCAAACTTTTTGACGGACCGCTTACACACACCAATCAAACCTTCGAAAATATTTTATTGTTGACCCTTTTTTTATGAAAATATTTGAAAGAAAATATCTAATTTAATCATACATCGTAGTAGTGAAGTAATGAAAAAGTATCACCAAAATTGAATAGTTTGAACAGCCCAACCGAAACATTAATGTAAAAAATCAAACGGGGTTTAGTATATGCAATTCTGATACACAGGCGTGTGAAACTAAAAACTAAAACATCTTGTAGATTAAAATTTAAACTTTAATTTAGTTTTTACATTAGTTTTAAAAAAATTCTTAATTATTAATAATATAATATTCATGTAAATAAAGTAATTAAAAATTTGGGTAGACAAGGACTTAAGTCCTAGCAATTTTTGAGTCCTATTTAATATCTTGTATGATATAAGTATAAGTATAGTACAAGTATGTAATATTAAACAAAAAAAAAAAAAAAAAAGAACGTTTGTTTTTTTTTCACAAATGACGATCCTGCTTTAATTGTAGGGAATTTCAAAAATTTACATTTTTAATTTAGCGTGTACATATAAAAATAAACCATCTAATCATAAATTGTGTCATATTAAAACAAATTCAAATATTAAATTTTGTATTAAATATTTTAACCAACCTTAATAAAGGCTTTTTTATACAAGACGTAAATGAATTGCATAATAAATTTAGGATAACATTCTATATTTATATTATAACACATTATGCTAACACATGAAAAAACCACACACGTAAATAAAAAATAAGTTGTATAAACTGAAAAACTATTTTAAATCCTTATAGTAAACTTTCTTTATCGAAAAAATCGTTTATTATAGGCTTATAATGCGATATCAAAAAAGATACTTGCAATGAATATTAAGTAAGAAAGACGAATACTGCACAGTATCAGCGTAAAACATTGAGTCATTGGAAAACTAAAAATTATTTTAAATACTTAAAAATAGAAAATTAGGTTCTAATTTTTAATTAAAATTTATATTTCAACATTTAAAAAATATATATATAATCTATGGTCTGTAAAGATTTTATTCTCAAATTTTAAAACCTCACAGAAGATAATATTACATTATTAATTTTATAGAAGTTATATTATTAATTAATCACTGTAATATTATTAATGTGTTTAGATTAAATATTATTAAAATAAAAGCAGGTCAATTTTTTTTTTGTTAAAGATAATTTTTAGTATTTTAACACTATTGTTATATTAAATGTAACATGCACACAAACATACAAGTCTACTTAAATGTACTTTAGCTTAATTTTGTTTAAAAAATTACATTTTTATGTAGTTAAGAAAGAAACATTAAATATTAATTCTTTCAAAATTTAATAGGGTTGTTTAATAACATTTTTCCATTTGAGACTAAATGAGACATCCCCTTTTTTCCCACTTATATTTTAGCTTCGATGCGAAGCTGAGAAAGTATTGGTTTTACTAAGATGTGTTTTTTTTTTTTTGTGTCTGTTACCACTTTTTCTCAGCTATCACCGAACCGATTTTTTTCAATGATACGTCAAAAGATCAAAAATCGTATCTAGTCGAAGACATTACCCTCAAAAATTGAAAAAAAATCCCTCGTTCCCCGTAAATGGGGGAAACCTACAAAAAAATTACAAATTTAAAAATGGCTAATTTTCAAAAAATTTTCAATTTTTTTACTAAAAACTGCCATAACTTTTTTAAAAATGAATATATCAATATTATTTTATTTTATATAGATGCATGATATCATTACCTTTCATTTGGTATATTTTTTTGTTATATCTGATCCTTTAACTGTCCACAGGGGGGGATTTAAAATGACAACTTTTTTACAAAAAATTAACTTTTTCAACTTAACTTTTGAAAATGTTCCGGAAGGTCTGACACTTTTATATATATCTTAAATTAAAGCTAATGTAATATACTTTATAATGGTAAAAAAAAATTTCGGACTTTATTTTATCTTCATGGTGAAAACAGACATTAAACTTAATAAAAAAAATACGATTTTTGTAAAAAAATTCTTTTTTATATTTTTAACTTTATAATGCTATAACTTCTCGAAAGATGTATGGATCAATATAATTCTTTTTTTTGTAGATGCATGATGTCTTTACCTATCATTTGGTATATTTTTTTTATAAATCTGACTTTTTACCTGCCTACAGGGGGGGATTCAAAATGACAACTTTTTCACAAAAAATTGACTTTTTCAACTTAAATTTTGAAAGTGTTCCGGAAAGTCTGACACTTTTATATATATCTTAAATTAAAGCTAATGTAATATACTTTTTATGAAAAAAAAAAAATTTCGGACTTTATTTTATCTTCAGGGTGAAAATGGATACCGAATGCTATTTTTGTGTGAAATTTCTCGATTTTATATTTTACATTTTTAACTTTATTATGCTATAACTTTTTGAAAAATGTATGGATCAATACAATTTTTGCATGAGAAATAATACTTTTTAATAATCCCTCTTTCATTCGATATAATTTATCTTAATCAGGATATTAATAAGAAACTAGCAGATCATGTAGCTTTTGGAATAATCCACCAATTTTTTTAAAATTAAACA
The DNA here is from genome assembly GCF_025091365.1 of Daktulosphaira vitifoliae. Classification (NCBI taxonomy): domain Eukaryota; kingdom Metazoa; phylum Arthropoda; class Insecta; order Hemiptera; family Phylloxeridae; genus Daktulosphaira; species Daktulosphaira vitifoliae. The sequence continues at coordinate 44,919,513 of NW_026099574.1, forward strand.
CTATCTAAAGATTTGCATCGAAGCGGTTTTTTTTTTTATAGTGATTTTAATCACTGTCAGATATCATTATACTTAATCCAACTATGCCACGTCACCACTGTGCCGCGACCCCCCTGTGCTGGGTTTTTTTTAATTATAAATTATTTATATATTTATAACTTAATTAATTTAAAAATAACGTTTTAATTTTACAAGAGTCTGAAACCATAAACTATGAAGTAATTTTATATTACTACATTTTTTTTATTTGTAAATATACTCGTACTAAGTCATAACATTTATCTTATTTTATCTAAGTTATTTCATTAAAGATTATTAAATTTTAAACTTGTTGCTGATAGCAACTAATTTAGATAATTTAAATTCTAACTACACTCAATCTTGTGTAATATAGTAACTTAAATTACTTGTTATTGTAATGAAATTAAGTAATTTAATTACTTATTTTTGTCAAGTAACTTATGAATAGAACCCTTAATTATGTTCGTTTTGTTAAGTTATTGCGAAAATAGTACTACAAATTTTTGAATTGTTAACTTAGTTGTTGGACAAGTATCTACTAGAGGGTATTTTTATTAATCGTTATATCAATTTGGCAACAGTATCGTCATCGTTGCTACCACCGGTTGCTAGGAACTGGGTGTACGGGTGCCTTGAACATCTCTCATTATTACATTCGGGACATTACTCCGTATGCGATTGCTAAACGACAATGACATACAGGTCTTTTCGGTCGTAATGTATACGTTGTTGAAACTACTTGGATCTTCCCCAAGTGTTCTATGCTATTTTTTAGCGCTTAGCGGTTTTCTTTTTATAAATAAATCACCCTGTAATTTGCCTGCACACCTAGTGCTTATATTCAATCTCTTTATGATTCGCCTAACCTTAATATATATAGAATTTATGATGCTGTATAATTTTACACGAACTTAAAAAAATATTGTATGTTTGAGTTTGCCAATTTATATCTGTATATTTATCATTCTTATGACACTAATAAATAAGTCTTTATTTGTTAATTTCAAATTTCAAATTTTTTTATTTTATTTGTAGTTATATTAGTTTATTTTTGTTTTAACTTATTGCACTTGGTAACAATAGTTTTAAGCAACCTCCGTGTATAATACTATAATATTTTATATTTGTTTATGTTTATTACATAGTCTCTGTTGTTGCAATTAATTTTTAATTTCTAGTAGTTTGTAAGTACACAATCAAATCCTATTTCTATACAGCTCATCTCTCATCCATTGACATCCTATCAATCATTTATCGGTAACAAAAATGAACTATGCAAATAATCGCACCCAATCTAAAAAGTAGAAAAACTGGCGGGAAATGATATATTTGGCCCTTCGTGTCAGGTATTGTTTAAATAATAATCAAGCTGAAAAAAGTGCAAAAACCAAAACCTTAAAGAAGAAAAAGTCACTTGTTATCGTTCGCCTATCACAAAAACATGAGCTGAAATCAATTTAAAAAATCTAAGCGATCGTGGAAATGGATAAGAGTGACCCGTTACTAACATCTCAGTTGGAAATTTGTTCACACCAACTGGATTCCCTTGCTAAGCAATTCTGTGCATTTCAACACACTATTATTGATGCTTCGGTTGACCAAAATATGTTCGAAGAATTAATGTATTGATTCTTCAGTTACCAATATAGTGGAGACGATTAATTTTACAATAAATTTAGTTTTAACGCCAACTACTTCTACAAATAGTATAGTCACACATAAAACGCCTCAATCACAACACATCACTTATTTACAGAATTTCGATTTTCCTTAATTTGAGTATAATGTTGATAAATGACAATTATTCTATTTAAGTATTCTATTTCCGCAATAAATGTTAATAAAATCAAGAAATGTCATCTATTGTTATCATGTCTATCTGGTCCGACGTTAAACACAATAATATCTTTCGCAAGCTCTACCGATAAATATAATGGCATACGGAGTGCTCTTATAGAGCAATATGAAAATCAATGACTCTTAGCGTCAATACATATACATTAGGGTGGTCCTTAGTTATAGAATAAAAAATTTTTTTTAAGAAATTCAGAGTCATGGGCTCAAAATTTCGTTAGGTTCACTGAAAAAATGAAACTGGTAAAATTTGAGTACAATAAGTCAACCCCTTCACGTGCCTCAAAGGGGTTGAAGTTCTTCAAAAATGGGGTGGATTATCTTTTTTTGAGTGTATGCTCTTTATTTTTGAAGTTTCGCCAAAAACACAAAGAACAATTTTTATAGAACTCAATGTGAACAAAAAATAAAGTAATATACTATATTAATAAGTAATTGTCACAACTTAAAAAGGGCCTTGTTTTTTTTTTTATTTAATATAACTAAGAAAATTTGTTAATTTATGAACAAAAAAACATACATGCAAAAAAAATTTTAAAAAAAACGGTAGCACAGTGGGGTCGTGGCATAGTGGAGACATTGCATAGTAGGGTCCAGTATAGATTTAATCTGACAGTGATTAAAATCACTATCATAAGAAACGCTTCGATGCAAATCTGTAGATAGTGTTTAATTTTAAAAAATTGATGGATAATTGCAAAAGCAACATCAACTTCTATTAAAATAAAATACAAAACCCATAATTATCATACAAAAATAGTATATTTTTCAATATGGTAGCCATTTGCGTATAGAAGATAGATCGTCGGGACAAATTTTTTTTTTNGTACTCAAATTTTACCAGTTTCATTTTTTCAGTGAACCTAACGAAATTTTGAGCCCATGACTCTGAATTTATGAAGTCGAAAAATAAGGACCACCCTAATATACATAGACTGTTTTCGTTCAAACCAATTACTACTATCACTATCAGCCTTATATGTTTTTTTGTATGTATTTAATGAAAATGTAACAATCATAAAAAATTTCGTTGTGGAAAACTTAACTAAGTTAATACTTTTTTATATGGGTAACAATGTATTAGATACAATCACGCGCCGTTTGTACGAGGCAACAGTATTGCAATCTATTACTCCATATTTAGACAACCTGATCACCTTTGTTCAGCAGTATTGTTGAATTCTAGAAAATATTAAGAGTTACAACAGCAAAATAAATAATATGCAAACAAAAATTAATTGGTTAACAAAGCGCAACTGAGAACTGTATTAACCGGAACCACCGAATCTCTGAAAGACTATTTAAAATGCCCATATTGCTTAGACTACCATTTGGTGTTAAAGGAAAATATAATTTTACCTATTTAGACAATCAAAAATGTTTATCAAGACGTCAGGTCCCCTACGGAGGGATCTTAATAACATGAATAGATATCAAATAAGCACTTTGACTGTACTAATAACAGGACACGATCATCTGCTTAAGCAACTTCACACAAAAGGAAGGACAGAATCACCATTGTGAAGGAAATGTGAAACAGGACAAAAAGATTCATTTCACATTATGTAAAAATGTGATATTTTAGCCACATTAAGATTTAAACACTAAATCTTTTCACGAAAAAGAATATATCAAATACTCAAAACACAAAGTGATACTTAATTTCACTAAAAAGACAATAATCTTTGAATATATAAAGGACTATAATATAGGATGTCCTTCTAGAGTAGTAGGACGTCTTATATTATAATCTTAGGTATTCAACAATGGCAACAAAACTTTGGTGGAAACAATTATGTGAATAAATCGAATTAATATAATTCAGTAGGAGGTGCACATAGTGGACCTATAGGTCTGAGTGTACGGATAGTTCTTGTCCATCTTTATAAGAACTAAGTCTAAAACTAAAAACTAGTGACTAACATGAGATATATTTTATTTTAAGCTATCATTAATTTTGACATAGAGCTCTATAGACTTAGGTAATGCAAGTCATACAAAAATAAATAAGAAAAGTGCCTAGAGTCAAGTAAATATTCAGGGTCGACTGGAAAAAAATTGCTTTCATAAATTGTCATCGTCATACAGATTTATAAGTATAGTTAAATCATTCGTTCAAATAGTTTTTTAATGGTATTAACTATACTTAGAGATTTGAAAGACAATGGCAAGTCGAGAGGTAAATTATTATTTCTAGACGTCCAAAATTTACTTAACGCTTAGTATTTTTACCCAAAAATTAAAATCTATGATATATCAAGTGAGTTTAGAAATTATTTAAATTTTTTTTATTTTACTGGTTCCTAATGATAAAAATACATTTTTACCTGAAGTTTGAAATATCTGATCGAAAATTGACATCTTCATAATTTAAGGATGAAGTAGGGGACATTAGAAGATGATTTTGAAAATATTAAAACTGTACTGTTCCCTAACGATTAACAAAATATTTCTACACCTTCTTCTTCCATGTTTCTCTATCTCTAGTATTAGTCTTCAACTCTTGATATGAATTACATCCTTGATCTTCTATTATCTGACTTATGTACTGCAATCTTGGTCTCCTTCTAAAAAAAGAAATTTCTATACCTAAAATTTCATTAATTTTGTACATATTTTCTAGCTTATTAGAAAATATTTGGAGATACTTTTGCATACATAGAAATTAGAGTTAGAATGATAGAAATTTTCTTTCGAGTTTCATTTTATAGCTTTAGGTACAGACATAAATAATACATAAAAAATCTGCAGTTAATTTACTCCCTTATCTCCTAGCTAAATATCCCTTCAAGTTATACAAAGTATAATAAGCAAAGCTTGTAGTTCATGCACAAAAAAACTAAAAAAAATCATGCAAATATGGACTAAAACCATGAGCGTAGATTGATTAAATTTCAAGGGGAATTTAATTTTATGCCTCCAAAAATTGTTTTCATATAACAATGCATATAATTTTGCTAAATTTTTGAAAGGCTTATTTGTTATTTTTGGGAGGAACTAACCCTACCATACCTTACCCGACGCTTATTCTAAAAATCTAAAGTAAGCATATTTTGAAAGAGCAAGAAATATTTTAATGTGTAATTTTTTATTATAAACTATAACTTTTTAGTAAACAATTATAAACAAATAAAAATCAAAAGTATAAATTAACACAATTTGAAACATTTTAGTAATCTTCAAAAATTAATTCTTTTTCTGATTTTCAATCATAATAATAGGATTATTAAAATGTAAATAATTAATTTTTGAAACATTTGAGTAGATTTAATACCTTTGTTTTTTTGTTAAACATTAATTATGAAAATTACATTGTACTATGACTGTTTTTTTTTGTTTTCTAACCTAAAAGATCGACGATTGTTGACTAACAAGTTTTTTAAGATTGAAAATGATCTTTCGATGTCTGACGAAATAAGTGGTGCATATTTATAATACAAAAAATCGTTCCCATTCATTTCTTCAGTTAGTTTTAGATTTTTAAGGTCATATTCTTTGCTGTTTAAAAAATTAGAAATGTTTCAAATAATATTATACCCAAGATTATTATCTAAAACATTTTTCAATTTGTTTTGAATTTTAATATTGTTGCGACAGGCAATCAAGGTTCGATTTAATGTAAATTAGAATGGCTTATAATGATTGGAGATTAAATATATGTTTGGATTTTCATTAAATGATTCAACTATGCGTTTTAAAATTTCAAAAAGTGTACAGTAGTACGGCGCAGCTGATAGCCAAGTTCCCCGCTGCGTAATGATGGGTGCTGGAGGTAATGGTATATTAGAGTATTCAGTTTTAAAAATGTTTACTCGATATGGGCATTTACGATATATTTTTTTACAATAGCCACCAAATTATCGACATTTTCGATTTAAAAAGAAATTTTTTCGGCTACACGATATAAGCCATGTGCTAAACAGTGAGATGAATAATTTTTGTTTGAGTAAAAAGATTGAAGAATTTGAGCAGACTTTTCATGTACGGCGCGGTATCGGTTACAAACAATAAGATATTGACGTACTGTATTCCGTTGAGTTATTATAACAATAACGATTTTCCAAATGTTTTTACAAATAATAAAAACATTACAAATAGTAAAACATTGTAGTATTGTCTACATATCCCAAACAAAAAGTTAATTCAACATAGGTATCTTTTCCAGTATACTTCTCGATGAAACTTCTGAATTGTGTATTGGATAGTTTGTTTAAAGGAATATTAACGGCTAGAATCGCTTTACATAAAACGATGTTGTATTCATTTTAGCTTCGATGCGAAGCTGAAAAGGTATTAGTTTTACTATGATGTGTTTTTTTTCGTAATCAAAATTTGAACAGTTGTTATCACAACATATAAGAATAGATGATATTTTTTAAATTTAATCAGTTGATAAAAAAATTTAAAATAATTATCAAATGATATATTGTTTTAAATTTATGCGTTAAGTAAAAAAGTTCAAAAATATTTTTTGAGTTTAAAGTTTATCTTAAATAAGAAAAACTTATTAAAAAAAACCCAGAACAGGGGGGTCGCGGCACAGTGGTGACGTGAATAGTTGGATTAAGTATAATGATATCTGACAGTGATTAAAATCAATATAAAAAAAAAATGCTTCCATGCAAATCTTTAGATAGTGTTTAATTTTAAAAAAATTGGTGGATTATTCCAAAAGCTACATGATCTGCTAGTTCCTTATTAATATCCTGATTAAGATAAGGTATATCGAATGAAAGAGGGATTATTAAAAAATATTATTTCACCATGAAAACAAAATAAAGTCCGAAATTTTTTTTTCCTTATAAAGTATATTTCATAAGCTTTATTTAAGATATGTATAAAAGTGCCAGTATTTCCGGAAAACTTTAAAAAATTAAGTTGAAAAATTTTTACTTTTTATATGCATTTTTAAGTTTTGAACCCCCCCTGTATTTAGGGAAATGGAGCGATTTAAAAAAAAAGTATGTCGAATGAGAAAGGGATAAAAATATTATTTCTCTTAGAAAAAATTGTGTTGATACATACACTTTTCAATAAGTTATAGCATTATAAAGTTAAAAATAGAAAAAATAAAATCGAGAATTTTCACACAAAAATAGCATTCGGTAGCCAATTTCACCATGAATACAAGTCCAGAGGTCAAATTTTTTTTTTTTTAAATAAAAGTATATTACATTAGCTTTAATTAAAGATATATATAAAAGTGTCAGACCTTCCGGAACACTTTCAAAAGTTAAGTTAAAAAAGTTAATTTATTGTGAAAAAGTTGTTCCCTTGTGGGCAGGTAAAGGGTCAGATATAAAAAAAAAAATATACCAAATGTTAGGTAAAGACATCATGCATCTATAAAAAAAAGAATTATATTGATCCATACATCTTTCAAAAAGTTATAGCATTATATAAAGTTAAAAATATAAAAAACCCAGCACAGGGGGGTCGCGGCACAGTGGTGACGTGACATATTTGGATCAACTATAATGATATCTGACAGTGATTAAAATCACTATCATAAAAAACGCTTCGATGCAAATCTTTAGAGTGTTTAATTTTAAAAAATAGGTGGATTATTCCAAAAGCAACATGATCTGCTAGTTTGTTATTAATATCCTGATTCAGATAAAGTATATCGAATGAAAAAGGGATTATTAAAAATTATTATTTCTCATAAAAAAATTATGTTGATCCATACACTTTTCAATAAGTTATAGCATTATAAAGTTAAAAATAAAAAAATAAAATCGAGAATTTTTACATAATAATAGGATTTGGTAGCCATTTTCACCATGAAGATAAAATAAATTCCGAAATTTTTTTTTCGCATAATAAAGTAGATTACATTAACTTTAATTTAAGATATAAATAAGAGTGTCAGACTTTCTGGAACATTTTCAAAAGTTAAGTTGAAAAAGTAAATTTTTTGTGAAAAAGTTGTCATTTTAAATCCCCCCTTGTGGGCAGGTAAAGGGTCAGATAAAAAAAAAATATATACCAAATGATAGGTAAAGACATCATGCATCTATAAAAAAAAATTATATTGATCCATACATCTTTTAAAAAGTTATAGCATTATAAAGTTAAAAATATAACAAAGAATTTTTTTACAAAAGTCGTATTTTTTTTATAAACTTTAATGTCTGTTTTCACCATGAAGATAAAATAAAGTCCGAATTTTTTTTTTCGCATAATAAAGTAGATTACATTAACTTTAATTTAATATATATATAAAAGTGTCAGACTTTCCGGAACACTTTCAAAAGTTAAGTTAAAAAAGTTAATTTATTGTGAAAAAGTTGTTCCCTTGTGGGCAGGTAAAGAGTCAGATATAAAAAAAAAAATATACCAAATGTTAGGTAAAGACATCATGCATCTATAAAAAAAATTATGTTGATTTGGTCATTTCTAAAAAAGTTATGACAGTTTTAGGTATAAAAAATTTAAAAATGTTAAAAATTAGTGATTTTTAATTTGGTAATTTTTTTTTTTTTTGGAGATTTCCCCCATTTACGGGGAACGAGGAAAATTTTTTCAATTTTTGAGGGTAATGTCTTCGACTAGATACGATTTGTGATCTTTTGACGTATTGTTAAAAGAAATTTGTTCGTTGAGAGCTGAGATAAAGTGATAACAGACACACAAAAAAAAAAAACACACACACTTAGTAAAACCAATATCTTCTCAGCTTCGCATCGAAGCTAAAAATTATATATTAGTATATGGTAATTCAAGAGAGTCGCGTGCCAGATATTTTTTAGGGGAGTATAAGGGGGTTCTGAAACCCCCAAGAATAGATGGTTTATTCATTTTTTAATAAGTTTTCCTTTTTTAAGATATATTTCAACTTTAAACTCAAAAATTAGTCTTGAACTTTTCATACTTAACGCATAAATTTAAAACAATATATCTTTTGATAAATATTTTAAATTTTTTTATCAACTGATTAAATTTAAAAAGTATCATCTATTCATATATGTTGTGATAACATCTGTACAAATTTTGAGTATGTCACCAACACACGCCTCATAGTGACTTTTAATAGTCCCGAAAAAGCTTCAATTATAATTAGATTGTGTATTAATTGATTACAAAGATGATGAATACTTGAAGTATTGGTTTACGTATTCTTCCAAGCTGGATAGAGAATGGAAGTCCGCGTACACAATGTACTTATTCTATATCATACGTAGAAAATGTTCACCTGTTAAAATAATAGTTATAATATTAACATTATAGTTTTTGTTTCTAACTACTTTGCGTCAGACTATAAATGGACATGTTTTATTCTATATGAAGAAATCTTGGAATGATAATTAGAGTATTATCAGTAGTCCTACAAATATTTACTGGAATATAATTTAATGTTTAGGTTATAAAAAAAAATGGTAATCCTTCCATGATGAACTGATGAAGACTATAGGTGTGTTCACCAACAGTTATCTGATAACAACCATAGAATAGATAAGATTTTATCTACATTATGACAATACCAAGAAGATAAAGATGAATACGTCATTGTTGTTGTTTATGTTATTTCTTGTGCTTTGATGACGTCAATCCATAGAGTAAATTATTCTATACGTCAACCATTGTCATACCGGCGCCCAACCTTATCGCTCTTATGGACTGCCTGCTGTACCTTTTATTCAGTGATCATGTGTCTGTGGACGTCGAACAGAGTTCATTATCGTTAAATAAAATAATTGTTAAATATTTGTTCGTTAATGTCGCCAAATAAATATCAAAAGTGCGACTGTATTTCTTTAATCCACTTTCGTATTGTATTAACATGACTTAAAGAACTGCAATACAAAAGTAGTGTTATTCAATATTAATACCTACGAACAAGTTACGGTTCTTTTATATTACCTGGCTATTAAAAGTTTTAAATACGAGCTTGTTTAGGATCGATGCTGTCTTAATTTATTATTTTGGTTTTACTTTATCATGGCCGATGACATATTGGTTACCTTATCTAAGCCAGAAATGCCCTCTGGACTAGGTTTCTCATTGCTCAGCATAGCCGATTGCCCACCAGTTATTTATGATGTGATTGAAAATACTCCCGCTGCTGAATGCGGTCAAGTAATTATTTATTTATTTTTTATTGAGAAGTATTATTACATTTCAATCTATACTACTTGTGTAATCAATATACTTGAATTTGTTATAACAGAAAGATGTTATTTGTCAGAAATAAATTAACTACTAGAACCTTATATTACAATAGTGTTATTGTTTGGTGATTTTTTTAATCATATCATGACTTCAGAATTAATTTCGTAACTTTAAACATCATAAATTGTATAATTTAAGTTATTAACCAAGCTATTAAAAATAATTCTAAAATCGTTTAATTTTTGTATAATTTAAGTTAGAAATTCAATTTCTATCTACAAAACTAATAAACCTATGTATGAGATGTGATAAGGCTAAGTAATCTAAGTACCAGAAAATTTTTTTTGGAAAATTATTTCATTTTCCCTAAGGAGCCGTTAGCAGCTATATCTTTAGGTACTCCTTTTTACAATTTATAAATAGTTATTGAAGTTGAATTTTTATCATAATATTGGTGTAGATATACAGATTAATGTAGATTTAGTGTAATAAATATTGTTTTTAAATTTTCAGTACTTAAATCACTTGTTCTTGTCAAGCCCCATATATAAGTCAATATTTACATTTTGTCAATTATTCAAATTTTTTATTATTTTTTAATGATATATAATATAATATTTATTTTGTATAAGACACCTAAAGCTGAAGAGAAGAAAGTGACATTAAGGAAATAAATAAGAATAAATTAGTGCAAAATTAAAAAATTAAATATCAAACAATTTGATTAAATTAAGATCACAATGAATTTTTAATTCCAGTGTGTTTCCTTAAATCAAATGTAAATCTTAAAGTTATCAATTTTTTAATTAAATTAACTTTTTATTAATTGTTGTCACTTTAATCTCTTCAAATCTAAGTGCCTTATATGTTTTTAAAATTTTGGTTATATGAATTAGTGATGTAGATCTCTCTTATTTCTGTAAAGTGACTATACTCATACTATTCAATTATTTATTAATTAAATTATTCTGAGTAATATTTATCATTTATGTAATAGATTGAAGCTGGTGATTTAATAGTAAAAATAAATCAAGAAGATGTCCGTTCCTACTCTATAAAAGAAGGTGAAAATATTTATCATAAAATAATTTAAAATTTGTACAGTTTAGTCATTGAATTTCTAAATTCTCATTAAGTTATTTTTTTAAAATAAATTGAATATAATTTTGTTTATTCATACCAGGGATACCCACAGAAAAATTTCTGTTTAAGGCATCAAGGAAATTTTCATACCCTATTGGATAAAAAGACGTGATACTCATTCTTAAAATTTATTTAATGACTTAAAGTTTTACTGAAAATGGTAATTTAAAAGGGTCATAAGCAAGAAAATATTACCAGTATAGTTATTACAAATGATATCTAACAATGACTAACATTACTATAAAAAAATTTGCTGCATGGTAATTTTAAATATTTTTCAAAATTACTAAAATTGAACAATTTTTTTTAATTTTTGAAGCTGTAAGGTTGGTTTTACTAAATAAAAATTGGGTTCTTCCAAAAAATTTTGAATACTCCAAAAAATAAAATTTTATATACACTTCCACTCCACTAAGTATGACCTAATATCAATCAATATAACTTTTATATAATACTTCCTTTACTAGTACAGTAATAATTTTGTTATTAATATTATTAACTATTTAGAATAAGCTTAGTAATAAACAGACTATAAATTTTACTTCCCATATTCACAGACTATACAAAGTCAACCTGTCTCTCTCAATTAACACTTTTAGATTTTAAAGTTCTATTAGTTACCCCAGTATCTATTTTATATTGATAAAACTCAAATTCAAATTAATAAATTTGATAGCTAGGATTGTAAGTTGTATGTTAGTTTTTTATTGACATCTAAAATCCCAGGGGGTGCAATGGTATTACAATTGCAACAATTATATATATATTAACTAATATTATTAAAATTATATTAGTTTATCATTTTTTATTATTTGGCAAAAAAACTTAGTGAAGACTTATCTTTGTGTCTACATTATTCTTAAGATGTCTTATCAAATTATTTTAAATTGCAAGTAGTACAGTAAAATAATGTTATATTACTAATACAATGAAATATAATACACAGTTTAATTTTAAATAAAAATTTGTCTGTTTTAAATCAAATATTAAAAAAATTTTGCTCATACACATTATAATTAATCATTCTGAACTTTAAAAATTTATTTTTAATAATAAAAAAAAAAGTAAAAATCTACTATTTAATCTTTATTTTGCTGTAAAATTTAAAAAAAAACACGTTTATAAAGTTGAACTACTAACATAAACAGCAGGAAAAATAATGTATAACAATTAAAAATGTATTTTAATTTTTGATTAATCATAATGTTAATGGCCCATATGAAAAACAATTGTATACAGTATGGTGTGACATACTCTAACTCTAACTCTCTATTAACAATAACAATTTTCTATATGGAATAAAACTTTAAAAACCTATATCATCTTTTTTATTTATTTATTTTGCATATGACTATCGGCTGATTTGATTTTACATAAAGCTAATAGAATTAATAGTAATGTTAAAAATAATAATAATAATAATGAAGCATTAAATAAAAGTAAAGAATACATAAATTCATAGATAAATAAATAACATAAATAAAACATATAAGCATTTAAAATTTGAAAATGAAAATAATAAGAAAATCCATTATAATGGTGTCTCCAGGTTCATTATCCAATTTATTGCTTATGTCCCAGCTTTGTGCATTTTCCCCACTCCACTTTCGAATTTTGTGTATAGAACACTCTTTGATGATATGTCTAATCGTTTGATCAGCTCCGCGTGAGCAAAAGGAAGATTTATCCATTCTCCACTTGTATAGTAGGCTTTTGCATTTTCCTTATTCAGTTCTTATCTGGTTTAACTTTGTCTACACCATCATTGGAAGATCAAAACCAGGGACTCTTGACTCATCTTTTTTGTTTACCCTTTACAACATGTAGTGTGTACATTCAAATATTATTATCAATATTTTAAAAGTTATGCATTGTTAAAAAAAGCAGTGATATGTCACAGCTTTGTACTAGTAAAGTGCAAATTACCTAAGGAAAGTGAAATTTACATTAAAAGCAGTGTTTGTGACAGTTATTTAATTTAATAAAAAATCATGCCATTGAAGATAAGTAGAAGTAGACTTTTATTTTCTAGTTTCATTATTTTATATGACTATATAACTAATACTTATCCTTATAAGTTGAAAAGGTAATACAATTTAGTATTAATTATATAAAAATAGTTTCCTTGGATAAACGGTGAATATTGGTATTTATTTTATAATTGTTAATAATTATTTTTTTATAGATTTTAACTTTATTTTATAGAAATTGTGTTTTTCCTTTATTTATTTTGCATTCATTAAAAAAACCTTATCCTATATCTCTATTAACTCTTTCTATTCTGACACTAATTTAATTAAATGTTATTTATATTTAATATTTCAGTATTAAAATGCTTGAGATTAGCTAAAAATCCCATAACACTAAGATTAATCAGAGGTAAATATTTTACATATCACAGTAATTCTCATGAATAAAATTAAAAATAGAACTTTTTCTATTTAAATAGATCCTGAAATTAAAACTAAAGTTTATAGTAAATTAATAGAAGATAGAATTGCTCCACAAGTTTTATTTCATGACATGGATTCACCACAACCTCCACCTCAACATCATCCACTACCCTTAGAAATAGTTACAAGAACAAATGTAGATAAAATTGAACCGCCAAAATATGAAGCTTTTGTGATGACAGGTGATCGAGTTATTAAAATGTCTAAAAATTCTCAGGTAGCATAATTTTTTCAATAATTTTTTGAATATTTTCTTAATAAAATATATATTATTTATAGGTATCATTGTTTCCTAAAAGAGATAGAAAAATTGATTGTCTTGTAAAAAATAGAGGTCCAATTAAAACTCAAATAGTTAATTCCAGTTCTGTTCCTAGTAGTCCAGTTGATAATGAAATAACTAATATAATAAAACCTAAATCTGGAAATACATCACCAAGTTCTCCACCACTTTCTAGTATTTCTAACTTTAATTGTGTTTCACGATCAGAAGATGCTTTGCAAACTAATACAATTTATCAAATTTCATCTACTATGAGTATTGATACAGAAGATATGACATCATCTTGTAACACATTATTAAATACTGATACAAAACCATTAGAAGTAGAAGATAAGAGAGTATTATGGACCTACAATTCTGGTGATATACCAAAAGAAGTTTTAACACCCTTTAACTCTCTCTCTAAAGTTATGTCATCTAATTCACCTATAACCAAATCATCTGATAAACAATTGTCCATTAAAGGATCTTTTCATTCTAATACTCAATCGAATATATCTAATCTTGATTTTCGAGATATTGCTGATTCTGATTATTTATTGAATTCTCAAGAAATAGAAATTTCAAATACTAGTGATAATAACTCTATAATTTTAGCAAATCAATCAAAGACTAGGAAAAATACTGAAATAGGTAAATATTCTCAAGATAGATTTTCAGATCATCGTATTGTAATTCAAGTTAAAGGTCCAGAAAAATCAAACATATCAATGTCAAAAAATAGTGAAAACAATAACAGGTATTACATTGAAAAAGAAAACATAGATAAAAGTCATCAAAATTATAAGGTATATTTCATTTCATATATTTATTTTTTTATTAAAAATTAATAATCATTTCCATAGACAAATGATGAGACTGAAGATGTTCAACATTTACTTGCTTTAACTGAAAGTGCTGCTCAATTAGCTTATTCTGTTGCTGGTAATGAAGAAAATTGGAAATATAATGAAGACATGGATTCTGACAGTATACATAGTTTCCATTATTCACCAAAAGCTGTTGATATGCCCTCTGCAATAAGATTAGCTAAACGGTTATTTTATTTAGATGGTTTCAAAAAAAGTGATGTTTCACGTCATCTAAGTAAAAAGTAAAAATAATTTGTAACTTTAATTTTAATGGCCATTTTATGAACTAGTTATATGTTTTAGCAATGAATTTAGTAGAGCTGTTGCTGAAGAATATCTCAAATATTTTGATTTTAAAGGAATTTCATTAGATTTAGCACTAAGACAATTTTTAAAACAATTCAGTTTAACTGGAGAAACACAAGAACGAGAAAGAGTATTAATTCATTTCTCTAAAAGATATTTGGATTGTAACCCTCATTGCTTTAACTCTCAAGGTACACTAAATTATTTAATGTTACTATTTTTTTTAAATTTAAAAACTACATATTTAGTATCATGTTAGACTGCAATAAAAAAAAAAGAAACAACTTTTTGGAATAGATTTAAGGAATAAATTATAAGTTATATAATTAATTTTTATCTATCATTAATAATAAAAATAATATATTTTTTGACATAATCAATGTTGAAAAAAGATGGAACCTTCAAAATGGAACCTTTTTACTTGAGGCTGTTTATTGATTTACTGCAAAATGAAAATTGACTAAATTATTTATTTACTTGGCTTTGCCTAGTTTAGATTCCGACCTAGATCTGCCCTGTATACCTTATGTGCCTACGGCATCTTGGGCTATCATTACATAAAAGCCACTGGTTCCAGTTGGAATACCCGTCTATGCCAGATACAATATATATTATGTCAAAAGGTGTATTACTCCAAAAAAAGTTTACCAGAAAATTATTCCTACTTTTAAATTAAATAGTAATTAAAAAAATAATAATATGATAAAAAAAAAATTCTTAGGTGTATTCACAATTGTATTTCATAGTAATCTACTAATTATTATTCCAAACGACAGATAGACAAAAGAAAATTTAATAATCATTAAAAATAATATTTAAATACCATGTTATCAGTGAAAGTTACATACACTAATATAAAATTTAAACAAAATTTTTAAACATTCACAATATGTTTAAAAATATTGTTTGAAAATGTCGTTGAGTAATTTTTCCAGCATTATATTTTTATTTTTTAATATATAATAAGATTTATTTGTATTTATATGTACAAATAAAAAATGTAATAGAATCCCTTAATATTAATAATTTTATTTAAATATTTTCTGATACTATAAATAGTATAGTAGGAATAACAATTGGAAAAACTAAAATAAAAATACTATTAAAAAAAAAATAAACTATAAAATAGATATAAAAAACTAGAAAAATTAAAAGATAGTAAAAAAACTCTTGGGTTAAATTTATTAACAGTATAAATGAACAGGTAAATTGCAAACTTATTTGAAGTAAAATCCAAGCTTTCTAATGGCTCAAAAGAAATAAAAAATTGTTGAAAACTTAAACATACTAATAGATAACAATAGTCAAAATTTAATAGTCAAAACATTAGATGAATAATTTTATAACAATTATAGAGACAAAAATTATGACATTCATTCAGGCAATACAACAAAAAAAAAATGTGAATTTGAAAAAAAAAACTAATTCAAAACAATACTGATCAAATACAAACCATAACCATTTAAGAGATAATGTGTATACTGTCTAAATGCAAGAGTAATAATCCAAACCCAGGCAGTATTCTATATGGTGTTCAGTAAGTAAATAAAAACTGGTAAATTGTTACAAGCAATGAGATCAATAGAAACCTGTTTCCTTACTTACTGAACATTCTGTATATGTTCATTAAAAACTTAAGTATTGAAAAAATATGTGTAAAATTTTCATAAAAATTACAAACTACCAATTAGTAATATTAAATGTATGGAATAACTAATGGTCTAAGATACCAAAGTTTCAATGTAAAATATCTATAAATGAAAGAAATATATATATTACTCTTAGAAAACAAAACAACTTTTTAATAGTAAATAATTAATTGTAATCTGGCTGCTGAAGAATGAAAATTAGACATAGAAAGTTTAATCAAGGAAAAAGAGGTGCAGTATTGGATTAGAATCCGTGACCTAATATGTTGTATTGACAATCTTTTCCACTAAGCTATTGTATACTTATGATTTGCATATTAATAATAATACACTTTTATGTAAGCTGATAATATGGTATGCAGTTGAGAAAAATATGATACCATGTCATTATAAAATAGTAGTACTTGGTATCAGTGTGTTATGTTTTAATATTGTTTAGTTTAAACCTTTTCCAATAAATATATAAACTATGTGTTTATTTATAGATGCTGTTCATACTTTAACATGTGCTATAATGTTACTAAACACTGATTTACATGGTCAAATGATAGGGCGAAAAATGACATGTAATGAGTTCATTGAAAATCTAGCAGGACTTAATGATAATGAACATTTTCCTAGAGATGTACTTAAATCATTATACATGGCAATCAAAACCAATCCACTTGAATGGGCCAGGTAAAATTTTTTTATGAAACATTCGTGTTAAGCTTATAATAAACTTTTAGTCCAATTTGTTGTCTGACATTAGTTAACCTAAAACTCTCTCTTAGTTTTTAATACAATTTTCATCAAAATTGTATATTCTAATATAATTGTAGTTTGAAAAAAATCATTAAATACCAAATTTCTTAAAAGTTTATTTAAGGGGATCAAAATATTCTTAAATTAAATTAAAGTCTATAACCTACTAATAATAACCAACTACTAATAATCATATTCTGTACCAAAACATTATAAATTATATAAAATGAACCATGTAATAAATAGTATATGGAAAGTTATGTAAGATTTATTATAAGTTTTAGAGACTGTATTTTCTTTGTTTTTTTTTTTTTTTATATATATATATCCCTCGTTTCTGATATTTGAAATACCCATGGTTAATAATAAAATATTATATTGATTTGTTTTTGTGAAATTATTTTATTAATCAAAGTTAACTTTTTGATTTCTACATCATTTTGATCAATTTATTATTAAAAGTGAAAAAATATATCATTTCCCTTTTAATATTTTAGTGATGATGACATAGATGAAAATCAAATTAAAATAGCTAATGCCAATCAATCAGATGGCTTTGGAAATAAACTATCTGACCAAAAAAGTAATGATTATGAAGAAAATATCATGACTCAGGCTTTGGAACATAAAAAAGGCTATGTTATGAGAAAATGTTGTAAGGAAGCTAATGGAAAAAAAAGTAGTGACAATCAATTATATTATTGAGAAATTTTTAACATTTAATATTAATCACTTATAGCTGCTAGAGGAAAAAGAGGCTGGAAAATGTATTTTTGTACATTACGTGACCTTATTCTTTACTTACATAAAGATGATTCTGGTTTTAAAAAAACTCAAATTAGCGATAGCATTCATAATGCAATACATATACACCATGCTTTAGCTACTAAAGCTATTGATTATACAAAAAAACAACATGTTTTCAGACTTATTACTGCTGACCAAGCGGAGTATTTGTTTCAAACTAGGTACAGCGAAAAGTAATTTCAATATTTATAAAATATTTTAATTATTCGAATCTTTTATTTTCATTTTAGTGATGCTAAAGAGTTAGATTCCTGGATAAATACAATTAACTTTGTATGTGCTAGTTTTTCTGCACCTAGATTACCAAGTGCTGTGGGAAACCAGAAAAAATTTCAAAGGCCTTTATTACCATCAGCTCCAACAAAATTAAATTTGGTTTGTAATTGAAATATATATTAAATTTTTTGATAGCCAAAAAATATACTGGTAAAAATCAAATATTTTCTTGTTCTTTAAATTAGAGAAAAATTTTCCATTTACTTTTACTTTTAATATTAACTATTAAATGTATTTATATATTTTTAAGAAATTTTACAAGATACTTTACCAATTTTGATTAAGAAAAGAATTATTTGTTAAAACAAAGTTAAAGTATTTTAACAATTTTGTTTATACTTAAATATTTCTTTTTATTATATACCAATTTAATTGAAACTTTAATATTAAAAATTTAACTTACCTATGTGAGGGTAAAAGCAAAACTAGTAAAAGTCAATTTTTTTCAAAATTAATTCCAACTTAAAAAGAAATATTTCAATGCTACATTTATATTAGACCTTATGAGATTCAAATATTTCAAATAACTCTTCTGAAATTTTCCTCTAACCCCTTGTATATATCATAAAACTCTTCTATTGTTAAGTCTAAGGACTACCTCTCAGATGGCATTAGTAACATCAAATCCACTTTGTTATTTGTAAGAAATAACATTAAAATTTCACGTTTCTGAATTTCTTGTTAATTGTATGATTAACAACAAAGTTACTGTGGTAAAAGTGTTGCAACTTTGGCATTTATGTAAAAAATGAATAAACGACATTTGTGTGTTGATAAAGCATTACTATTAAGGACGAATATATAAAAGTAAGTATAGGTGTAAT
Source organism: Daktulosphaira vitifoliae (assembly GCF_025091365.1). Lineage (NCBI taxonomy): Eukaryota > Metazoa > Arthropoda > Insecta > Hemiptera > Phylloxeridae > Daktulosphaira > Daktulosphaira vitifoliae. The sequence goes on from NW_026099574.1 coordinate 44,938,836, forward strand.
GTCAATCGTAGATAAGATGAAAGAAAATAGACTTAGATGGTTTCATCATGTTATGAGGAGAGAGGAATCGGAAGCCATAAGAACAATTATGGAAATAAATGTTGTGAAAAGCACAACATTTATCGTATTACAACAAATCCTATGTCTGCTTTAGCAAAAATAATGATTTGCTGGTGGTATGCTGATTTTAAACGTAGTTATAAATTAAATTATTGAATTTTAGAATATTGTATAAAAAAAGTTTTATGACACACTTACCATAAAAAGTATATTTAAAATTTAGCGTGAACAACTACAAGAACATGAAAATACATTACAACAACTTCAAGATGAACTTAAAATTCACCAAAGAAAACCCTCTGAATGTGGTTCTAAAAACATTAGTGTTCAATTTTTTAAAGAAAAAGAAGCTCACTTAATAGATGAAGTAATATAATGCTAATTATTATTTCCTATCCTCATGAATAAACTAAACATTTATTTCTTATAGTTAAAACGGTATGAGACATATATACGTTTATTGAAGTCAAAAATTATTCAAAATTCAGAGTATAATTCTAATAATGCACTTGAAGAAACTGATGACGAAACAGAAATGTTGATTGCTGATGTGCAAAATAACTCCTTACCTATTTCCAACAGGTACAGTTACAATGCTGCTATATATTCCTCTATGGCTTCAAGTTAATATTGTAATAAAACCAACTATAGTTATCAAATTTACAGCTCAACTTTAATCAAATATTACTTGTAATTTGAGTTAAGATATTTGCAGAAATCGATTCTCTATTTGCTTTTAAAATACAAAAATTTGGTATTTAAAAGTAATTTAAACATATAGTAGCCTGGTTTTTTTATGTGTTCACTATTTTTTAGCGTAATTGCTTATAACTGCATTAATAACATGGATTTTAAATATTAAAATAATAACTCATAATATTAACCTTATATCTATATATATTAACAAAAAATTGTACAGTCGGCTAAAATTAAAATAGTTTTTTATATTTTTGTAAATTAAAATATTAAAATCCAAAAGCTTTTAACATAAATATCTTATTAAATAACAGTTTTTTATATTCATAATTTTATATTCTTTCATAATAATTATTAATAGTTGTGTGTTAACTATTAAACCAAATTAATTTTTGTATGAAAGTAAATACATTAGTAAAATACAATTATTCTTAAATCAAATAAAATATGAATTATAAATGTAAATAAAATAATAAAAATAATAATAATAGTCAATAACATGAAACCGTATCAAACTAATACAACTTTTTTTTTCAAATGTTTAGAAATTGATTTGTGTTGCTATAAATTTACATTTATTTTTAAAAGTTTTAATTACCTAATTCTCATAAATTTTAAAATATATTTTATTCTTTTTATTCTAATCTTTCATACCTTATAATTTTATTAACTAAATTTTTTAAACAGCTAATGACATATTCACGGTTTTTTATAAATCCGAGTAAAAATTAAATTTTTGAACCTATAGAAAAAATGTGTTATGATTCATTGTTTATATGACTTCAGAAAACTCAAGATTACATTTAAAATAATTAATTATTTTTCAAATACTTTTCTAACATATTTTATTAACTAATCATTTTCTTTATTACATATTAGTTATTATATTAAATTGCAATTAAAAGGGTAAAAATTAACATATTTTTTTTCAAAGTACTTACTTTAAAAATTAGTATATGCATACAAAAGGAAAAAATGATGAAATTTTATTTTTATTTTGAAAAGTTATTATACGTGTCAAAATGTTGTGCTTAATATTGTATACTTATAATATACCTTTTTCATTTTATAACCTACTAACAATAACTGACTAAATAATTTTAATTTCATATTTATAATATCTTTGATAAAAATGTTTTGTGTTTATGCATGATTAAGGGTTATCAATGCTTGAAGCTGCAAAATTTACCATTGGATATTCAAGACATTTTCACCTGGCTGTGTAGTTGATATATTGTTACTTAATTTTTTTTTTTTTTTTGTAGTGACTATTGAAAACATTAATGTTTTCGGTTTTTTAATCGAAATTAGTCTGCTGCCATCTTTAATACTTATTATAAACAATAGTATTATTTATTTGTACTTGGAGTGTCACATTTATTTTATCGAACCTGGTAATTATATATTTATATTTTCTATACTGTTATTATTTATAAAAAGATATTTGATCCATATGATTATGAATTATGTAATTTATAAATAATTGTTATTATGCTCTCATTTAAATTGAAAAATTAGCAAATGAACAATATTATTATTAATACTATATGAATAAAGTACTTGTTATAAATTAACATGTTACTAATTAATCAATCAGTTTTATTGAACAAATTAATTTTGATTTTATTAAAATCAATAATATTTACTTAATTATGTTAACTGAAAATATTTTTTTATTCATATTTCTCTAGACCCTTGTGAAATATGTTTATTTTATTTGAAAAACTGAATTTATATTCTGATAAACTTACTCTATGTACAATTTCAAATAATAGTTTTTTCTTGTCTCAACATTAGTTTTAAAAATAAAATTAGATTTTTATTTAAATCATTATATGCCTATAAGACTCATTGTGCCAATTTTTTTTCTTTTAATTATGTAGTATAAGAAGTTTTGTACTTGTTTAAGGTACATAAAGAATTTGATTATATAGAGAAAATTAATCTTAATAAGATATGTAAACAGTTGTTATATTGTTTTTTTTTTAATTTTGTAAAATTCATTTTGATAAATTGTGTTTTAAACAATTTATAAATAACTAACTCAAATTCCCTTTATTTTTATACTAAATAAAAATTAACCATAAAATATTATTAATAAATATGTGGCATAGATATTATAAAAAAATCTATTTTATAAATGAATCAATTTAAATATCTATTTGATTGATTAAGTATTAATGAACGCATTTGGTTTATGTAAATAGTATTTAATTTGAGAAAATAAAAAGTTACCAAGTATTTTATGTTTTTGATTGCATTGAATATCTAAATTATCTATTCTTTACTAGTAACATTTTAAAATTGTATTGTCCTATCTTGAATTTTTTTATATATAAACCTTTTTTATTGTATTATAAAATATGAAATATTGTTCAGTAGATTTTTACTAGTATAATTATTTTTAAACTTGTCTTTAAAGTGCAATACATAAATAAATCATTCCTGATTAAAAACTAATTTATTTAAAATTTTAAAATGTATATTTAAATTTTCCATAGGAAATTAGTGTGTTCCACTTGTTGTGTTCATGAAAATGTAAAAATAATTATTTCTTAAAATATCTAGTCTCATAAAAACATTAATTCATAATGTTGTATTCTAGTATATTTAATGATGTTTAATAAAGCTTTAATAATAAATATATATGAAATTAATTCATCATCAACTTTACTTAACTATTTGCATAAGACAATGCCAAAAAATGTTAAATCTTTAACTTGTGCTAAATCATTATTAAATTACAATAAACATTTATATAGAATTAATACTAAAATTTGTTGAACTTTATTTTGTTCATATTTATTTAAATTATAAAAATTATAGTCTTGATTTATGTTCTGTAAGTATTTATCCACATAAAAACATAAAAATGTGTTCACCATAATCTTAGAGTTATATAAAAGTCGTAAATATCAATTATTCATATAGTGTGAGTGAATACCAAAATATTATCATGTAATTTAAAATCTAATTTGATGATTGCACACGAGAAAAAATCATGATGAATCCTCCCAAATACACCTCCCTTGATATATATATATGTGTGTGTGTTTCTTGTGGTAGTTCTTGGAGGTAATTGATTATCTGTACCTTGTACAATTATAAAAAATATAATTCTTTTTTCATAAATAAATAGTATTCTAGGTTCTATAATTTAAATAAAATGATCCTAACCCTTTTTTCCCATTACAAATAGTATCAACTTGAGTTTTCTAAATCGAAATATGTAAGTTTAACTAGCTTAAAAATAAGAGAATAATCTAGCTAATAAAATGACTGGTCAATTACAACTTTTGAACAAGTACTTTAAAAGCTATTAACATTTTACTATGATGACTGGAAATGAAGCCCGAGTATGTTTATTTGATATTAGATCAAAATATCCAAAATTAAAACGTTCAATTCAAAAAGCGAATAAATAAATAATACAGGACAAAACGGTCAAATAATAAAACATTCAAATAAAATAAAATTACGTTAAGAATATTTTGTTATTTCTATATCTATATTATACCAGAGATAAAAATTGGTTTTCTGAAACCGGTTATAACCTATTTTTTCTAACTAAAACTGAACCCATACAAATTGAATGGTTNTAAAATTACGTTAAGAATATTTTGTTATTTCTATATCTATATTAACCAGAGATAAAAATTGGTTTTCTGAAACCGGTTATAACCTATTTTTTCTAACTAAAACTGAACCCATACAAATTGAATGGTTTTGGTTGAATGTTGTTCCAATAAAACCATAACCACATGCAAATTAAACAGTTATAGTCACTGAATATTAACTTTAATGATCCTTAATCAATCACTAAAGCTAAAGAATGGGTGCTGATATTTTTATCACTAGATATACAAATGAGAATGACTTTCAAAGTACTGGTCCAAAAGTTGTTATCGTCCAGTAACTTTTTAATTAGATCATTTTCTATTAAATAAACTAGCTAATTATTATGTCATTTCAAAAAATAAAGTTAAAAGATATTATTCTAAAAATTAATTATTAGCTCATAAATCAAGAAATACATGTAATTAAAACAAAGCAAAACATGTTTTTTCAGCATTGTACTTATTTTGTTAGTAGTCGATTTATAATAAACCGATCATTTTGTTTATTAAAGTGTTAATAATTTCCAAAATACTCGTTTAAAAGTTATTGTCAGTCATTTTTTTATTTTAAGCTAATTAAACATGTGTATTTCTATTAAGCTCAAGTTAATACTATTTCAACTGAGAGTTTATAATATGTAATTTTCATAATATGATTTATACTTTTAATGATATTGTGCGAGGCCAAGTTAATTAATCACCTTGTGTATAATATTCAGTGGCGTAACTAGAGCAAATATCTTAAGGTTGTTAAAATTATATTTGGCTCACTAAGTTCTCATTTTTTTCCCATAACTCAACGAAATAATTATGGAAATTAAAATCGTACCGATGTGATGAAAAGTAAATTCACCTTTTATCTAACTAACTAGTTAGATTATTTAGTTAAACTATACTATAATAGTAAAATTTGTTTGGAGCCAATTAGTAACAATATTTTGTATTTTCGACCAATTATCAAGATTTACTTGGGGACTCCAAACAAATAAAGAGGATGTTTTATAATATTAATATTCTATATCATTGTTATAAATTATTTACACATTTCCTTTTCTTATTTTTTTAAATTATTTTTTAAAAAAAGGTCAAGAATTTAGCATAAATAAACTTTGACAAAGTGAACGTTAAGTTTTAAAGCTACTATAAGAAGTATTTTATTCACGATAATCAATGAATAACGTTAACATCGTAAGAGTACATATACACGCGCATAGCACATAAAACTTAATAGGCCTACGTTCAAAAACTTGCCACCACTAAGTCAATTGAACTCAGTAACTGTATTCAATAGACAAGAGGTGCACTATTGCATTGAATTGATTATGATGTGTTTAGCGCATCATGGAGGAAACAAGTAGATAAGTTATCGCTAAGATTTAAAAAATTAAAATCATAGTTTCGTACGAGATGAACTGAACCATTTATTTTATAAACATATACGTAAATTAATTTATATGTCTATCAATATCGAATATTTTTCCCCTAAATAAAAAATTGGAATATATTTTACTATCATGTCTTACATCAAATGGAGGCGACACAATATAGAGAGATTATATGTAAAAAATATATTTGGGATAAACATTGACGAATATTTGCTAGCGAGTTTATCAGTAAATTAAGAGGCAAAGTTAGGAAAAAATACGGAGGATGCTAATGATGATTTTTCAAATTTGAACCTAGAAATATATTTTTAATACAGTAATGCAAAATTTGTAGGAATAAAACTATAATTTTTTCAAAAAAAAACTTAATTGTCATGATAAAGAATTTATGACGACAATAAAGTATAAATTACATTAATAGTTTTATTAAATAATTGTAGTGCACTATACATTCATAATGAAGTGATATTATCAGACCAATATTTTCTTTATTGTTATAAAAAATTTAATTATTAACATAATAATAAATAGTATGATAAAGTAAATAATATAAATTATCATCTTTATAAATAAGATTTATTCAAAATTATACATATGTTTATTAATTCAATAAAATCTATAAGAAAGCAATAATTTTTTCATTGAATTAATTTTTTTTTTTTGTTATATAAAACAGTTTTATTATTAATATTTATTATACCACTAATTATTATTATTAATTACTTAATATTTTAATTAATTATAATAATTTTAAATTTAATAAAAAGAAGTAGGATTCTTTCTCTACTTAAACTATAAAGTTGCAATAAGATGACTTTTATAAATAGATTTGTATATTTATCGTACAGGATAATTATTATTACCCCTCAGAAATTAATTCTCGGAAAACTACTTCAGAGGCTTGGGCTATTTGAGAAACAGTTTTGTCAAGTAAGAATCTGTTTTTTCTGATTATGATAACAAGAGATACATAGGCAATAAATGGGTTTTTTTTGTATTTTAAATTATTAAATATGAAATATTAAATGAATTTTTCATTGAATAAAAATCAATTTGTACTTTATTTTTTTAATTATTATATATCCGGCTTTTAACGAAGAATGGACTTGTTTAAAATATGGTCCGGTCAGCAATAGTGCGAATTGACTGGAACCCGTTTTCATTAAAAATTAGACTGGCAAAAATGCCTAAGTTGCCATCTACCAAAGCCTTGCAACAAAAAAAAAACAGTATTAGCTTATTCAATATATTTCCATACATTTGCTAGAAAATATATTTTTGTGTGTGCTATTAATTGTTCACTACAATATATTTGGCGTTGTCAAATATCGCTATTAAAAAATTCGTAATATTATTCCTAAAATACTTTATTTTAGAAATAAAATACCAAATTGTAGAAATATTTTTTTAATGATAATGCCAAATAAAAATGTATATTGGATATTATTATTATTATATTTATTATTTATGTATATACAGAGTGGAATATATCTAATTGACAACTCTTAAAACTTTGATACAATAACACTTCGATGTAATTTATTTTTAATAATAAAAAAATAATTTGTTTAATGTTAAAACATATAATACAAAATATGATTTTAACGTAGTTTAAGAATGCATAATTTTTTTTTTAAATATAGCGAAATTTTAATTGTATAAAAAATTATAAAAGTTGTTATTAGTCTATTCTATTCTGTGTAGATTGTAGTATAAAAAAAATGGGTGGTGTTATATTATTGGCGCAGAAAAAAATTTTAACGTTCATACGAAAACAGTACGTATCTTTTTAGGATAGTTAAATAACAATTTGAATAATACATATAGTAACACAAGAAGTGATTATATTTCCATGACTTACATTAACACTATGAATTTTATAAAAAATATGTGTTAGAAAAAAATGTTTAAAAACATTTATTTTATCTTTATTGGTAAAAATGTAATTTTTTCAAATTATTATATACACATTATTGCACTATAAGCAACGATATTATTGAATAAAACAATTTTTATTTATTAAAATATTTATTTTGAAAAATTTGTATACTTTATTGAGTAAATAGGTGACGTCATTGCCCGGAATTGCACTAACCTAATGGTTGGCAACCGCGATGCTTACGCAGTTTGCACGCACGCGCATTAGACATCGCACCTCCTCTTCAATGCCAATCCTTCTATGTTGAACACACACACACTCGCAATCACGATTATCCCTGAACATTCGTAGTATAATTTTCGTATATGTATATACATTATATATATATACATATTCACATACATCTATGCATATACTCAATATATACATAGGTACATTCGTTCTCAGTGTTTTAGTTTTCTTTTTCGTACTAACACACATACACACGTACATAAGTCAACACTGTTACATTCGGAGTTAATGTTGGTCAATATTATTAAAAACAAACGGATTTACGGTGTTTCCCCCCCTTGAGGACAGTGAACGTCGACGACCGTACAAAATAAGCGATAATATTATTTATTAATATTATGTTGAATAAGTTTTAAAAATGTTAATTAAGTTGTACAATTAATCAAGATTGGTTCAAAATGATATTTTTGAATAAGTTATAGTTAAACGCGTACATAATTATTGATGTAATTATTCGAACGTTGACGTTTTTGTTTTTTTTTTTTTTTGTGTAAGTTAGACGAAAGTTGTCATCAGTTTTCGAAGATCGCGTCACTTTATTGTGGACGTTTGAAGAAGATATTAGCGAAATAGAATTCGTGAAAATATTTTTTGGATAAATTTGCAACAGCATTTTGTAGTCCCATCGACTGAGGAGTGTTTTGATTTATAACGTTGTGTTGATTTTTTGATAATGTGGTGGTCGTCGCGGTCGTTGTCATCGTCGTCTGTGCGATCCACGTCGTCGTTGACTTATTTGCAGGGCGATCGAATTGATCCGACTGTAATATAGCCCAAATTAAATAATTTGCTATTGATTGTTTAAAATTGTTACTGGATCTGTATCAACTCTCAAGTTCCAATGTCGCTGGAATAGTTTTTCACAAATCAATATAAAGGTAAACTTCACTCGAATGTTGTTTTTAAAAACAAGTATAACATAAAAAAAAAAAAATACAAATAGGCTTTTTTACTACAATTGAAATTCCATTTATTAGTCAAATTATTTTAAAATTAATTATTTTTTATCAGGTTAAAATTTTTTTTTTGATTATTAGTATATTTCTCATTGAATTTTTCTAATAGTTTTAAAATGAATCTGTCACTGTAGTTTTTTGAAAAATGATTCTGTATAAATATTATAGAGATTTTTAATTTGATCAAAATAGTACCACTAGAACATAACTACATTCCTTATTAAAGTTAAAGGGAGTTTAAGTTTTAATTATTTTTTTATAATTCTATACAGAGTGATAAATTTATTGTTGACTACTAAATTTCTCCTAAAAAAATAATGATTTTGAAAAAAATGTATTTATTACTTGATATTTGAGTGGTTAAATATTTTTAGATATATCCCTTTTCCTTATAAGGATACCAACTTTATTTTTTTTAATTACAACATGTATAATTATGTAATTTATTTAATAGAAAATAATTGGACGAAAACAACTTTTGAATTAGTATACCAGGAATTATTAACATTTTTTATTACAGAGTGGAGATGAATTTTTTATTTTTATTATGAAGCATCACTACTTCCTCCATCCATTTATATAAATTATCATAACTTCTGAACTACTGGTTGAATAGTTGTTATCGACCAGTTATTTTTTTAGTTGGATCATTTTCTATTACATGAACTAGTTAAACATGCATTTTGCCAGTTGAAAAAATAAAATTGGTACTCTTAGAAGGAATAGACATAAGACATATCTAACCACTGAAAAATTGAAAGAAAAATACTACTTAAATAATCAAAAAATAAAATTTTCTAAATTGTTTCTATTTTAGAACAAATTTATTAGTCAAATGATGTTCACTGTATCATGTAACTTGTATAATATTAAAAGTTTTATAAATAATTGATAAAAAAATTTTGTTAATATTTGTTGTCATTTTATATTATGTTTGAACAATATATGAAAATAGTGTCTTATTTTATTCCAAAATAGTAAATGGCCTCTGGCTATCAATATTATAGTCAGGAATGTGTTCTATTAAGCTTAAGTTATCTATATCAGATACCTTATACCTAGTTAATGGTTTATTCTGTGGTTTAAGATGATTTAGTCTTGATTAGTTCTGTTATAACATGCAATTATAATTAAAAAACTATTTTGAAGTAATACAATAAGAATTTGTATAAATATTTTTAAATTTAATTTCAATTCAAGTTCAAATCAAGTTGTAACAATGTGCAGTATAGTAAAAATTATTATTAATTAGTTCATTATAAAAAATACATATTAAATAAAAGATTAGTGTTAAAATCTTAAATTAAGATAATAAACTTATTAAAAAAAAAATTGTATTGTGGTTTTCTTTAAAAGTTAATAAATCTTAACAATAAGAATTTAACATTAACCATAATGTTTTTAATAATCATAATGTCATCTTTCTTATATGCTTTCAAATTTTTAGATGGGAAATCCAACTCGGTTCATGGTTTCATGGGATGATCATTCAACACATTTAGTAGCTCGTCTAGGATATCTTTTAGAGCGCCAACAATTAGTTGATGTTACTCTTATGTGTAATACTCATAGTTTAAAAGTACATAGATCAGTTCTTGCAGCTTGTAGTCCATATTTTGAGGTAATTATGTATCAAAAATATTTTAATGCCCATGATTATTTAAGCAACTATTTAATTTTTAATGTAAACTTCCTATAATTTTTTATTTTTCTTAAGAGGGTATCCAAGTATAAACTATCCTAATCATTTAAATTCCTACAAATGAAAAATATTAGAAGTTAAAATTTTTTGTATAATTATATTTATCTAAGTAGACAACTGAGCAGTAGTGTTTTAGCAGTGTATAGCACATATCTACTAACAATATTTTAAATTAATATATACCATTAAAAAATTCTTGTAAAATTTCTTTTAGAAATACTGTGTATCACAGTAGCTTCACTTAAAAATCATATAATTAACTCCTCTCTTGAAATTGTTCAATTATCTTTTAAATATAAAGTGTTGAACACATTTTTCTATTTTTAAAAAATTAACTTGGTCTTAAATTTAACCGATTTTATCACCTAATGTGTTATTTATTGGTATACACTATTCAGAGAAATGTTTTGATTATGAAATGCTTGGAGATATGATAAATTATGTGGTTTTCTGTCTATAAAATTGTACTTAAAAACTAAAATTTTATCACTATTAAGCAGCTTAAAAAGTGTTATGTGTCACTTTTACATACACTAGTGTATTTATTCAAGTTTTATATATTCGTCAGATTGAAAATAATTAAAAAAAATTTTTAAACAAGTTTGATATTTAACATTAGTTGTCATAAGTTAGAAAAAGTAAGAGACTTTTAAAATGGTTTGGGAAATCATAAAAATGTTAAACATTATTCTGAATTTGTTTTTAAATATAATGGTTTGATTAAACTTATTATATAAATAGACTTAATAAGGAAGAAGTTGAGATTTATTATAAACTGCAGGTTTTTAATAAAGGTTCATCAATTTATTATAAAAATAATGGGAGGGTGTTATATATTCAACCTTCTATAAATATATCTCTAATATAACTATAATCCTATGTGCTAGGAAGAAGTAGATAAAGAGGTTTTTTGAGGTTCATTTCCTTTTACTCCTAAAATTCCCATTAGTAAAAAATAACAATTAAATTACTGGGTGTTTGATAAATTATACGGTCTCTAAATAAACTATGTACACCCACACTCTTAGTCAGGTATGGAATTTAAAAATAAAATTCATTCCTGCTAGACTAAAAAATTGTGAATGAAAATAATTTTATTTATTCATTACATTTATAGCGTGAACTTGGAAATCATCCAATGATTGTCCTTAAAGATATGAAATTCAGTGTTCTTAAATCTTTGATTGAATTTATGTATTGTGGTGAAACAAATGTCACTGAAGATAATTTACAAGCTTTAGTTGAAGCAGCTAAATTTTTTGAGGTATGTTTTTCTATTTTATTAAAAACTTCATAGTATTAAAAAATACAATGTAACTTTTTTAATAATTATCATTAATTTATAATTAAATAATTTATGTTTTCAAATTTATAATTTTTTCCTCTCAAATTAATCTTATTTCTATACTGTTATGTTTGTTTGTTGAACTGATTTTGTGTGTTAAAAACAATTTTTATTATTTAGATATATAGGTTGATAGTTTAACTATGACTTATCGGTAACATTAAAAATAGAAACCATGACATAATTTTTCTTTTCAGAAATAATATGTTATGTTCTAAAATTTTATTCTTTCCCCTTAAAATTTTATCAATTTAGTTTTTAAATGGAGACATATATGTTACCAGATTAAAATTAAGAAAATAATTCTACTGAAAAATGACTGGTTCTTCTTCTTTTCCCTTGCCTTAAAAAAATAACTGATTTTATACAATTTTTTAACCAGTGTTTTAGAACCTATTTACACATTTTATTATAAAGTGTGGTTCTGTGTACTTTTATCTCTAAGAACCATATTAGTTCTTTAGCCAAGTTAATATTAATGTATTTTAAAATACTGGTTCAAAAGTTGTTATTGTCTAGTAATTTTTTAATTTTTACGTTGATTAAACATATATTTTTCTATTTCGAAAACAAAAGTTAATAAAATTTTAAATTGGAATGATGGCGATAAGAACAAATATTTTTCGAAAATTCTAGAAATTAGGATATTAACTTATGGAAAAAAATATTATTTTATATTTTATTCTTTTTAAGATATTGTGTGATTTATAGTTAAACAATCCCTCTGTAGAATTTATAAATTCTTATTCATTACTGAATGTTTACTGGTAAACATAAATTGTATTGTGAGTAAAAAAAGACAGTATCTTGAAAAAAGGTATTTCAATTTGACAACTTCAAAGTTTTTATTTTCCTTAATTGGAATTAATTTGTTTTTAGCATTTATATGAAGTTCAAATCAAATTTTATGTAAGTTTCTAGAATATTTACATAGAGAACAATGAACTATATTAATTGTATAAAATACTCACATCATGAATTCCCTACACTCTATGAAATATTCATTATTTAGTTAATTTAAAATTTTATGATCATGTTAAATACATGATCATAAATTGAGTGAATAAAAAAATTTGGTTATAACAAATCTAAAACATAATCTTGTTGATTGTAAGATTTTTAGTTTGATCTAAGAGTTTACTTATAGTAAATATATCTGTTAGCTTCTTAACTGCCAAATCATAAGTTTAATAAACAGTATACATTTTTCGTAGTTATATTAGCACAATTGTAAATAATTAATTATGTTAATGTTTTTTTCTTTACTTTATTACTGGTAAAATGACTTAATAACTGAAGCATGCTATTCTTTGTAATATTGAATACCAAATATTTTAATCATTCATAATTTTAGATTGACAAAAATTTTTTACCGTTAATTATACAACAATAAATAGATTACACTTTTATCCAGAGTTTTCATAATTAAAAATATTTTTCAATTTAATTTCTGCTGTAAATAATTTATAATAAGTTATAAAACAAAGTTTGTCATTTAAATAATAAAGTTAAAGTAGTAAATATTTTATGTGGTACATTAAAGGGTTGGTTAAAATATAATTTTCTTAAAAAGTAATTAATTTTTTTCAAATTGTATTTGTTTCAATGATTACATTACAATAAGATTAAACCAATTAACCTTGGACAGGAATAATGTGCTACATAGCAATATTTTAGATTTCATTTAATTTGTATAATGTTGCTGTACCATCTAGTAACTTAAAAAATTTCAATGAAATTAGTAAATATAAGCAGTTTATAAAGAAATGTGAAAAGTTATTTATCACATTTTCTTTGTGTAAAGTACAATAAGGAGATTAATTTAATAAGAGTGAGCTGTATGTAAATGATGTCAAACTCTGATAATATTAGTTATTAATTCTCCATTAATATCAAAATTTATAATAAGGGTTACAGTGGTATAAAAATGTTATTATTTTCACTTATTTTTTTAATCATATGGACAGGGAATAGCATCACATTCAATAAGATACATGTTATAAGTTCATCCAGACAGTAAATTTTTTTTTTTGAAAAGTTTAATTTGTATAATGTAGCATTAATAAAATAAATAAATAATTTAATATCAAATTAAACTTAGTATTGAAATTGAGAATAAATATTGCTTTATTAAGGATCTCAATTATATTATTAATAAAAATAAAAATTAGAGACTTATGCTTGTAAACAGATAATAAGTGATATATATATATATATTAAGAAAGCTATATCATTTTGTATTTAATTAAATTTTATACTATAATTATTTTTCTATATTTAGGTGAAAGGTTTATCTTCTCTGGCCCATGATAGTTTACAAGATTCAAAATCTATTAAACCACCATCACTTATAGGTACTACAACAACACAAACTAGAATATGTCAAGTTTCATCTTCTCCAGTCACACCTAAAATAGCAGAAAATGGGAATTTCTCTTCTCCTGTCTGTATGTATAGCATATGTTTTTATAATTTATAAATTTATTTATTACTATAATTTTTTTTAATAATAATTATATTTTAATTAACATATTAGTAATTTTATATATATATTTTTTTAATATTTATTTAGCTGTAATAGCTCGCCTTGGACAAAATAATCCAACAAATGAAAGGCGACCATGTGCTGGTCGCGGTCGACCTAAAGCTCATCTTCAAAGTCCTTGTTGTGAGCCACTTGTGAACAAACCAGCTCCTATCACGCCACCTCAAACAGAATCTGCCCAAATTTTGTTGTCTTTAGCGGGCTCTAATCAAACATACGTATCACCTACTAAGCATAAAACCAATGATAGCAATATAACAAATGTCAATAATCCTAATACCCCTATTAGTAATGGCCTGGATAATTCAAATCAGAAAGTCGATGAAGAATTGGAACAACGATATAAACGTAGTAGAAAAAGACCGGCTGATTCTATTGATGATAATCGATATGGTGTCAAAAAATCTATGACAATTAATGATTTAAAAGCAGATGAAGATGTTAATCGGTCTCCTTTATTAGCTAGTTTACTAACAAAAAATGATAAACTTGTTGATAACAAACCCAAAGTACAAAAACCCATTGAGACCCAAACTCAAAATTCAGAAAGGTATATAAATGCATTAAGAGGAGCTGGTCTTCCTACTGATATACCAATACTTATTGAAAATGGTGATGGAAACTATATAACATTAACAGAGAATGTTTATGATATTTTAGCTAAAGAAGATGCATTACATTTTCAGCTCACAGATAGTATGAACCTTGTAAATCTTAAACCTCCTGATGAGGTAACAAATATTCCAGAACAACAAATTTCTGTAATATCAGAAACTAGTACAGAAGACCCAATATTAAAAAATATTAAAAGTCATTCACCACCAGACAATCCAGATGACGTTGTTCTGTATAAAGTAGCTGATAATGGAAATATAGAAAAATATGTGTTAACTACAGAAGATATAAGAGCATTTAAAGAATCAATAACAGTAACTCCTGATAAAAAAAAAGATTCACCTAGGTTAAGTGTATCTGAAATTAATGTACCACTAGAAAATAATAAATCTTCTCCATTAATAACAAAAATTTTAGACTGTGCAAATGAAAAGTTATCTGAAGCTTTATTAGGTAAATTACCACTTAGGAAAAGAGGTACCTTTAAACTAAACCATTCTGGTTCTGAAACAGAAATGTTAACACCAGTGAATTCTGTTAATAATCAGTCAAATAATAATGTTGATACAGATGTTGAGTATGTTGTAGTGGGTGAAGATAGTATACAAATGGATTTGATGAATTCTAATAGTGTTAAAAACGAAAAACTAAAAAATGATGAGCATCTTAAAATGGAAAGTGTAGCTGAAGAAGAGATGAGCGTTTTAGAGGCTATGATGAATAACACAATTGAATTTTCAGCTGAGGATGGAGACTACCAAATTCATGCTAGTGAAGAAGTTTTCTCAAATGATCAAAATGATGAGAAAATGATACTTTCTAATGTTCTCATGTGTACTGGTGCAGAAAATTCAAATACACATACAAATTTGGATCACTTTGGGTTTAAATCTGAAGATGTAGAAAATCGACAAAATGAAAGTAATCATCAAAAAAAATCTAAGATGTACGTGGACTTAGATTTAACAGGAAATGATTTTATATCAGAACCAGTTTCAGAAGAAGTAGTCCTTACCAATGAGCTACATCCAAGCTCCTGAATTTATTTATTTAAGGATGTTATTTTGTTATATTTTTTATGTAAAACTGTAAATTCTGTAAAAACTGGGTTGTGCAATAGGACATTAAACATTACTTTCATCGGGGACTTTGTTAGTAAATTCAAATAAATTGCACGGCTTATGTAAATATAATACATATTATATATATTTGAATATATATATATATTATATGTAAACATTTTATTTTCTTGTAGTCCTGACTTTCTGTACCATAGTGCCTAACATAATATTATTTTGTTTTAGTATATGATTTTAAAAAAAAGTTGTTTAATTATTATTATAATTTCAAAATTCAATGACGTTATAATTATTAATATTTGAACGAATAGAATTTTAAGGCTCAGAAAATTGTTTATTATCAATGCTATTCTATTATTAATAATTTTATTGGTTTAAAAAATGAAAATCAGCCCTTTATTGTGTTAAATTTATGATATTATAATTATGTAATTGTTTGTCATAATATTTAACTGATCAACTTTCTTTCCTTGTGCCATTTTTAAAATAAAAGTTAAAAATGTTTACATTCATAAGCCCTCTTCAAAAAATGTTTAGTAACATTTTAAACAAGACAATTTTTACATTTATATTCTATAAAAAGTCTTAATATTGATTTTTATCTTCAATTTTTTTTTTTTTAATTTTTGTTTCTAACCATGTATAACCTGTAAATACAAAACAAACAACTATTATTTAATGCTATTATCGACTTAAATTTTTGCTTATCAAAATTATTTATTTTAATTAAATGCATTAAGTTAAAAATAATTGTATAATGTTCTTTTTATTTCACAGATATTTTTTAACCTTACTAACAACGCGTAAAGTTTTTAATATTTTATGTGTATATAACACCATACTATCCTTTAATACAGTCTATTTAGTGGTGAATCTTTATTGCATAATTTAACTTGTGTTTTTACTAATTATTTTAACTTGTAAATTGTTAGCAAATAGTTTAATAATTATTTTTATTGTAAAAATATTCATAAATTATGAGCGTAGTGAAATTTTATCGTTTGCGTTTAACCAAAGAAACTTTGAAAACTATGACAATATTGATTGTATATGAACTGTAGAGTGTGAAGTAATATTATTAAACTTAAAACAAGTTAGAACTTAATTAAGGTAATTGTACATATATTTGTTATTTAATATTTTTAAAATTGTTTGATAGTTTTTTAGCCCCTTTTTGTATATATACTTATTCGGAAATCAATAAATTCAGTTGTTAATCGAATATGATATCATAGTTTTTCTCGAATATTTAAAAATTACTTGCGAATGACTGTAGCGATTAGGTAAATATTCGTAATCAAAATTGATACACATTTATAAAAAATAAGTAAATGACGAATTACTAGAATTAATAATTTAATGTCAGTGTTAGCTTTAGATACATGATTAACGCGTTAGTTCAACGATATAGGACGCAACAGAAAAAATGTGAAGTGCAATGTTATTAAAAGATAAAAACGTTTTTCTTTTGTTAACTTAAAAAATGTCATACCTTCCTTTTTATATTGCGCTAAAATAAAACTTGTATGATAAAGTCCATAGCCAGCTAATCATACAAAGTGATACGGTACCATGTTTCCCTTTACCACGCAATATGTTGTTACGTCGCTATTTATGTTATTACCTATTTGGAAGTGTATCCGGAATTTGAAAATGGTGACCAAGTTGTAAAGTTTGGCTCCAAGAAGACTCGTGTCGCAGTTTTATTAATTATATGATCATTAACTTTAGAGGTAGATAGATTACTTATAGAGATAATTTATAAGAGAAATCATCGGAACACATTTTATTTTTTAATAATGTAGTACTTCATAAAATAAATTGTATTTCGATTTCGTTTTGAACGATATAGAATCTAGATTGTTACTACAGAACTACGTGACATTTATATTGTAACTGTTCACACTTATAAGCAGGTATCACTATAGTTGGTTTTTGTGAAAAAGACAAAAGACAAACTTCACATCATGTGGTGTTCCATCGGTATGTATTCTTGAATATTTGTCAACTTAAATTTTCACTGAATAATTTTGAAAATAAATGTCACATTTCTATGATTTTTAACCAGTGTGAGTTTTCACGTGTATTACCAAAATTAATTTTTCTAAAAAGACTAAATTAACGATTTAACAATTTTATAGTTGTGTTGAAATTAGTTCTAACAGTCATATCAAGATAGCGCATTAATTACAATGATACAGTAATATATGTTTTGTGTTATTTCGTTAGCTATGTACTATACTTTGCTAGGCTTTTTCCAGAATCCTATTGAATTACGTACGAAATTTTTTACCCATAACAATATCTACGACTCACGGTAGTTTTCAATGCGATTTTTGTTTGATATAAGTAGAAAATTTAGTAATATAATATTATCCTTATTACTCATTTTAACTGACTATTAGCAATGACGTTATTGATAATAAATTTTATAAATGGTATTTTTTTACTTCAGTAAAAAAATTAGTGATCTTAAAGAGTCTAAGTGGCGATTGTCATTTATCCACCTTTTTAGATTTCGCCTGTAAATATTTTTTACAAAATAATGATAAGTAAATTGATAAAGATATCTATAGAAAGGTAATAAAATGAATGCTCTTAAAGATTTGAAAGATTTAAATTATCAAAGCCATTGTTCACTTATTGTAATCCATATTTAAAAATTATAACAATTCTCAATTGTTTTACTTTTCAATATTCAAACCAACATTTATTATTGAAAATTTGCCATGGAATTGTTCAATTATCACAAATGGTATAGACTAAAATAATAAAATGACAATCATATAGTAAATGTATTAGTAGTGTATTAAAATTGTGTGTGGGGCCGATAAATTTTATGAAGTAAAATTTCGTTTAATTATAAAAACTTTATTTCTAAAATTCATTAAATAAAATGCAAGAAAACTACAAAAACTGATGTTTAATTTGACATTTTAAATTTGTTAGATTTTACTAGAAGAGATGGAAAATGAAGAAAGTGTTTCAAAAACAGATTGAAAGTAAAAATATATTCTAAAATTAAGTAAAACTATGAAAACCACTATAATAGTAGTTCAATAAAAATTATTTATGAAAAAATGTATTAATATTGGTCCCATACTATAATGTAATATTGGCAATGTTATTGTAATATATTTTTACCTGTAGTAAAAATATAAAATATGTTTAAAATTATACAAAGACTAAAATCGATACTTGACCCCTTACTCCCTTAAAATGGAATGATGAATCAACTAATAACAAATTCAAATTTGGTGACCTCAATATCTATTGCATTCAAGTTTTTTAGCTTATTCAAAAAACTTTAATTGAAATTTGTTGTGTTTACTTCAGTAGCGTATTTATACATTTTGTACGGGGGGCCCTGATAACTCTTAAAACATAGAGTAGTAGGGAGTTTCACCCCTCCACTACCCCCGTTTCTATGATTTTATGTCCATGGGGTCCGGACATCTCCGTGAATATGCTATAGGTCCAATTATTTTGTTAATGCATTATTGCTATATGAAAGTTCAATATAAAACACCGTATAATAAAATCTGTGTTCGTACGCCTTAAAACGACTTTTAAATTCTTCGGTTTCACTTTATTACCGATTACGGGTCGCAAAACAACGTTTAGGATATTGGAAACTTGGATGAACTGGGGAGGCATTAACATCGATCACTTTGCACCGCTACCATCACCATGCCCTTTAATGTACCCTTCAATATAATATTATAGGCTACACGAGCAACCAATTGCACGGACCGGCCTATTTCGTTTATTCCACTGACTCATCCAATTATGCAAATGGACTCGATAAATTCCTATTAATTGTCTCGGGGCAGGAAGGGGGAGCAATTTTTCTCAAAATTACGCCGGCATGTCGTTTCTCGAGCTTTTGAAAATCCGTTTTGGAAAATATACGACCGGCTTATAAAGTTAGGTCGTTACACAACTCGTGTGTCGCTGCTGACTTCGTTGTGCCGTTTAACGCGATAATAAGACTGCAACGTTTCGCATAATAATAGCTTTATGATGTAAATATGAGTTGCTTAAGAACGATGGCTATAATATGATGAACGCATATATATTTTTTTCTTGCACACATAGTGTTTATGAATTACATATTATAAATTGTATAAAATGGTTTTAGTTGTTTTGATTGTCTACATAGCATAATCAATGGGTTTATGTACATATTACTCTATAGAGCAATTAACATGGCCGTTTAAAATCCATTCGTTTATGACCATGTACAAAAGAGTCAACAAACGTGTTATGGCGGCGAAAATCTGCGGATTTGTTTGCCGAGTCGTTCAGTTTTATTCGAATGATTTCTTAAATGCTTTCCTGAAAGACGTTTCTCCCTTTAAATTGTGAACGTTGTTTCCAAAATAATAGTTGCTAAGTTTCAAAATACAAATCTTATGTAGTAGTATACATGTAGTGTATGTAGTAATAATTGAACAATGTGACTTTTAGCCTCCCCTTTAATATATATATAGTATCGAACACCTGTATATATTATATAGAGGTGTTCGATTAAGGATAAGACTCATTTTCTCAGAAACTATTGAATATTTTTAATTTTTGTTAAGAAAATATCGTTTGATTCAAAGAACTGAACATATATATGTAATTTAATAATTTTTAGCTTCGATGCGAAACTGAGGAGGTATTAATTTTACTATGACGTGGTTTTTTTTAATAAATAAATTAAAATTTATTAAATATTTATTCATATATTACACTTATATAAAACATGTAATCATGTTATAAATAAGAAAATAGGAGTTTATTTTCGGAAAAATCCGCCTGTCTCTTAAAATTAAACACCATTTACAGATTTGCATCGAAGCGTTTCTTATGATGGTGATTTTAATCATTATACATATCATGTATATTTGTGCCAACTATCCCACGACCCCACTGTGTTACCGTTTTTATTTTTTTTGTGAGTCTGTTGCTATTTTGTATTAGTTCTCACTGAACCGATTTTACTGAACAAATTGTATCTAGTTAATGAAATTACTTTTTTTATAACTTTTTTTATAAATACCTCAAATTTACCTTTTGTTATATTTTTTATACAATCTCAACTATGTCATGTCCATACTGTACTGCCGTTTTTATGTCTGTCGCCACTATTTATTAGCTCTCACTGAGGATCGTTTTTTTTTTTTCAATGAAACGGCAAAAGATCACAAATCGTATCTAGTTGAATACATTGTCCTTAAAAGGTGAAATATTTTCGTAAAATGGTTGAAAAATATTGAAAATAAATTTATCAAGAAAACAATTACAAATTTTTTTACTTAAAAGGCTTTAATACTCGATGAAAAAAACAAGATTCAATTTTAAATCTTCTTTTTTGTTTAATGAGTGATAATAATAAAAATATTTATTAAAAGTAGTTGTTTAATAAGGCATTAATAAAAAAAAAAATTATTATTGTATAAAAAGTTATATGCGTTTACAATAATTCTAAGACGCACTAGTATAGTATTAGTTTGAACATTTGACAGAAAATGTTTGTTATTGGGAAAAGTAGACTATTCAATATGTTTAACTATATCCAATTGATAAAATAATTATTATCTTATAAACCACAAAGAAATTCGACCTGTATGAACCCTTCCTGGATATGTGCTTACGCAGGGGGTGCAGTAGGCGTAGGCACGCTTGGTAAACAGCTTAACCCTAAAATTGTAATTCCTTACATGTAAAATAAGGTTTTACAAATTTATTTAGATTTTAATATTTTCTTTCCAAATCTGTTCAATATAAGAGATTTTTAGATGTTGTTTTGAATTTAATAATTGATAATTCATTGAAAAATTAATAAACGTGAGTTGAGTGATTAATAAATATAGATGTAGAATCATTAAAGTTGACATATTTACTATTATACGAAAACAATTATAAATTTACAATAAGACTTATGCAGTAAAACCATAAGGACTGTACCCTCCTCTCAGTAAATTATTCTGAAATGAAAGTTGACGTACGTTTACTTTCTTGTTGCTTAAAAAGAAATTCTCTTTTATGAGTTTATAAAAGTTTTAACTTGACAAAACCCAATGTTTTGTGTATAGTAAAAGAAATGTTTTACATGTTTTATTCGTAAACGGGGTGTGCAATGAACCTATAAATTAATTACGCTTTACAAGTAAAAGTCAAGTTAAATTTATAGCCACTACGTATTATAAGAAAGGGTAAATTTTGCTGATTCTGTAATAAATGATCTCTATCATTAATATCAAAATTGCTCAAATTATTAACGCCCTATATATATTCTACGATAATACTAGTTAGAATTGCTGAGAATACAATAAATGTGGTTAAAGTCATACAACAAAAGTATTTGGAGACATGTGTGAGATTTACACACACTGTGTTTTATAGCTTATTGAGTTATTATGGTAGCTTTTTTTGTGAACAGTTGTTGATAATGGTAAAAAAATCGTTTTGAATTAGTCAACAATTTAACTTAGAATTTCTGTACCATAGGAAATAAAATTTGCTATATTGTGTTAAGAAAATTCTATTAAAATATCTATTTAAAGGAATTATTTTATTAGAAGAAGCTTTTGAAATATTACGATCACCATTTAAAACATTAATTACTTAAAAAACAAAACAAAAAAAATTGTTTTTATAGTTAAAATATAATAAAAAAAAGAATGCAAATATTAGATTTACTAATTTATTTTTGTATTAAAAGAATAGCTGTAATTTATTTAAAAATTGAAAAGTTTGTTGAATTATATGATTAAGCAATATTCTTTATAGATGTTCCCAATGAGTAGCCTATAAGTGTAATTTATTAAGTACTAATACTTTCAAGATTAACACTCTTTATGTACAACTCTTATGTTTTGTAAGAATGCTAATTTTAATTTTTTAAACAGAAACGTGTAGATTAAATTTTTTTAAAATATGAAGATTTATTTTTACTACAAATTAAACACCATCTACAGATTTACATTGAAGCGTTTCTAATGATAGTGATTTTAATCACTATCAGTTATCATCTATACTTATCCCAACTATGGCACACTGTGCTACCGTTTTTTTTATTATATTGTTAATATCTATTGATAATATACTAAAATTAAGTTTATAGGATTAGTAATATTTTTTTTATTTATTACAATAAATAAAAAAATTACCTTATCATTTTAAAAATTAAATTAATTTTTTTAAAGTAACGTTGTATTTTTACCCCAAATTAAAACTTTTTATTTAAATTCCATGTTGAAAATTGTATAAGATAAAATAAAATTGTCATTACTGGATATTGATTAATAAAAATATTATATAACCAATCAACAAAACATAATCAAGTCTTATTACCATTGTTTTATAGACTTAAAAAGGTATTTTTAAAGGGAAAAATAATGTAAAATTATGAAAAATTTTCAAAAATTTACAATGAATTCAATTTTAATTTAATTATTTTATAACCACTTTAAAATATTTAAAAATGGTCCAAGACTTTATATCTATCAATTATTAGTTCATAACTATAAAATTAAATTATTTATTCTTACCTTAGTTTACTTTACTAAGATTTAAGACAGCAACATTAGCATGTTTTTATGGGTTCATGAAATACAATATAATTTACACTCTATCATTTTATGAAAAATAAAATAATAATATTTTCGAATTACTAAAAAAATATCCTGTTCATACTTTGATGCTATTATATTTCTAAATATTAGATGTTTGCTGTAAATAAAAGAAAATATTCCAAAGATTATATCATGTTATAATGTTTTATTTCATTTAAATCATAGAGAGTCTATATTGAAATTAAAACAGTTAATTATAAAAGTGTTTATACTTGTAGATTCAAGGAAGTAAAATGGAATTGAGGAGGCGTGTGGTAATTGGAAAACGGCTGTAAAACTCGAAAGACGGTTTGTGCTCAGGGTTTTTAATGGAAAATGTGGTTGGAGGATGGAAATTGTCTTTTTGCTAGTACAGTGTGCAAGATCGGAGCGTCGAGGGCAAACCGATTTTATACACACGTGGCCGTAACGAATTTAACTCAAAACTAATCGGCCCATGCACAAATTCAATTCTTCGGCAACCCCTTTAATCGTGTTTTGCCTACCGAAATCAATTTCACCTTGCCACCGTTAAATGAACATGTCTTTTAGATATCTATCGTGTATAATACTACACTTGTGAAATGCGTTTGGCATTTTTTTGCAAGGAGGTAAAAGTGATCGATAATTTAAACAATACAATATAATTTATCCCTGTTACCTTGATAAAAGTTCAAGAAAATTAGATAAAGAGTTAGGAAATTAAATAATTTCGGTTTTTTGATCATTTTTCTTATACCTAGTAAATTAGTTCATTTGAATCCAATTATTTTTTTCAGTCAATGTAGAAAAGCAATTACAATAAATCAAAAATATTATAAGACCACCTATGAAACTTAAATTGAACTTGATATTTGATATTAAAAATGATTAAAACAGAAAATTACCGAAAAATAATATATCGATAAACTTTTGAATTTTAAACTTTATAAAGTCAATTCATTGTTTTGACTAAAAAGTGAATCAATTTAACATAATGGTTATTTCGATTTATTATTGAGGTTATAGTACAATTGCTACAACAGGCTTAGAACCACCTGCTTTTGTAGGAAAGTTTTTATAATAAATAGTCAACTTTGGATCACATTTAATATTAATTCAAACATTAACAGAATATAGATATTAATGAAAAAATACTTTCTTTAAAATTAATAAATATAAATTTTCATCAATTTTGGGAATTCTTATATGTATGAATGTAAAATATTTTTTAATTTTAGATATCCGTTTGGTGTTTATTTAGTGGAGATAATACCTCTTTACGTTTTTCACAATTACATTTAGAGTACATAAAATAGGAAGAAATTAGCTAAAGAAAATGTCATGTTTTAATTGATTTCATAGCATAAATTAATAGAAATAGTAATTGGCTTATAAAAAATAGACATTATTATTTTCAATTACTATGATACAATTATAGTTTATTTCCTATGGAAATTTCAGTCTAAACATTCATTATTTAATTATTCTGTTTTAGTACAATTTAAAGAGTAATTAATAGTATTTTTTTCTATAAAATATAACAATGCCACAAAAGAAAAGCATATTTAGTAAATTTATAAATTTTATAAGAAAAGTATGTCAAAGGAAGAATAAAAAAAATTGTGCTAATATCAAGAGAACTAATGCAAATGTTGATGCGATTTGAGACTCGTTACATTCGATAATGACATCGAAGGGTACTACTAATGAAAGGAAAAAGGGTTTGTAGTTTTATTGTATTATTGTAAACACAGCTTGTAAGTTTATGCATCTACAAATTATTTTTGTAATTTTCTGAAAACACAAATTTATCCGATCAAATTTATTATAAGATATTACAAAATCACAAACAAATTTTCTGAAAAAAGAAAACATTAAACCTCTTAATATATATGCATTTTCAATTGTAAATTCGACTACATGAATTTTGTTAATTATTAGTGTCTTGAAAATACTTTATGTTCTATTATATTTAATTAATTATGACTTCTTACATTTTCCTACTATACTACAGCTTAGATATTTTAATATATCCATAGTTTATAACTATATCTCATTTTATAGTTAAGATTCAAAACTTTATCCATTCAGAAGAATCTAACCAGTTTCTTATAAAAAATGGTAGCGTACCAGTAAAACGCGAGAATGGACAAAAAACTATGGCCGACAAAATAACCGACTTAAAGGAATCAATAAAACGTGAAATTTGTAATGACCCAAAATTGGAAATCATCATTAGAAGTAGTTATTTATATTTTAAATAATTATTCTATAATGATATATAATGACCTAGTTTAAAAAATAAGGACGTGAATCCCTACTACACCACTTATTAATTGTCTTGAACTAACCATAATTTATAGCAAAATTTTATTTAATAGATCAGATTCAAGATTTAACGTCCGAATTTATCCACGGAGTTGTTCAGAATTGTTTAAGGGAATCTACCGATTACCAAATACCGAAAAATAGTAGTAGTCTAGAAAAACGCAAGGAACAGGAAATAAATATGAACAAAAAACTAAACAAATTAAAGAACTTACGGAAAATGAATGGTAAATCTATATTTTTTAATTTTATAGAAAAAAACAATAAAAAAATGATAATATATATTTATAAATTTAAGTACTGTATTAATTTTATTATAATAAGTCATTCTATTTATGTTTTCTAAATATAAACATTTTCTAGATTTTATTCCTCCAGCTCCACCACTGTTACAAACTCTACCAACGCTTTTAAAATCAAATAATAATATTGAAAACAAAGGTAAAGTTAATAGACCAGCTCTACCAATGGATCTTATGGACGAAATCAAACGCGGTGTGGAGTTGAAGGTAAAATGTTTAACAATTAATATTTGAGTATAGTGCAAATTCTATATTATAGCTTAATGTAAGCAATGTGATTATAGTTAATTTTTTTAAAGTTTTTAAATGTTTTTTTCGTACTTATTAAGTGGATTAATGTTAATATTAATTAATTAACATTAATATTCATTAATGAATCACATTTTTGACACTTCTTAATATTTAAACATTTTGAACTACAAATCAAGTTACATGAGATGATTTCAACTATATATTAATTATACTTAAATCAAAGTATTTTAAAATATATAAAATATTAGTATATGTGTTTGATTTTTTAATTTTATATAGCCGGTAAAGCCAATGGTTAAAGTATTAGATAAACCAAGTATAGATGAAAAAAATCTTCAAGGAACGAACCCATTGAATACTACTTGTATAAATACATAGAAAGTCATATTTATGTTATTTAAACATGAAAATTTTCCAGATTTTATTCATCCAGCTCCGCCACTTTTCCAAACTCTACCAATGTTTCCAAAAGTGGATAACAATACTAAAAGCAAAGGTAAGATTGATGGACCAACTCTACCAATAAATCTATTGGATGAAATCAAACGTGGATTTAAATTGAAGGTAAACTTTTTTAACAATTAATAATTTAATACGGTGCAAATTCCTTATTATAGATTATTATAATGTAAGTAATATAAATATAAAAAAAAATTAAAACCTAAAAATCTATGTTTTCCTAGATGATTAAATGTTAATATGTATTTCAATAAACTTATAAATAATTTAGTCATGTAAATTCGCATATTCGTGCCACAGCTCCCACACACTCGTATAAATTTCTGCAATGATTTAATTGTTTACTTTTTTTTTATCATACTTATGAAGTGAATATTTATGAATTGAATTTTAAACACTTCATAAAAATATGAAGTATATTATACATATATATACATGTCATATGGATATTTACAAATTAATGATTCATTTTATTTTAATATTGTATGTGTTAGTTAAATTCAATTTTTTTCTCTTTAAAATCAATTTATTGTTCGGGTATCTTTTTATATATAAACAAGTCCCTCGGATAAGTGATTAGTTATTTATTTAACTACTAGGTGGTGATTCCACAATATGTTCCGAGACACAAGTAGTCAAAATAAAATTCTTAAAAATATGTATAACCTTAATAAAAGATTTTTAATTTTTTTTATAGCCGGTGAAGTCTGTGGTTAAAGTTATAGAAAGAGCAAAGATAGATGAAAATGATCTTGGAAGAATGAACCCATTAAATATTGCTATGTTCCATCGGGTAAATATGATGTCGAGCAGTTCTAGCTCTGTCTCTTCATCAGAAAATTCGTCTCAAGATGAATGGGATTAACCAAATAAAAATTAATCGTAAAGAAAAGCATGGATAAATAATGTTAAGTTATAATTAATAAGTCAACCGCTCTGAAGCAAAGTATGAGGGTAAGGGTGACTTAAATGAGTTGAGAATACCGGTTTGTCTAATACGGACAGACAACCGGACACAAACGGATCATCCTTTGATTTTGTACTTATTATGTTTTCAAAACCAGAACCATTAATCAAATGCTAACAGCGATGTTGAAGGTTTTTGAAAGAAACTTTTCAATTACAAATTTAATATTATTATCCATACTAATCTTTTCGAAATTTTTCTTTATGTATTCAATGTATCGTTAAGATTTTTTCTAGTAATAAAAGTATTTAAAAATGTAAGGTGTTAAATATGATTTATTTTACTTGTACTTGAATTCTAATAAACTAATCAATTCAAGTAATGATATATTATTATTTTATATTACTAAAGATTCAAAAAAAAAAAATGATTGGCCTTAATCCAAAAAAGATAATGATCAGTTAAATTAAAATTATAAGATGGAATATAGTAAGACAACCAGATGAATCCTTTAGTATCATTATATTATTTTTTCATCTTTATTTTTGATAGTGTTCCGGAAATACTGACACTTTTATATATATCTTAAATTAAAACTTACGAAATATACTTTAATATGAAAAAAAAAATGTCGTACTTTATTTTGTCTTCATGGTGAAAATGGCTAAAACCCAACCGTATGCTATTTTTGTGTTAAAATTCTCGATTTTATAGTTTACATATTTAACTTATGATTTTTATAACTCTTTGAAAAATGTATGGATCAATACAATTTTTTATGAGATATACCATTTATATACTTTCATTCGACGTACTTTTTTTTTTTTAATCTGAACATTTCCCTTTATAAAGGGAGACTCTAAACTTAAAAATAACTATTGTAGGTAAAACAAAAATTACAATGGTTATATGGCAATATTGGCACATGTATAGATGATTTCAGACAGTGATTAACAACACAATCATAAATAAGGCTTGGATGCAAATATAAGGAAATTTTTGTAGAAATTTTAGAGTTTTATAGCTCTATATAGACAAGTAAATTTATTTATAAATAACAAAAAAATTTTTTTTTAATAATGCACCAAGACCTAAAACTTTTATATACGTTTGCCATAAAAGTAAGAATTGTTTTATAATTTTTTAAATTTCTCCATAAAAATTACAATACTAAATTATTGTATATCAATTTCATAGTATGTTTAATTGCTATAATAAATATTTATTTATATATTAAACTTATAAATCATAAAACTTGTAATAAGGATATAAATAATGAAATAGGGATCATGTTGCTTTTGGAATAATCCACCAAATTTCTAAAATTAAACACTATATACAGATTTGCATCAAAGCGTTTTATATGATAGTNCAGATTTGTATACAGATTTGCATCAAAGCGTTTTATATGATAGTGATTTTAATTATTATTAGATTAAATCTATACTGAATCCAACTATGCTACGCGTGGGTTTTTGATTTGATTATGGCTTTTTTTGGTTAGAAATTATTACGACCTCATTACAATCAATTTATATTTTAACCACAGTAAAGCCGTGAAAAAAAATTGTTGTTTCGGAAATCAATCAATTTTTTATTAATTAATAACGGCAACATTCTAATTATGTATTGTTATTTTAATATTAAAAACTACACATTTTTCTTACGACATTTTGACTTGTGGATTTTGGTCGATTTGGAAAGACTAGTGTTACCATTGTGTTTTTTTAATGTCTATCTTTTTGCTTAAACAGACTAAAACAATATGTTTTTACGTTTCATTGGTAGTCGGAAACGTTATTGCAATGTATGTATAATATGTGAATATGACTGTTCAAAAATGGCAAGCACGTATTAGATTTTGCACTTTGATTCATCCCAACAGAAAAATGAAATCACATTTTCAGGGTTTCTTCACGGTTATCATTTTTTGCTGTCGTTGATTCTCATCAATATACATATGATCTCATAATAGTGCATATATTTCCTATCATATTCACATACACAGTAAATGCGAGTCTATAAAAGGAAATTCGAAATACCTTTTTTGTTTTTATGCGATTTGGTTTTTCCTTTATGCATATACTGATCTTAATTATAAGCGTAATGCTTAGTCCGTTATTTCAATAATTTGCGTTACTATAGTTTTTCCATAAACTACCGGAGGTCCTTTTTAATGGGACGTGAAACGACATTGTATTACACCATATTCAAATATTGCTCGCTTAAATGATATCCGTATTGGGATTCCTTTCATTAATAACTTGTTATATACATGTGAGAGTGATGCTACACAGTACAGCGTTCCAGTCCTTATTGCATGAATGTTATGTCCATGTAGGAGGAGGGCACTGTAGATGTTTTCTATGGTCGTTAAAACGGATATTAAGACCCAATAAATGACATTCAATGGAGTACAATACCGTATGCAACTTATTCTATGCAATGCGTACTCATTCAATTTCCTAAAATTTGCCATCCATTGTCATTTAATTGGCAGTTAAAATACTCAAAAAGAGCCATTGTCAACGCCTAAAATTGTCGCTGAAGAAAATTACACATAACAGAATTAATATGCTTAACTATCAAAACTGAAGTCAATATAGTGCGGAAAATCTAATTTAACTGAGTTTTATTTCATTTTAATGAAAATTAAACTCATGTGAATTTTTTCTGTTTTTAACAATCACCAGGATTTTTTTATTACAGCTACCAAAGAAATTTTTAATTATTCAGTATCTCCTTCAGTATAGACAATTTTTATTACATAGCCGGAGTATTTCGATTAAGAATTTGACCGGTTTAGTATTTAGCATAAGTGTGATTAAGTTGAGTTTAACCAAAATATTATCATATTTTTCTATTATTTAGTAGTGTATACAGGGTGGCCCCCACTCACTGACAACTTAAATAACTTTTGATCCAGTTAATATTTTTAGTTGATTTTTTTTTTAAATAGTAGTTATACGTTAGGTCTATAGCTATATCTCAATAATTAATTTTTTTACATTTTATTAAAAATATTAATTATTTTTAAATTTTAAATAAAATGTAAAAAAAAAATCTAAGATAGCTATTTTGTAGAGTAGAATTTAAGAAAAATTTTAGTAAAAAAATATCTTATTAATATTCAGTAGTAAATATTCTGTAGCGTTTTGAAGTTTGTGAAAATTTGAATTTTCATGTACTATTTTACGGTATTAAACATTGAAATACGTATTGAGAAAAGGACAGAAGAAAACGCTATCTTTTCATGATTACTGTGTATACATATGATGATAGTGTGTATACATTACAAACTTGGCATAAATACCATGATAAGAAATTAGATAAGGCAATTATTACTTATCACTCTCATTCAAAAGTATATTGAAAAGATAGCGTTTTCTTCTGTCCTTTTCTCAATACGTATTTCAATGTTTAATACCGTAAAATAGTACATGAAAATTCAAATTTTCACAAACTTCAAAACGCTACAGAATATTTACTACTGAATATTAATAAGATATTTTTTTACTAAAATTTTTCTTAAATTCTACTCTACAAAATAGCTATCTTAGATTTTTTTTTTACATTTTATTTAAAATTTAAAAATAATTAATATTTTTAATAAAATGTAAAAAAATTAATTATTGAGATATAGCTATAGACCTAACGTATAACTATTATTTAAAAAAAAAATCAACTAAAAATATTAACTGGATCAAAAGTTATTTAAGTTGTCAGTGAGTGGTGGGCCACCCTGTATATTAGAAGTACATAATGTCAAATTTTATTAAATAACTTCATGTTTTTATTTTTATTTTAATATCTACAGAATAATTGTTTGAGAGTTTTATAATTCGAAATTTTATGAACGTTTAAATTTTAATATTTGACGATTTTATTTTGATAGTATCGTAATTTAAGAAAAATAAGGTGGATTTACCAAGCAAAAATGGGTATCAAGTCAAATAGTTTTACATAAAAAGATAGAAATAAAAATGCAATTTGTAAAAATTAAATAAAACTCATGATATGGGCTGTGTGCATACAGCTCAAAAAAATTTAAGTATTGATAATTGTTTTATGAAAAATATATTAATAGATACAAGACAATTTTTAAAATTTAATTCAAGTATTTTACCTTGAGAGTATATTTATTTGAATTCATAGCATTAAATGGTATTAATGTAAAATGTAAATGAAAATCTCGTTACTATCATTTTTGAATTTCATTATGTATTAAATTATGTTTAAGCATTGCAGATGAACTGCGATGATTATTATTTTTTTGAATGACGACATTATTTTTACAATCATAAGATTGCAATCCTTTTCTTTGTAATTCTTAAGAAGCGAAACATGGGTGTGGCGTTAAGGTAGTTCAGTAAATAAAAAAATCCTTCTAATTGAATTGCAAATATGTTTTTATTACAAAATAGCTGGGTGATGACGAAAACTACCCTCTAATTGCTTAATAAACACCAGTCCAAAAAAAAAAGTAAATACAAAATGAAAACTAAAATTGAATCACCTCGTATTTTGATGGTATGAAGGGAATAAGTTATTAAAATATTGTAAACGTTTTTGCTGGACCATTTTTTAGGGGAAGATTGTTCACCTTCAACTCTCAAACAACGCCGTCCATAGCGTTTTATTTTTTCTCTCTAAACGTTTATTATTAATAATAACGAAAAAATCCGCTCTACAGCAATGTTATTAATATTTGTTAGGTGCTCCGATTGTTATTAAGTATGAAGTCTATGTACATTAAACTGTCAAGACTTTTGAAAAAAGAAAAATATATGAATTTTTCTTACAATCGTTAAAATGTACACATTAATATTTTAAGGACATAAAATGCATATTTTTTTTTTCAAAATTATATTTACTGACGTTTGACAAAGTTAATTAGAATCGATTAGAATTTATTAAAAACATACAATGCCCACAAAAAGGAAATTTTTATCAAAAACCTGAGTACAACATTACTATATTAAATATTTAATTTACATTCATATGATCGTGATGATTTCATAGTTATTTTTAAATAAAGATAAAAGTTTTGATTTACTTTTCAGCAGTTTTTTTAAACAATCTTTTACATGCATGTAGAACGTAGTAAATTTGCGCGCAAGGTTTAATTGAATAAAGTTTATAAAAATAAGATAAAATATCTTACTAAAATAAGATATGTGGAAATAATTGTCAGAATTACATAGTACGTATAATATGTTTCAATATTTATACTTATTTAACGGAAGAAAAAATTATTATTTTACTTTTTGTTAGTTTATCCATAAAGGAACAGGTTGATATGAATAAATGAGCATTATGTAAATACACAGTAAATGAGTATTTCGTAAATTAATTAGGAGCCACATGTTTTATCTGGAATTTTATTTTATTTTCTTATTAATACATTTGGGTTTTATTTAAAAATTTATTTTTTATTTGAATCTGATATTTCACTCATAGATTATTATGATACCACTAAGATAAAAAATCTCGAAGGTTACACAGTTTAAGGAATTTTCTGTTATATTATTAGTATAAAAATATCGTCGAAGACATTAAATAATACTATCAAATTTAAAATGTTTATATTTTTTTATTTTGAATAGTTTTATTTTAAAACTAGTGTAATCTGAAAGATCTTTAAAACGTGATGCAAAGAATAATAAGTCCTTTAAGTTAATTATAATTAAAAATAAATTGATTTAATCACACTTATAGATTAAAATAATATATTATAAACGAAATTTTACAATAAATAAATTTTTAATGTCCGATGTTCCAATGAAGTATTTGGAATTAACACACACACGAATGAACAAAGTTGTTACAAGGAATCACCCTCGTCGTACATGAAATATTGGCTTGATTCTTATTTATTTCATCGATAAGAGCGACGAGCATAGCAGCACTATGAATATCAGCTAAAAAAAATATTTAAGAATAAAAAATCTGTTATTACTCACGATTTAACATTATATAAATTATAATTGAAAAAGCACCAAACATAATATGTAGCACAATAACTACATTAAAGTTAACGAAAAAATGCATTTATAATTTTTCCAAAAACAATCATTCAATACGTCATTTCCGTCATAAGACTATGAATTTTCTATAATGCCCAAAATTATTCAGGCTATATTTGATTAAGTTTAGTTTTTTTTAGTGTATTTTTTTTTTATAAAAATAGGGCACTGTCTTTTACTTGGTCGTTTCATCCACAATACAATAACTATTATGAACAATTTGAGAATAGCCAATTTTATGAACCGATTTCCAAAAGAGATACCGTAAAAAAATTGAATCTTCAAAACCCAAGTCATACAAAAACGAGACGAGGCTCGCGAAACAGAATAAATTGATTGTTTTACTATATATTAAAATCATCTTTTTACAAAATATTTTAATTGATTTCCTACGCGCAATTGATTACTTCGGAAAATATACAAACATTTATAAGGAAAATAATAAAGACATTTATTAGGTTACTGAAGTGATGTCACTGAAAATTTATTTACAAACATAAGTATTAGCCAGTCTTGTATAATGTTGCAACACCTAAGTAAATTATGAAAATTGTGTTATAAAAAATTGCTCAATGCTGCTGATTGTGCAAACGATTAACGCTTACTGATAGTGATTCGTTATAACATATTTTATGTACATTTCATTAGCGCAGTAGATTATTTAGTGTTTTTTGTAATAGTAGTAAATGCAATCCGCGATGTGAAATAAAATTTACGTTGGGAAAAATGGGTGAACACGTTACTGCCTCCAGCGTTATGAACAGCGTGTTGAACTGCGTTGTGCACTGCGTTATGTACTGCGTTATGCACTGCGTTGTGCACTGCCTTTTGAACAACGTGATTGACGGCAGTGTGGATGGCGAGTTTTGTGGATTCGATAAGAGCATTTGAATGGGCATCAACGACTTCCTGGTCATCCAAATCGTGAAACAGAGGTCTGCATTGTCCGTCGAAGTTAACATAGCCAACAGGACATCGACACTCGACGGTAGGCATTCGAATGATCGACCGACCGACACGGCCGCCACTTATTGCTGCCGTCGAAACCGAAACCGAACACAGAACACCCACGACCATTATCGAAGAAAATGGCCATCCGCAGCGCGGGAAAAGGTTGACAACGTCTCGCTTCATGTTTCTAGCGCCGAACTGACCAGTTGGGTATTCCCATAACCTTGTAAACAGTAGTCATCGGTCGCTCGGAGCTCATTTGTCACGTTTCATTTTGCACTGTGGATAAGATAACGTGTCATCTTCAAAATTGCGTAACCGAATTTATACGCGCACAATTGTTCGGTTGGTCTGAACAACAATAATCGCGAGGAATGCCAGTGTCAGCGTAATAATTAAGTAATCAAATTTAAGTTTGTATTCGTTATTGATAAACTGTTTAGAAAATGTAAAGGTTCACGAATGGAGTTTATTTTAAGTCATTTACCGTCTGTTCGCTAAAATGAAACAATGCTTGAAATGTTTGCTCGCATTTCTGTTTCATAATTTTTATACTTGTTTACTTAACGTCTATTGTACAGAGACAATAAAAAAACCGATGACAATGTGTAGTATAATATTGTTTCCCGGCGAAAATCATTTGATTTACATTATCAACACGAGTTCATATAGATTGAAACTTTTTTCATTCGCTTCGAGTATCCCTTTTCATAAGATAATATTTTAATACGGCGTGCCTCGTACTAACATTTTACAATATCAAAAACGTTTCTTCAGCGCAAACACTCATTTGCATTTTTTGTTCGAGTGTTCTTTTTTCATTTTACATGCAAAGTAAAATTATTCAAATTGTATTTGCTATCAGTCAGTTTTTCTGTATTTTTACAGCTTTTAGAAAGATAAAATAATAACTGCGTCTTAGCAATGTGCATCGCGCCCCTAAATACATAAACAAATATAATAATAAGATGCCGTTCCGTAGCAATACCACGACAAGGCCGAGCACCAGACCGAAAGGAAAAACGTTGATTATAAAACAGCAAAAGAAAATTTATGATTATATCAGCCGTCATTTTCACATCTGTTGATTTATACGGTACTCGACTCTTATAGTTTACTTTTTTTCTTCTAGAAAATTACACCAGACAATCATAAATCACTTGAACATTTTAGACTTGGTTGATATCGGGACGGTGTTGTCTAAATAGTATCGCTATAGATTTGTTATCTACTCTTGATTGCTTTCTACTACTAAAATTATGTATTATTTCATGATTATACCAAAGTAGTGGTTTCGACAGTAAAAATGGGCTCTAAAATCGAATTTGAACTGCAACATGGAATGTTAGCTTTTTTTGTTTTATCAGCGATGACGAAGGTTTGATAAATTCATTTTGTCTACTTAGACCTTCTAATAACTTCCTATTTATGTAGGTGATACTCAAAAAATGTAAAATTATTATTATGTAGATAACGACTAAATCGCATTATAGTTTCATCAAATATTTCATCACAAAACCAAAAATACATAATCGTTGTAATTTTTGTAATCTGTACTCTTAAAATTAATATATTTTTAGCATTCTTCTTTATTGTGACTAATGTAACTATCATAAAAATATTTCTTTTTTCCTTATATAAACAATAAGAATTTTTATCAAATATTCACAGCTTTTTGTTTCAACTAAATTTAATCACGTGTTATATGCTCGTTTATTTTAAGAGTAAGAGATTTTATGAGATAAAAGCATATGGGTTAAAAAAAGCTGATCTGATATTACTCAAAAACTTCTGTGAATTTTTCTGTATCACAATTAATTTAAATTAACGGTTCTTGGGTGTCCGTTTTCAAAATTTAAAGCAATTTACAGTTATTCGTAACTTAACGCTTTTTTATGTCGGCTTACCCTTCACGAATATTATGGGACACTATGAGGTCATTAAAACGAGTACACGACACCTTTATTGTCATAATGTTTTTTTTATACAATGCGAATATTTGTCATTTAATTATAGAGCCAAAGTCATCCACGGTAATATGTTAGAAATATATTAATATTTTTTGACAAATAAATTCTATTTAATTGACGTTTCATTGAGCAAATATAAAACGACCTCGGTGAAAAGTATCATAAAGTAAAAATTTTAACTGCTTTGATGAAAATTAAGCTGAAGTATGTTGGAAAGATACAAAGATTTTCTGATAATTAAAGGCAATTATTATAGTGAGATATAAATGTTCATTGGGGGGGGGGGGCGAAGGAAAGTAGGCTTCGTGGATACACCGCAATAAAGATTTTATTTGAATTCACTTATATTTCTGTTTGATTTAAGGCATTTGATTCGTTTACTGGTTTTATGAATAACGGAGGAATTAATTTTAGCTGTTTTTGTCGTATTGTACTAAGAGAAGTTTATTATTATTATACAAAAACGGAAGCTTAATTGAATAGAGTTACTCGATAATTCTCTTTACCTTAAAGAAGACCTCCTTTTCTTGTCGTTTGGAGATGTTCATCAACAAAACAGTATTGATGTCCCGGAGTGCTTTTGAAGGGAACGCAGCGGGTTAGTTTCACTAATTACCTTGTCAACGCGAATCATTAGAAGAAGTATGCGCTCATCGCATTTGCCGCTTTAGTTGTGTACACACACAGTTGATGTCTTTATATTATATAGTGATGCAGAGAGTGCATGTGATTTGTACAAATATCATGTTTATGAATATTGAACACAATCGTGAAGCAATAAGCAAAAATTACCTACAGCGTAAGTGATCTTTGCTTAACAGGAAGTCAGTAAATGATGTCGAGGGGCGTCGAGCTTTTACCTCCACTGAAGAGGTTGTAGGGTTGTTGTTATTATATTATTTGTTACAAAACGCGCTACTCCGACAAATTGGCCGCTTTTATGAATGCATGTCGAGAAAACTACAATATATGAATCATATTAGCCACTGGCACGAGGGCCTTCCTATGTAATAACAACTCATCGACTGAGCCAAATGTTACAGTAATTCAATCAGTTCTCCCTATCGGATACTTAATCATGAATAACAAAGTTTGCACAACATAATGTATACTTATTAGAGTTACGGCGATAAAAAAATCTATCAAGTTTCATGTCATGCGCAAGTTCTCTGTAAAATTAATTGTTGTGTCAGTCGAATTTTATAAACAAATTATTTATTTCACAATGGCAGAATTATTTTGTAATCGATGTTTGTCATTAAATTTAAATGTTTATGTTTTTTAATTTTATTTAACAAAGAATAAACTATTTTTTCATATTAGATTTCGAAAAAGCCTATTATTGCTCTGAATTAATATCTACTAATTTACCCCCCGTTGACAATGGACTGAAAATATTAAACAGCTTTGAATGAAAATGCCTTTCATGTTTATTAGTAATTACAATATTAAAGTTTGAAATTGCAAAGTTTATTAAAATCATAATTTTTCAATAAAAATAATGAACAGACCACTCGCGGTGAGTAAGATTACCGAAAAAATATGATTAATTTAAATATCAGTTATATATATATTAGTTTATCATATATTTGTATATAAAATAAAATGTAAAGAAAATTAAGTAAACGAAGAATGTCTTGATAGATTATTAACGGATGTGCTAACTAACACTAAGAAGAAGTGTGATGTACTAAACATTTGCTGAATTCTTTCACTTTAATAAGCTAAAGTCATTTAATATCAAACAATTTTAAAGTAATGGAAAAATTTTTCTTCAATGCATATTTTTAATATACTTTAAAAATATTTTAACTTGTATCAAACTAATTAATGGTAGATGATGAAGTCAATGTTTCTATAATTTATACATTTTAATAATATCATTTTTTATGCGTAAAATCATTTACTTACATAATACGTATGCTGCATTAGGTTTACATAAATTTTTGATTTTATTTAACATTTTTTCTACGAGAACAAGCGTATTTTCAATCAATAAAGAAATCAGTTTTTAATGCGGTGTTATCTAAATATATTCATATTTTTAAGCCCTATGACCAAACAAGCAAAAGAGTCGATGTAATTATTTTTTTATTGTCTTATAAAACTTAAAATTCATCTATGACTTTATGTCGAGATAAATTCGATGTAGTTCTATAAACTGATTATAAATTTGATTAAATTTTATAAATTAGTATGTAATAGTACATGATAAAGTGTTGCTCCTTTATATGCCATTCTATGTCACAGGAGTTTTCCATTTTACGATTAATAGAAGCACAGAAAAGACCACAATCCTCCACGGGTACGCTAACCGTATAAGGTTTTTGCAAAGGACAAATTTAAAGGGGATACAGAGATGTACACTAAAAGGCTCTGATATACGATATCTGCCGGTGGTTTTAATTAGAAGGCAACAAAACAACTGTAACAGAAGTATAACAGCGGGTCGGTTAATATTCTTAGGACGTATATTACACCCCTTTCCAAACACCCAAGAAGAAAGCGGTCGTGTTCCATGTGTGTGTATAGAAGCGCCGAAAATGCAGTAATAATAATATTTTAATGCCGGTTGCTGTGGCTGTTTCCTATATCACATCCACCTCATCTCTTACCACGCCGCCCTTCTTTTTCACCCTTCTCCTTGCATACATTCTAATACGACTACCCCTAGTTAACCGCTGCTCGCCACCTAAATCCTCTGAAGCAGCCTTTACGGTCTCGCGCGCTTTTAAAAGTTACGATTACGACTTCCCGTCGCCATATCGCTCTATAGCAAAATACCACAGGACATCTACCCGCATTAATATTATGTATAGTATATTTATAAATTACCCACATAAATACTACGAGAAAATATGTGAGATAACTATATCGTCTCGTTGTCTGTATTTATCTTCATATTAAAAAAAAAAGCTATTATTACATTTTTATACATTATATTGTGGCGTTTACTATTAAAAAAAAAAAAAAAACAATTTCTTTATAAATGAAGACATATTTCAAAGTTATTACAATTCTTTCAGGTTAAATGATAATATAATTTTATATTTACTTTTATTTCAATTAAATGATACCGAGAATTTTTTCTGGACAGTTTTAATTAAAATAATTGGACGTTTAAAAAAATACATAAATTTTAAAATTATTTTAGTTTAATGAATGAGTTAATTATTAATCTCAATTTTATTTGTCGTTAAAATGAAAATAATAAATAACTAATTGAAATATATTTATTCTTCAATAAAATTTAGAATTTCTTAAACTTAATTTACATTGGATTTTTAGAGTTAGTGACAACATAAATTTTAGTCGTGTAAAAGTTTATATATTTATGGTATTCAATTTAAAATTATTTTTAGTATAATTTGATTACATGTAAAAAATGTTCGTTATTGAAAGTCGAAACTTTTAACCCCGCCTACGTTTGCCTCCTCTATTCGACTTGTTTCATGTGAAAGCACCTAGTATAAAATTTATACATGTGCATAAAACTAAATATATAATATATTTTTAGATAGTGTCATGCTTTCTTTTATTTATTTGTTTATAAAACTAAATCGTACGCTCGACTTGTTACTATATGATATTCGACTATTGCAAGAGTTTGAATAGATGGACGGAATTGAAATTTAAAAAGAGTTTCGTGACTTAAAAACAAAGTACATTCGTTTGATGTACACGCGAGTATGAGGAAAAAAAGGTTTTTCTCAATATGTCAACTTTATACATGGTATGCAGTATTGGGGGTCAGTGGAGCGAAAGGAAAACGACGTTATCTCGTTTGCATTGTATTACCACGGAAATTTTTGACAAATAAAAGAAAAAGTGGCACTTGACCATCGACGAAGAGTTTACGCATCGAGTGGTGCACATAAAAAAACTCCAACACATACATGACTACCACTGAGATCCATGTCCGGTCGACCGAAAGTTTCTGTCCGAGTAAGTCTTGCGCGCGTAAATTGACCGAGACCAAAGAGGATTTCGGTTGAGTATAAGATCTAAAAGAGAACAAAACATAAAAGG
This sequence comes from Daktulosphaira vitifoliae, assembly GCF_025091365.1. NCBI lineage: Eukaryota > Metazoa > Arthropoda > Insecta > Hemiptera > Phylloxeridae > Daktulosphaira > Daktulosphaira vitifoliae. The sequence goes on from NW_026099574.1 coordinate 44,979,816, forward strand.
CTAAAGAGTAGGCTACTGTTCTTGTCCCAACCCCTTCATTCGCCTCCCCCTTATCTGGTATTCCGGGCACGGGTTTATCACGAATGAAGTATACAGAAGAGGTACACGCCGATTTCAATTTAACATTCGACCGACGACGTTTCCTGCCCGCAATGGACACAAAGGCGGAGATGTAGTCTTTTATTTTTTCGACAAGAGAATATTTATTTTCTTTTTTTCAACCCCCTTTCGATGGCCATAGTCTACATGGTGCTCGAGGCACGTTCTGTCATTCGATTTCGCGAGTAAAAGACAAGAGGGAATTCTCTTTTATTTAATTTGCCGTCCAGATTTTTTACCTGCCCGTTATTTACCGATAATAAAATAATAATGCGTAAAAGGTCTCTTTTGATTTTGTCCAAATAAAAGGCATTCACTAACGAAATGCGTCACTTGCATACTTAGATATATTCAACAGTCCGGTAGCGCATCATTCCATTTGCTCCAATTATTCTTACAAGACACGGCACGTGTCTTTACAAAAAATTACTAACAAAGTGTTTTTAATTATAACACAAAAAAACAATGAAAACATTGAACAAAAAATTTCTCTATTATTAGCTCATGGAATTCTTTCTATAAGTACGAATTTAAATATTAATTTAATTTGATTCTTCTCTTCAAAATTTCAATAAACTTTAACGATCACTTTAACAGCAAAAAGATTTATAGACCAAATTTCAGCCTTTTTTATGTATCTCAACTTTTTGTTTTACTGCACTTTACAGACTAAAAATAAACTATAGACATAAAATATTTACACTAAAATACTTTTTCGTTTTAAAATGTGAAGAGAAACTGTATAAGCGCAAATCGTAGATTTCAAACAATTGTTAATGACTACGGTAATGTTTTGGTTTAGTGTATTATTATAAAATAACATAGATTCAAATCTAAAGACCCTCTTTTTTATGTCTACAAATGGAACGTGCTTTACGATTGAAAGTTTTATGATTGTTGGGGTAGTATATAAACTTCGATATTGGACAAAAACGTGTTCTTTTAAATCTTAGTTAAATTTCAATCTCGCGGAAAATAAAGATAAATACAATTTATTAACAAGTAAAAATACATTCAGAGATTTGTTTTAAATACTAGAATCGTTTATTCTTATGTTTTATTAACCTGCTACAAACAATAACGTATATAAATAACGATATTCTCAATAGTTGAGTTTGAGAATATCATCACGAATTAGACACAAAACATATCTTTTTCTAATTATCACAAAATATCACTTTTTACTAAAAAGAAACCCACACAACAGCCTAATAAGGGATATTACTCAAGTTAGTCTACTTTTGATGAGACATTTATTTTAAAAACCAGTAGCTAAAATTAATAGTTGAAAAAAAATATACAATTTTTTATTACGCCATTATTCAGTATAACCGTCAATTTCTTCTCAATTAGAATAAATTCTTATTATATGTACAGTTTGAACAACTTAGAATATAACACTCCATTTTCTCTGAAAAAATTTTATTTTTTTTAAATATTTTTATCCGATAAACGGTTTTAAGATATTTCAAAGATTTGTATTTAAAATATAAATTCAACTTAAATTTTTGTTTTCATAACACCGAAGGCAACAATAATCTGTTTTAATAAGCCATAAATTATTAATATGTATTCTTACAATATTGTTAGTATATTGAGTGACAGATATGATAACTAAAATCTTGTTTATATGACAAAAACCATGAAAAAATTACGACTATTATATGCTAATCAGTAAATTATTAATAGAAAACTAGTCGCTAAACTCAAACAAGCAAAAATAATTATATGGCGAAGATATAATTTTTTGTTCGTCTGTAGGGGGAAATTGAAATTTGTCTTATATACATCCCTCTCCTAAGACAAAATACTGGATACGTCATCAAGAGGAACTGCCAATCCTCAAATTAAAATAACAGTATCAAAACATGTGAAAGACTCACTTACTCAAAGAAAAATATAAAGCAGCACAAGTCAAAAAAAAAAAAAAAAATTAGACAACAAAGATTTAACAAGACAGATATCATTTCGTATACCTTTAGGTAAATATAGTCTTAAGTTAAAATTTCTCATGTGAACGATGTCAATACAATTTTATAGTAATAGCATTGTGTTTATTATAATAATTTGGAGGTTTTCAATATAATATTGGCTTTGTGTGTTTTACACAATTTTATCATCCTTAGGATTAAGCTTTAGTTGCGCTAATGTCTAAATTTCATTATTAACAGCATTAAAAGGGTTTAAAATTTCAGCTTTCTGAAATATTAACTCGAACTGCGAGTTAATATTACAACCACAAAATTATCTAGACGGACTGATTTCAAGCTTAACAAAACAATTTGAAATTAATAGTGCTTTTATATTTTAAACAAATATTTTTCGATACTTTTGTCACTTTAATAGTAATATTTTAAAATACATTTTTATATTTTTAAATGAAGGTTAAAAAGGTATAATAACGAGTAAGAAGTATTTTTATCTTTTATTTTATTAAATTAAAACCCAAAAGAGTTATCTAATGCAATGACATTATTTTCAATATAACATTAAAATCATTTGATGAAAACAAAATTGTTAAATAGTTTTGACTTGATGATTTGACAGACTAATTTTAAGGAATGTTATTTTGAATGGTGAAACTTTGAAAATATAGAAAAAGGGAAGGAAAAAGATTATAACTGGGGTGAGATTCGACTGTTGTAAGTACAAATATTCGTTTAAAGTGTGTATCTCGACAGAAGAGTTTTTTAATTAATTAAAATTATGGGTACTAATTTCAAGAGAAGGGATATATTCATTACTACTGTTAGGGACATTGGAGTTTTATTGTTGTATTGTCAAGAGACTGGTCCGTTTTCTTAAATTTTAACAACGAAAAACCCGTCGAGTGCATGACAAATAGTTAAACGAAAGGGTTGCGAAGACGATTTTTCCTTCCCGATTAACACAAAATATTATTAAATAGAGTTCGTATTTATCGATGGAGTTATTTTCTTTTAATTTTCTTTCACCGTTATAGCTTTCCCCTTCTTTAAATCTTAATTTACTCGACCACAATTGATGTATTAATGAAAACGCGAAGAGCAAATATTAATTATAGAGTTTTCACGAATCACAAAACAAAAGATATTATGTTCTCTGAATTTAAATGCAACCAAAAATATATTTGTATATAAAGAGGTTGGTATTTATTTGTGTAGTAGTGTACCAAATAAATTTGTTTAAAATAATTGCATATTTTCAATACGTAATCTAGCCAAACCCAAAATTGGTACAAAACTAATTAAAACTCATAATAATTTTTTATTTATTTTAAAAATGTCTTGTATATAATAATATTTAAAAATAATACCACAATAATGAAAACTGATAATTGTACTGAATAAAAGTAATTTTTGAAAAAAAAAATTAGGTTTTCAATCCTTGTTTTTTTAAAATAAATTTAAAATATTCAAATTCTTTATTTTCCACCACATTGAAGTAGTTTTTTATGCTTTATGTTTTAGTTTTCGCTATTCTGAAGGACATCTTATCAATTTAACTCAATAGCAGTCATTACGAAAATTTCAATTCCGTTAGAGTGTTAACAACGGGCAGATTGTGTTGTGTCATATTTAGATACATATCACTGTAATTTTAGTACTATTAGTAGGTACTATCTTAGTGTACCTTCTGTATTTTAATTTTATCATTTCAATAGACCAAACACCTACCTAAACTATTACTATTCAAGGAAATTATTCATGTCTAATATTATTTAAATTATTTATTTGAAACTAAAAATTATTCTAAATCAATATTAATTCATAACTAATAAGTTGCTCTTAAATACAGCCCAACGCTAAAAAATGAGAGACAATGTGACTAATAACATCATATTTACTCATTTATCATGCCACTTTCCTTACTAAAAATATCTCATGTCAAGTGTTGACCGAAAACTGGTATATTGTTTTTTCATCAAAAGAAAAACTTTAGTAAGAAGTTTTCATGGATTTTAACTGCTTAATACCTATCATACTAATCTAAATTATTTGTTTTTTCAGTAAATTGTATTTATCTCGTTTCATAAAGAAACTGCATGCCATTTTCTCGAGTTTTCGTTTTGCACATGCACACATTTGCCATAATGGCCATTAAGGAGTGCACCTTATGTAGTCACGTACACAGCATATAAGCACATAGGAAGCAATAAAGCTCCACCAAAAACAATAATGCAATAGTGGTCCTGTTGACGTATGTGTGTGCCCATATTATAAACAATATCGCGGTTAACGTTACATACATACTGTCACTACAACAGTACACAATAATATTATTACACCCATGAGACGTATGTATGTGGTTGTTCACACACGTCAACTATATATTATCAGCATCTCTACATCTATAAGATTGCAGATGCCATATAATATACCATAATAATTGCATAGTATGTCACTTTCCTCTCTCTAATGTAAAATCTTCATGGCAAATCTACGTATACAAATATATACGGTTACTAATTTTTTTCCTTATTGTTGACCAAATATGACAAATTTTTACAACAAATAAAATTATGTATTTTAAATTTTATATAATTTTATATTAATGTTAAATTCACTACCAACAAATATAAATTGATTAAATTTACATGGTATTACAATCAAACTGATTTTATAAAATCGATTTTTTATCGATATATATCATCACACATATGACTATACTTATTATAGGGATGGTTAATTTTATAATTTATAAATTTGAAAAAATTTTGAAGAATTCTGTCCATTTTAAATAAAACGCAATTAACAGTTTTTCCATCTAACGATGAGTTTTCTATTTTTACTAATATATTAAAAATATAATAATGTGCTTGAATTAAGAATTACTAATTTCATAATGAAAAGGTATTTAGAAAATTAAAAATTCATTAAAAATCTTTAGAAATTAGTTCTACATTATAGTGAAAAATCACCAAATTATAAACGACTTCATGACATAGGACCAAATACTGTCTAATCTTCCCATGGACGAACAAAATCAATTGTAGAAGTAAAGCAGCCTAACACTTTACTTGAATTACTTTTTGTAAAAGTTACCGTAATTTTATATTCGCCATAAAAAAATTGTTTTGGGAAATTATTGTTGTATAATAGAGAAATGTCTAATCCGGAGGACACGTAAACACCCTGTAATAATATATGTTTGTTTTATATAAATATGTGAATAATTCAATTTATTTTGAACTTACCGGTTTGATTGGACATTCATAGTTCATATTATATGTAGTTATAAAACTTTTCCAGGCTTTCCCTAATAATGATTTTAGCATACTACACCCTTTTTCAAATTTCAATACATGAGCATTACTTATCCATCCACCATTTACACCTTTCACAGCAAAATTAACTTGAATCTGAGCAAAAATAATAGATTATATTATAAAAAAGCTTAATTACATTTTAAGATTGTTAATTTTTTAAATATAAATAAATTATTCAATTTTGGGAACCAAATAATTACTTTGTAAAACTATAAGTGTATAGTTTATTCTAGGATTATATCCTTGTGAATTATGGAGGAATCAAAATAATTTGAATAGTTACGATTTTGTTTATTTATAAAAAACTATGTAATTTAGTATAAATGTTGATAGGTTTTAACAACACCTTTCCGGGTAATTAATACTAATTTAAGTAGTTTTGGGATCTATAGTTATAGTTTACTATTATTATTTATAGTCTATAAGAAAATTATTTTTTAGCAAAATATTTTTTTTTTGCGAACAAATATATGAAAAAAACTCCTTTAACTAAGCGTTGGGTCTCTGAATACGAATAGGGCTTAAGATGGTCAGAATGTAACAATAAAAAAAAAGTAGAGTAACTATTGTTTTTTTATTAAAAACAATTTGTTTAAAAAGTTTTCAATACATATGTATGATTATAGAAAACAATTGTATTCTAAAGCTCAACTTATAACTACAATTTGCATTAACATAAAAGAAAAAACAATAAAGTAAATAAATGAATAATAAAAATGATACACAATAAAACTAATATTAACATAAATTGCAACATATAAAGATGAATAAATAAGGGGATCTATGGTAAAATTTTACTGTGTGATTGTAATCAAAATAATTACTAAATAATAGCTAAATCTTTAATTCTAATAGATCTGAATAACAAAAAGTTTTTGTAATTCTAATAATATAAGTAAAACAATTAATTATATTATTTATATTCTGGTCTATTTAAAATACAAACTCTATTAATTTAATTTCTTTTTTTTTTAGTTGGAATAGTAATCCTAAAATTATGATTGTTATTAGTGTACTCGTCTAGTTATCAAACAGTTCACAATTAATATAACTTCAAAATTATGTAACAAATTTATTATGACGAAATAACTTCTAACATCTGAGTAAAAATTTAAAATTAACTAATGACAGTCTGAATTTAAGTTAAAAACAAAACTGAAAAGCCCTGTCACTGATGTAATTTTAATTGCTCATAACATAGTTTAATGTAGACATTAGTATTGTAAATTTTGCCATTTAATTATGCATCATTAATTTAAAAAAATCACTTAAATTTGATGCTAAAGAGTCATTGAGGGGTGTTCAGTAACTGGATCAGTTAACTTATTTCAATACATAATAAAAAAGTTTCTTATAATTATGTGACTAGGTAATATAATTATATCAATATAAACAATTCAATTGTAATAAATACGTACACACACAGAATTGTCTAGTGGAATTAAAAAAGTATCATTTCCTCTAATTTCTGTTATATTAGCTGATTTTCTACTTAGATATACGTTGAATTTTAATAAGTGATTTTCTGTTGATTGGCAAGGCGAGTATGTTTTGAACTTCATCCGATATTCTCCCTAGAAAATAGTAGTCCACAATATACTAGTATTATCATTATTTAGGTTCTGAAACAATTATTACAGCAGGCAAATTTGGTCTAAAAACTGGATTTATTTGACAAATAACTAAAATAACAAAAATATTAAAAATGTAGCAACTTAGAAACATTTTCATAATGTTACAAAAAGATATTAGTACATAAGAATATAACTTAATTACAAATTTAAGTTCTGTATATTATATTATATTATATTACGTATATTATCTTGTATATTTTGTTACTTTTTGGATAGTTGGTTATTTAATTTGCTAGACACCTAAGTTTTTAAAAATTTGTATGAATTGTACAGAATAGTTGTTTATTTCATAATAAAATTAATAATTATTTCCGCAATTAAGGAGATATAAATACTTTTTAACAATGAAAATTTAACGTCCTTCGTTCAATCAGTAAAACAGTTATTCATTTTTAGTATAATTAAGTTTTTTTTTTTTATAAAAAGATAAATACATTTATAATTTAAAAATATTATTCTGTACAAATTAATTTAAGTGTTACGATTTAGTCTTTTTTTAACAAAATAGCTTGGTCACGATACTAGGGATATTATTCATAAAAACAAAAACATTTTTTCAATCCTTGAATGTTTGAATCCAGAAAAATGCTCACAGACCCTTTCATTTTACGATTTAAGTTCTAAAACTTACCATCCTTGCACAGAGATATATTACTATATATATCTTGATATTTTTTAAATCTGTTTGTTTTGTCTGAGTGTTGAGGTTTTTTAAAGTTCATGAGCATGTTTTTATATGATCAACTAATATGTTCATACATTGTATATATTATACAGTTCAGCACAGTTATTAATATGAAATATAAAACAGCGTAAGAGTTGTTCTTAAGAAGGAGGGTAGCAAAGTTAGGCATGTGGCTTCAGGTATGCGAAAAGAAAATTAGATTTTATCACAAGTATTTTTGTCATGGACCTCACGAATCTTAAAAACTGATTTACCAACACCTTCATTTATAATTAATAGATATATGAGTTCTATCATCATTACTTGTATTTGCATTCTTATCTAAAGAATTTTTTTTTTAATTTAAACATCAAGTAAAACCTATTGTATAACTTTTCCATTAAAATTAAACAGCAATTTTTTACTTGAAGATTTTCAAAGGATATAAGAGATTTATTTATAATTTTTCATTTCAAAATTGGAATGTTCATGTGATCATATTCAGTAGTGTTTCTTAAAAGTTAATAAAATTAAGTCCCCTTCCAATAAATGTACTAGACCAGTATTCTAGGTTAAAAAAATGATTGGCATTAGTCTCCTCTTTTGAAAATCCTAAGTGGATCACTATTTACATGCATATATTTAAATTGTAAAAATGTACCTATGCTTTAGATCGAACAGTATACAATAGTAAAATAAAACTTTGTAGGATTTGGCTTTTTTTTTTCGTTAACAAGAAAATAATTATGATTATGTGGACAAAAATGAATTTAAGATTATTAAATGATTTAATAACCGTCTTTCTTACAATTGTATATATGTGTGATATATATCTAAAAGGTGTTATATTGCGAGCAATATAATACAATTGATGATAGTATTTATTGATAGGAGTATTATAGCAGTCGTTGCATGGTTAGCATTCTTTAACAGAGAACGGAAATGAGAGCCGTCGCACCCTTACATGTGTGCTAAAGTTCTATTATATTGTACAAAAACCTTTTGCATAGTTCACATATCTTTTTAGAGCAGAAAATTCCACTTCATTCACCCTACTTCTAAATCTTATATACAATATACCAGCGGTGACATATTTGTTCATATAATTGAGTCATCTTTTCCTTTTATAAATCTAAAAGCTTATTTTTTCAGTAAAAGGATTTTGAACGGCCACTGTACCAACGTGGTATCATATGCCTTCTCTTATAAAAATATTTTTTATCATCATATACCATAAATATACATATATATTACATACAAAATTATTTTATGGTACCTTGAATGGGTATATTATTTATTTTTAAATTATATTTTCTCGTGAATTAAATTTTAAAGGAAAACTCAAAATTATAACTAAACATATGCGATGAAAAAAAAATTAACCCTTACATTGTACTCTTTTGATATTCTGATCAGAAAAAGAAAAATATTTTTTACATGTTTATCATTTTTGATTGAGTTCATAAAAATACTTTATTTAAAAAGGTTTATTCTCCCTAAGATTTTTCCTGAGTATTGCATTCATGAATGTCTGCAAATAATACCCTTGCATTCCAAATACTTAAATACTGTAAATTTGTTTATTATTGAGATTTTTTTTGGGGTCTGTACTCCTACCAGCTACACATTTTTAAAAGTTAATATTTATACGTTTAGAATAAAATAAAATAGAAAAAAGTATTGTAAAAATTTGGTGGGTAATTTTAGTTTAAATTTTTAGAAAGGTTTATTTGTAAGAAAATGAACTTATATTTAGGCATTTGAATTAATAGAAGATTTATTAAGTTTAAGGTGATTTCTACGAGTTAATAATACAATTATTTCTTATTTAAGTTATTATAGTGCGTATAAATAAAAAAATAATATTGTCTTATTATAAAAAAGGCTAAGATGGTGAATCTAGACTTATTTTAGAGTCACTAACTCATCTATATACTTAATGTGTTATTATTATACATATAAAAACAGGAAAAATATTTCATAATTATATTTTATACAAAATAATTTTATTAACACTAGCCACTCAATTTCTTTTGAAATACTAATAATATGCAAAAAGATTATTTTTGGTATTTTTCAGTTTCATATATTTCTTTGTTATTCAGTTATTAATTACTTTTTAATTTATTAGTTTTACCTTATAAAGGTGTCAACTTAATTATTTTAAATGAAAACATATATTTTTTACTAGCTTATGAAATAGGACATGATTTAATTAAGAAAATGACAGGTCAATAACAATTTTTGGAACAGTACATTGAAAGTTATTATCATTTTTAAACATAAACTGGAGGTGAGGCGCAGGTATGACGGTACTTATCAGACATTTCTAATAGTGAGCTACCTCTTCTGCTGATTAGGCATTAAAATGTTTAAATTTAAAATTAATTATGAAATTTATTTAAATAACAAAATAAAGCAAAATTAAAAATATACGCAATTATGAAACCAAAACACCACTACTATTTTTTTTTTAAATCTGTAATATGTAAAATATCTAAGATCGATAAACAAATACTAATAATTTTTAAATCATAGCCGATTCTTGAATTAAACTTTTATCATCATCAAGATAGCATGTAATATTTCTCTAAAGACATCACAAATATAACTAAAAATAGACATAGTATGAAGAGTACAAAACAAAATTTTTATCTTTTCTATTAATTATAAATTAAACTATTAACATTACAGAAAAAACATTGATTCTTTTTTTATTAAATAATAATTTCTGAAAAAAAGTTTTATATAATATTTTTTTCGGAAATATCAGATTTATAAATTAAATAAAAAAAATATTTTTTTAAACCGAATATGTTTCAAATATCACTCTTTCTTTTAATTATATTAAAACACTACATAATGGAAATAATATACCATACTATTAGAGACCGTCCTAATATTTATATATATATATATATATATATTCATATAATAAATTAATTTAGGACACCACATAATAATTCTCATAAATATAGTTAGAATAATTATTAATATAGTTGGCCCAACTATTTAGTTGCAAAATTTAGTTGGAATTATTAAATAAATTTATCCAACTTTTTTCTATAATAACTAGTGATGGGCATAATCGAGATATTTCGATTATTGAAATCATATAATCGAGATATTCTGATTTTTTAAATAATATTGATTATTCTATAATCGAGTGATTATTTCTAATGATTTCTCGTTTATTATAAAAACAATGATTTCTTGATCTTGAAATGTATATAATCGAATAAAAGTTATTTCGAATGATGTCCATGAAACGATGAAACGAGAGAATACTATTTTTAAGTTTTTATTTAGCATAAATTATAGTCAAATTATTATTAAATTGTTGACTTCGAGTCTTCTTATTTTCAACTCGTTCAATCGCTACTCATGACAACACCTTATCTGTCACATTTTTGGGAAGTATGTGACGATTAGAACAAAGTTTTGTCCTGAACTGGCTAAACTACTGAGTTCTGATTCTCTCACTAGTTGTGAATTTATGAAAAATCAATTAGGTGTGGAATCAGGTGTTTTAATTATGATGGTCAAGCCGGCTATTGCTACCTTATCTTATGTTTTTATTTTTAAATTTGTTATCGGTTTTTTTAAAATATAGGTAATAATTATTAAATAATAAAAATAACAACTTGTCTTTTATTTAAAGCACTTATTAATAATGCATTATTAATATATTATTGTTATTATTATTCCTAAATTATAGTTTAATATAATAATTATAAATAAACACCAACAAATAAAAAAAGCAAAATTAAATTAATAATTATTTACTATAGGTATATTTATTCATATTTCGAATAATTTTTCGATTCTCTCGATAAATAATAATAGTTGATTATTCTTATCATACGAGCAGACGATTTTAACTTCGAGTGATTTTTCGAGAGATTCACTCGATTATGAAAATGTCTCGATTACTAATCATTCGATTATGCCCATCACTAATAATAACTGGTTGAATTATGAGAAATAATTATACAATCATTTTATCGCTATTTCAACCAAAATTTCAGTTGGTTCAACTATAAATTTTTTTCTAAAAAAAAATTTCTAAGAAGATTTATTCAGAAAATTTCTCAATAATATTATTTACTTGCTCACATATTGACCTTCAAAATGAGCGTTGCATTAAACACAATATAACGAATATTTTTTCATCATTTGTGAATGTACATTATTTTTAGATGTAAGCTTGAGGGGATATGCTAAAGATTTTTTATAAACCGAAGGGATTACGAGAGCGAATGTTTCAAGTATCACTTGTATGGTCCATGTAGTGCCGTTTCCTTTTGTAGATAATAATTTTTGGTTTGCTACAACAGTCCACTTCGGACTTTAGAATTACAATTTCGATGTTCCATTTTATGATTGCGGTCTAATTGGACAATATTGGAAAAGCGTACTTAAGAGGGCTTTAGTACGTGGTGTAACATTGGCATAAGAATGCAAACGAATGATTATAATTATAATGCATCTTAATAACAACATAATGTGATAAGTTAAATATAAAAGGTTAAGACTTAATATATATTTCCTTAAAAATGTTATTGCCATGTTATTTGCAGTTAAACAATTATTCAGTGGACCAAAAAAACTAGTTAAAGGGTTTTTAACAATTGCACCAGTTTTTACATAAGACGCTATACAATATTTTAGATGATAATGTCACTAGCATTTAGTAATATTAGTTAGAAATATTTGTGATGATCTAAAGTTATCGTAAAATAATTTTAAACGCGTAAAAGAAAAAGTATACTGCCTCTATTTTTAACTTATTAGTTACAAAAGTAAAAGATCAATTAGTTCACTTTTATGTATCCTTTTTCTCATTGAGCAGTTTTGTGGTATTTTTTAAAATCTGATACGTCAACTTTAAACATTTTTAATGAGAGCAAATAAAAATTCAAAGTTTTAATGATATTTAAATTAATCGATATTTTTAAATCAAAAGCATATGTTATCGATAAGTCATATATTTTTTGTCACATGATAAATTACTCCCTTTTGCGCACATATAATGTAATCTAATATCGTATTTTTGTGACATATCAGCTTTGGATACAAGCCACAGAATTTATTGAAATCATTATTTGCATTTATAATTATTGAGATCATGATTCTTAAAAAAGTAATGTGCAAACACGTTACATTTATCTTTGTATTTATCTAACGTGACTAATTTAAAATGTCTATTTCAATTATTTCAGACGTCTCATTGTCTTTCAATATTATCAAAATATAATGCCTTACCGTAACTATGTTATGTTATTGTCGAATAAATATGAAACTCTTTGTGGACTATAAGGGAGAGGCTTTTTTTTTTTTATCAGATTTGAAAAGTAATCTCGTTGACCGAAAACCCTTCGGGTAGATTCTTATGTACAATACATTTTTCAAAGATTAATTGGATTTTTTATTTTAATTACTTTTAATTAAAAGTCACCAACTGAATCGAGATTTTGAACTTAAAAGCCAAAAACTTTTAAAAATAAAAACATTTTGATGTTATTTCTTTTTTACATCATTTATGTAATTTTTCATAACTATTTTTTGTTATTTTTTCCAGTTATTATTATTAATCCCATTGGAATAATTTAAATATTTTTTTTTATTTCTAGAAATTTTTACAATGTTTTAAGCTTAAAGATAATTTTATTATTATTATTTGCACGACTTGTAAAATAGTTGTTACTATTTTGTAGTGTACTAGGCAACAGGTTCATGATACCAAATTACTAGGGTTTGGTTTAACGAAATGATTTACTGAAAGCGATAATATATAGTGACAGGAAGGAAAATAAAATTTTGTAACATCCTCTTTTATTATTATGTAAGACGTTTTTTATTCGGAAAAAAAAATGATGCTGCAGTAATGTTATTGAGCCGTAAAAAAATATATTACCAATGACCCTCCCTTGTTCGATTATATAGTTTTAGACGAAACGATAGGCCGTATCACACCTTCTAGCCCTAGTTTTGATAAAAATATGTCGCACAGTTTCAATTTCTTTTCCGCGTAGACATCCGTGTTTAAATTTATGAAAAAACTACCACCAAATGTTAAAAGAAAAATACATACATATTTCAATATTAATGTTCTGCCATATAAAAACATAAACAATTCCCATTATTCGATATTTCACGTCGTGATACTTACTAGTGCGAAACCACTGAAGTGTAAAACAACGACAGTAGTTATTCCACTACTATACCTATACAGAATATATTTAACTACATTTGCTATTATGGGATACCAATAACATGATATCCTCAATATGTATTAACGTGTAATTGATGTCGGATTTATTTTATTGCACTACTCTCAATTGAAATTAAAGATTTTTAAAGTAATATATTGTTATTACATCGAGGGATCACAAAATGTTTAACATTTTTATTTTTATAGTCAATAAAATCTCATAGAACCTATTAGTTCTATGTAACGAGTTTTTATTAAATACAACTTGCTTTTTATACTAAAAATTATATTATTACTTGAAACTATAACAACAGCTCCGCATTGTTTTTCAAATCTTCCCATTCTAATATTTTCATATAAAAAAGTTATTATGTGAACAGTGTGGGGTGTGCGAAGTGTTCCCTCGCATAGGCCTCAAGCTTTATGTGCTCAAATATGTGGCCATATTCGAGTAACCTACATTAGGCCTCTAGCAACTACAAAAATAAAAGTATCAAAGGGAAGTTCTTTAGTCCTTTATATAGAAGTATTTGAAATAAACAAGTATTTTTTTTAATCGATTTTCAATATTGAAATATTTATTTTTTAATAGATATTCATTTTAAATTGATTAACTTAATTATGAATAAACCAACTTAATCTAATATTAAACCATCTTAATATGCTATATCTTAATATAGCTATGTGGTTATTGGGAAAAAAAATGAGATTCAGGTATTTAAAACTATCGAAACACAATATAAAATACCTCAGCTCAATAATATAATATCATCTTTTTGCTTTTGAGTACATTGTGTCCCAAACAAAAAAAACTCATTTAGCCGAATTATGTCAACCAATGAAGTTCACAAAAACAGTTGAATATGCACATTTGTTTAAGAAAGGAAGTTAACCGATATCTCAATATTTATCAATGATTGGTGTCACTGATTTTTTCATTCCTCGAATAAAAAAAACTCATATGAAAAATTATTATTTATTGTGGAGACATCTTAAAATGAAGCGACATCACGTTTCCCTCTGCTACACATCACCGTTATGTTTCAAAATAAAATGTATCGATAAGTCACTTACCAGTATACGCTTTCGAAAACTAGAAACATTAAATACCATATTTAAAAACGCATGTTGGTTGGATAGGGGTGAAGTTTTTTACCCTCTCTTTTAGAAAAAATTAACATATTTTTATTTTATAGAACTAATTATTTCGAGTAGTAGAGTATTTCTAATACATATTATTTATCATATAAAAAATTGATGAATTTTTCACTGTAATTCTTTTTAAATAAATATATTTTATTATAATTATTTCGTTTTATATTTTATTACGAATGTAAATATAAATAACTCTAAACTAATAGTTTTGTTATTAAAGCCTTTATTTAATCAAATATGCATCAGTAGTTGTTTTATTTACATAATTCATAATTTTTCTTTTTCATTTTCTCCAACCGTCAGCATGATAAAAGTGTAATCTAAATATTGTATACAATAAAGTATTTATGAAAAAATAACTTTGTTAGAAAATTGTGAAGAGCACGTGTCGTGGAATAAAAGAAAATATTTTCATATGGTCAAAGAAATGCGAAACACATGTGCCCTAACTAAACAATTGACCTAAATAACTGTAATTTTTCATTTAAACCACGAAAAAAAAAAAAAGAAAAGAAGACAAATGTGTGAAAGCTCATCATATCTCATTAAACATCACTGAATTATCTAGTTGTAAATTTGATTTCTTGGTACACTTAAAAATATATGACTTGTATTCTATTGGCATCAAAAGCAGCTGACTGCTGTTGGATATTTTATGGATCGCTGTGACACATAATGATATCATTTTGGTATCTCACCCTAATTTAGAACGTTTGGCCTAACTAATAAATCCTTTCGAGCCTCTTTAAATAGATTTGAATGTCTTCCACTTAAATTTAGTAACTTTAACGAACGATTTTCTGTTGTTTCACGACATTAGGTCTATCAAGTATACTTATATACATATAATCAACGTGATAATCATTTATCCACACCACTCCAACAATAGACAACACTAAATACAGAAATATAACTACAATAAACACGTGTAAAAACAACTTTAATCAAATTACTTATGAGTAACATATTTATTATTTTAAAATTTAAATGTAATAAACCTAATGTACATTACACAAATGTGCGGGAAAATGACATTTTTATTTTATATTGTAATGTGAATAAATTATTATTCCAAACACAATGTTATCTAACGACCTGTAAGATTTGATTCTTATATAAGGTGAAGTAATAATATGTTATGTGTGTGCACATACGTGATGTTGAATGATAATATTGTGTGTTATGGTGCCAGTGTATAGCGTATAACAAATAGACTAGAGAGGGAGGAGATGGCAGATATCGATCATTTTCTGATTTGTGTTCTACAGAAGGGATACAATAGAAAATGCACACGTCATATATTATTTCCATGCTTTAGTGCTCACAGCGGCACAATTGCATTGTGATCACATCAAAACAGAAACACTCAAATTGCCTTTTATTATTACAACGACTTATTGCAAACATATTAAAATCAATAGGTACATTTTCTGGATTTATGAAACTTAAAACTTCAATTTGTGGCTTGTTCATTTCAAGTTGTTTTAATTTTAACTGGATAACATGAAACTGAAAAGAACCTTCGTACGTGTTTCTACACGTGTACACTAAATCATTATTCAAGTACACGAATACTTGTTGAAAAACGAATGGGGTCTCATTTTTATATATAGATGAATCAATGTAAAAAATTAAATATGAAATTTATCAATATACAATACGATGCAATATTGTGTACTCACTAATGTAATACTTCAAATAGCCATTCGAGTTTTTGTTATACTTACATGGTGTTATAATTTTAATTAAAGGGTATGCAAGCAATTCTAATTATTATCAAAAAGGTTTATAAAGAACGAGCATTCTCTATTGGATACAAAGAAACATGACAATGACTCCTTTAGAAAAAATAATTAATGTAACTTGTCAGTTACAGTTTGTCTTTTAACTCTATTTAAATTACATATGAATAAGTCAAAAAGATTGAAAGCAACATTTTAATCGATTATTAATTTACGTTTAAGGTAAATTATTGAAATAAATCTGAGACTAGGACACAACTTGTTTTTCTTACTTTAAGATACATCACGTTACGTAAAAATAATAAAGTTTTTTACTACCTCTTCCAAAATTATATTATTACCATATAACTATTTTAGTTATGGATATGCAACTCCAAGTAAGAACTTCTATGTTTTATTATTAGATAAAATAGATATGGACATAGACCTTGATATTGGAGCTAAAATATTTAAGTGTATAAATTAAATACCTCATTAAATAATCTTTGTATTCAAATTTATCAATTTAAAAACAGTTGATGTTGCGTTTTTACCCTTCGGTTAAGTGACTTTGTAATTGAAGGTGACATTTAGCAAGATTTGTTTATAAATTAATTAATTCAGATTAAATTTACACAAGAACTTTTTAAATATCTACCTAGGGGATTTCAGAATAAAATTTATAAAGTCAACTACTTTACTAAATTTTTTTGTTTAAATCAAGTATTTTGAAGCTATTATTTATTTAAAAATTATTAAAAAATAAATAAATTATTATAAGGGCCTTTATGTGAAAACAATATGATATTTTTTCCATATTGACTAATAAGAATTATATGTACATAGTTATAATAATAATACATAGTTATTGTTGTATATATGATTATTTAAATTATTCATGAACTTTTTTGAGAATAAGCTTCCTGGGTTTCTCCTTTAATAACACAATCGTAACCACAAAACCGGAAGGGTTCCATTATTTTCTAACAGAAGTCCTACGGAATTATTCACGCATTTAGATGTGCAACTCGTCATTGGAATGAATTTCAACATATAAACTCACACATGGCACATTTAATATACAATGACTCTTCTAACTTTGTCTGCTTGTCGAACGAGAAATTGCTAGGGCCATCGTGCTATGGTTCCATTTAAGTGTTATTATAATATGCACCCTTGTCTATTATAAATGAGAACAAGTTTTACCTCTGTTAGTAAGTTCAAACCTATATGGTGCACACGGGTTTACCTCATTATTGTTTTACTTAAACGGATAGAAGACTGACATGAGATTTTCCTGATATTCGAATTCGTTTTCTAATGAATGTTTGAGTGAATCAATATTTAAGAGGTTAAGTGATTCTCTCCATGTATAAATCAAGTATTGTCTAAATGTACAATAATTCTCTAGAGACAATTAACCATATAATTTTCCCAATAACAATATGATTTCACTGAACCTGATATAAAAATATTCCATTTTTATATATTTTTTAAATAGATAATGATTAGGAAATTTATTTTGTAAATTAAAAGGTTTCTCTTTAATGCAATTCTGTGGCTCAGGGGTCCACTATTATACTTCAATTTTTTTTATAATTTAAGATACATTTCAAATACAATCTAATCACATATTTGAAAAAATTAGCTCATGACCAGAAACGTGTTTAATAAATCTATGATGGTGAAATTATATATTATTAATGAAAGAAATCATTTAATTTTTCGTTACAAAATTTTAACAGAATGATGGTAACTTGTGCTTGTTTAAAATAGAAACTGAATGCTTTCCCAATTTCAAATATAACAATAATTTTTTTAATAGTTTAAATAATATCAGTATGTGATATTATTTAAACTGATTAGTGATCATTAAAAATATATTTGGATATAAAGAAGCATTGTAATGGACGGTTTTTGCATAACGTGTAGGAAATGTTGAGTTGGAGTGGTCAGGAAATGCAATTGCAGCGCAGATAAGCGCTATGCGATTCAGTATTGATCGGTTGTGTATGCGCACGCGACAATGTGCATCCAAAGTACCTAAAGAAGGGGAAATGAGGGATGGTAAAATAATTTTTTATAATATTGTGGCACAATGAACAAAATATTGCGTAACTTATTATTTCGCTCTAGCAATTACTAATTAATTATCCTGTACAATTAAAAAGAACAATGTTTTTGTCTGCTATCTTCGATACATATGTTTTATAGATTATAATAGGTAAAATATCTCAAAGTCATGATATACAGGTTGACTTTGTTCACGTTCATTGATAAAAAAAAATACTGAAAGTTATTGTATTTCTTAAAAAATTGTGTTGAATAAAGTTAATAGAGTTCATTGCTTTTGCCGAGAATATTTTTAATTAATCGTAAATTGTACTTTTACGATTAAATTTGATTAATATAAAACATATTTAATTTCACACACTAATGATAATATTTGAATATAAAAATAGTTAATGCATTCAGATAAAAAAAACTAATTTTTCCATTTAATTATTAAGTTAGGTACATAGTTTTTATATAAAAAAAAATAATAATAGATCATACAGTTAAACAGTGAATAACAGAATAAATAAAGGGAGAAGTGGGAATCTTCCAGAACAAAAATAATTATACGATGATGATACTTTTTTTTTCATTAGAAGATTAGTGAAAAGTTTAATGATATATATATATATATCATTTAATAAAATGATTTAGTTTAATGATATATATACCCTTCCCTAAAATAAAATCTTAATTTGACAACTGTCGAATAGAAAATAGAGGTGAATAAAAAAAACCTTAAAAATTAACTTTTAGAAACGTACCATTATTTTTGTTGTTTTGATCATTAACTTGATTAGCAAATATCATTACAGTAATTATTATACAATTTAATTTCATTCTTAGGCGTGCCCATCTTATTTTCACACGTGATGCTTAAGGACATCAACGGTGGGAGGGGTTTTAAACCCTTTGCTCCTATCCGTTATTCTCACACTCAAAAAAATTATTAAAAGGGGGAATTTATTTAACCCCCTTCGAATTTTACTTTCTTTTGATTGTGTCTAAATAGTATCCAAGATTAATACCTAAAATTTGCTAATTTTACAAGTAGTTTCCGGGCATTATTAATATTACCCGTTACATACATGATTATTGTTCTCATCTTGTAAACATATTATCTTTACAAAGTATTATATAAGAATTGATAATTTATGAGGGTATGCATTATAATACTATTAATATTTATTTTTTTTATGTTTAATTAATAGATATTATTATTTAATTTATTGTCATATATCTTTTACAATAGTAATTTGTATCATTTGTTGTATCATACGCTACAAGTAGATTCTCAATGGATTGATATAAGTTAAATATATATGTCATGTTTTCAAATTTATATTTCCAAACGTTGAAAATAAAAAAAGTTTACATAATTACCTTAACTTAGCAAAGTTACTTTTTGGTTCTGTTTTTAAATAACTAGATCTTAAGACACTGTAAAAATATAAATAAGTCGAAAAATATAATTTTTTATTTGCAAATGTTATCTTATCACAAACATATGTTCTTGACAACTATTGAATATTAGTGGTGGATGACCTTTTAGCTTCGATGCGAAGCTGAGAAGGTATTGGTTTTACTAAGATGTGTTTTTTTTTTGTGCCTTTTTTATAATTTTAAAATAATTTTAATTTTAATTTTAAAAATATTTTTATTTTTGAAGTTTTCTGTTTATAAAAAAAAAAAAGATTCTAAAATAACAAAGTTCACCAAAACTACTGTTATTTTCAATTATTTTTTATTCTAATATTTATTATTGAGATACGAAAACTAATGTTATTAAAAAAGTTTTAGAAGTTAATGTCTATGTTACCATTCAATTACAATTTTGAAAAATCAAAATTAATTATACAAAAAAAAAACTGTCTCATTATATTATAGATAATTTTTTGAGGGATTTATCTTTTCTCAGATAAAGTTGAACATTTTTTCATTTTTCTAAATCTAGTTAAATTTTATAAAAAAAAATTTTATCTTATTTAATATTTTTTTTTGGCACAAACTATTGGAGACTAATTTTAGCTTCTATGCGAAGCTGAGAAGGAATTGGTTTTACTATAATGTGTTTTTTTTTTGTGTCTGTTACCACTTTTTCTCAGCTCTCACCGAATTTGATTTCTTTCAACGATACGTCAAAAGATTAAAAATCGTATCTAGTCGAAAACATTACCCTTAAAAATTAAAAAAATTTCCCTCGTTCCCCGTAAATGGGGGAAACCTCCAAAAAAATTACAAATTTAAAAATCGCTAATTTTCGAAATTTTTTCAATTTTTTTTACTTAAAAACGCTATAACTTCTTCAAAAATGAACATATCAATATAATTTTTTTTATATAGATGCATGATATCATTACCTATCATTTGGTATATTGTTTTTATAAATTTAACCCTTTACCTGTTAATAGGGAGGGATTTAATATGACAACTTTTACACAAAAAATTAACTTTTTCAACTTAACTTTTGAAAATGTTCCGGAAGGTCTGACACTTTTATATATATCTTAAATTAAAGCTAATGTAATATACTTTAATTTGAAAAAAAAAAAAATTTGACTTCTGGACTTATCTTCATGTTGAAAATGGCTACCAAATGCTATTTTTGTGTGAAAATTCTCAATTTTATAATTTACATTTTTTACTTTAAAATGCTATAACTTTTTAAAAAAATGTATGGATCAATACAATTTTTTCGTGAGAAGTAGTATTTATATACATCTTTCATTCGACATACTTTTTTTTTAAATCGGACTATTTCCCTTAATACAGGGGTGGTTCAAAACATAAAAATGCATATAGAAAGTAGAACTTTTTCAACTTAATTTTTGAAAGTGTTCCGGAAATACTGACACTTTTATGTATATCTTGAATTAAAGATAATGTTATATACTTTATTATGAAAAAAAAATTTTGACCTTTGGAATTGTCTTCGTGGTGAAAATGGACACCGAATGCTATTTTTGTGTGAAAATTCTCGATTTTATTTTTTCTATTTTTAATTTTATAATGCTATAACTTATTGAAAAGTGTATGGATCAACACAATTTTTTTATGAGAAATAATATGTATTAATAATCCCTTTTTCNTTGAAAACAATTTTTTTATGAGAAATAATATGTATTAATAATCCCTTTTTCATTCAGGATATTAATAAGAAAATAGCAGATTACGTAGCNGTATATCTTGAATTAAAGATAATGTTATATACTTTATTATGAAAAAAAAATTTTGACCTTTGGAATTGTCTTCGTGGTGAAAATGGACACCGAATGCTATTTTTGTGTGAAAATTCTCGATTTTATTTTTTCTATTTTTAATTTTATAATGCTATAACTTATTGAAAAGTGTATGGATCAACACAATTTTTTTATGAGAAATAATATGTATTAATAATCCCTTTTTCATTCAGGATATTAATAAGAAAATAGCAGATTACGTAGCTTTTGGAATAATCCACCAATTTTTTAAAATTAAACACTATCTAAAGATTTGCATCAAAGCGTTTTTTTTTATAGTGATTTTAATCACTGTCAGATATCATTATACTTAATCCAACTATGCTACGTCACCACTGTGCCGCGACCCCCCTGTGCTGGGTTTTTTATATCTAATAGACTTCAAAACCTCATAATTACCTAATACTACTAATTAACGTAGCCTGAATTTTAAGAAAACAAAAACTGATAAGAATATTTAATATACTTTCGGACTGTAAAAAAGTTTTGTATTATTTACTCGGTAAAAATAAGATTATTAAACAGGGGAAGAGCAGTTTGTGGGATGCTAACCTGCATATTTTATGATCTTAAAAATTCTTTTCTTTTTTATCTTAATGGGCTGACACCCGTATATTTATTTTTTACGGATTAAAAAGCTTTTATTATTTAAACGGGGTCGCGTTTCTAAATATACATGAACTGATACAAAAAATAAGCTTTAAACCAGTAGCACTTACACAGGCTGCCGCGAACTTGTCACGGTTCGTCCGTCGACAAAGATTCCTTTCCAATTACCGTCTTTTTTCTTTTTTTGTTACAAGGTGTGCATATTTTTTTCGTTCAACTGATGATTTTTTTCATCCAACGTTAAATCGAGTCCTTAGGGAACGTAATCGTACAGCTTAAGTACCGCAACGTCAACAATGAAATTGAGACAGTCAAGACAAAAATGAAATAAAATCCAAGCAGAGCAATACGACAAACCATGAATATTTATAAAGTTTTTTCATTTATTTATTTATTAATTTTTTTATAGAATGTATTATAAACACAATATTACTAGAAAAGAATAAAATAACTTTTTAAAAGGGAAAATCTTTTAAAATTTCTCAAAGTAAGACATTTAATTTGACACACATTATTGGGTAATCTGCTAAAAGGAATTTTATGAAAGAATAGTTTAATTTAAGTAGTAGAAAGCATAGGTGATAAAAAAACTAGTAAAATATTTCTGCAAATAATTTACAATGTTTATAGTGATTTCATAGATGCTTATAATAGGAACACTTAGTCCTTCCAAAATTCTAAAAAACTATACGTAAAATTATACAAAAATAATTTTTGATTAGAGGAATGGGATACAATAAACCCCTTAAAAATTTTTGTTGAAACTGCCTCCATTGTTGAATTTAAAAATTATTGTTAATGTATGATAATATTCTTCAAAAAGGTTTCCTTCTTAATTTATAGCTAATTTTAAAAGTTTTATAAATCCTGTGCAAGTTTTTCGACTTATATTACTGTATAAAGTTATCAAATCTGTTAATTTAAAAATTCTTCGTTGGCTATACTTTATAACTAGTAATCTAAAACTAATTCAGCGTCAGTTAATTAAATGTATTATTTGTCGAAAACTTGGCTGCTTATTTTACGAAAATACATATACATCAAATTATTTTATTATTGAACACAATGTTTTGTCTTTGTAGTAATTGTAATCTTTCAAAACCCCTTTTCTAAAGTAGAAGCTTCACTTAATCAAACGTGACACGATGACAAGGCAGGCCAAGACGTGCTTTAGTAGTTAATGTTCTAGACATGACTACGTTTTGGTGGTATATACGCATATACTTACTAATACTATTTTCCTGAAATATAAATATAAGCTTGTTTACCCTATCCGAGTGACGAAGTAACGTCATTTGCATTCGAAATGTTAAATTATGTTTTCAACGACAGTTTTGATAATCGACGCAATTAGTGGCGCAGTTTCTCCCTTTTGCTTTTCTTCCTTAGATAATATTGTCATTTAAGTGTAGGCTTTACATACCACGACTTATACCATTGGTCTTGTACTCAGTAGTCTTATAGTAATTATAATTTCTATACAACGAGTAATTAACACAATAACTCGCATATTTTATGATTCCATTAGTATGGAAGAAATTTGATTTTTTTTATTAAAAATACCGGATTTTTCAATATAATAAAGAATCAAAATTTTATTATTATATTTTAACAATAAACATTATTAACCATAATTTGAGTAGTGTAAAACGCGATTTTTATATTTTAAAAAATTAATAATTATAGCAATTTATAAAATTGCCCCTGTATATTGATAATATTATATTTTAAAAAGAAAAACGTGACTCTCATCTCTCTACAGAAATATGTTATTGACAGAGATATAATCCTAATAAAGTTTATAAATATACAAGTAAAAAACTTGTTCCTTCTCCTTAACTCCCTCCAGAATTTTTTAAGGGGTTATAATTTTATCCAAGAAAAGTCACCTTAAAAAACTTGATTAAAAAAATAAAAAAGGTCATCCACCACTAATATTCAATAGTTACTATCATTACCTGGTGGGAAGGTTAAAACCCTCAAAACCCTTCCTTGGACGCACCATTGTTTCAAACAGTTTTTCCATATTAAATTCTGACATATATTTAAAATATCTAATACATTAATTAATAACATTATTTCACTATAGTGAGAAGTGAACTAAGAATCAACTTTGTAATTTGTTAATATTTTCTAACGATTTATATTACTATCATTTAATCATTCGGAAATCTAAAAACTGTATTATAAAAATAGATCAGAACACGCTGTAAAGTTACAGATTATCTTTACACTATGTATAGAATATTCACGCACATGTCTATTTTATCATCGATAAAACAATTCTGAAAAGGAATTGAATTTAAACATACAATAGAATATATACAAGGTAGTTTTAATGAAATAACCATAATTTAATTATATACGGAGTGAATCTAATAAATAAACCATATAAATTTAATATACAGAGTGATTTTAATGAAATTACCATATATTTAAAAATATTCAACTTTTATGGGACCGATAATGATATATGTGTCAATAAAAACCAAATTACATAAAGTTGAATTAATTGTCACCAAAAATTAAAAAAAGTCCTCTCTGTTTTAAATATTTAGAAAAATAATTCAAGGTTAAACAATGGTTGAAAATGGTCAACTAATTTTTTTTTCAACTGTTAAAATATATACGTACCTTAAAAGTTTGTTGTATTATATGAATTAGCTGCCAAAGTAAAAAAATTACTTTGTTTTCAATTTATAAAAATATTTCAAGAAGTCTGACAAATCAAACCTAAAATCAAATGAAATTTTTTTAAATTTAATTCATCATTAAAAAATAAAAATTAGCAAAATAGTTAAGGTAAAAAATAATTTTTTCTTTCAAATTATTTGCTTTGATACGAAGCCTAGAAAGTATTAGTTTTATTACGATGTGTTTTTTTTTGTGTCTGTCACCACTTTTGCTCAAATTTCTCTGGACCGATTTTTTTCAATCATACGTCAAAAGATCACAAATTGTATCCAGTCAAAGACATTACCCTTAAATATTGAAAAAAATTTCCTCGTTCCCCGTAAATGGGGAAAAATCTCAAAAATTAAGATTTTCATGATCAGTAAATATTTTCATTTTTTAAAATTTTTTTTTCTTTTACTGTCATAAGATTTTGAAGAATAATTGAAAAAACAATTATTTTTTTTATAAGTATATCAGATATTTTCCTATAACTCAATATTAAAAATAATAATAATATTGAAAATAATAAAAAGAAGAAATACAACACTAGTATTTGAGACATGTGTGAGACTTAGACACTCTGTGTTTTATAGCTTATTGAGTTATTATTGAAGCTTTTTTTGTGAAAAGTTATTAATAATACTAAATAAAATTGTTTTGAATTAGTCAACAATTTATCTTAGAATTTCTATACCATAGAAAATAAAATTTATTATGTCTATATTGTGTTAAGAAAATATTTATTTAAAGCCATAATTTTATTAGATGAAGCTTTTAAAATATTATTATGTTTTAAAATAATAATTACTTAAAAAACAATAACTAATTTTTTTATAATTAAAATATAATAAAAACCGAGAATGCAAATATTATATTTACTAATTAACTTTATGAAGAAAAGTAATGGAGCTTTTCTGAACTTAGCCATTGCTCCTAGGATTTTATTATGAGTCCCAATAACTTAATACACTACAGAACGCAAAATAAACACAAGAAATTAAAATTGAGTGTTGAAAATTACGTTGTTTATGGGTTTTCCATAATACACAAATTGTAAATTTTGTAAATTCTATAAGTAGCGTTAAAATTATTTCTCCATCATAAAATGTTCACCAGACGTTTTAATTGCTTAAAGGAATTTGAAAAAAATTCGTTCAGTCCCTTTTGTGTAATGAGTTGATCAAGTTGGCTATTTTCAGCAAACCTTGCATGTTCAAGACCGTAAAACGATACAAAAAAAATTATAAATCGATTCAAATATGATATGGGTTAAAAGAACATTACTAAAAGTTTCTGAAAAGAAAAAAAAATTTTAATTAAAAAATTTTTTGACCTTCAAATTTTGCTATTAAAATACTGCAAAATTTAAAAATTTAAATCAAAATTTCGATGTTCAAAAAAATTCAAAATTTATAAACCTAAGAATGAAATTGAAGTACTATTTAATATGAGTAAAACAGTGATAGCTTATTTGGATGTGAAGTTATAGGCTCTAGAACATAGGTTGTTTTTTCATGTTTTTAATTATAAAAAATTCACTATCTGGTAAAAAACAATAAAAAAAAAAAATATATTATTTTTGTTGTCAATGACCTTTAAGAAGTCTATGATATAAATTTCATAAATTTCTGAACTATACCAGCACACACATTAGGTGATTTCACATGGAATGACCCTCTAATTAAGAGAATGACAACTGTTTACTCATTATTTCAAAGTTTTAACTATTTTAAAATATAGAGTGGCTGTGAAGTATAGTTATACTATTTTTATCATTACGCATTACTCTGTCGTGTTCTTCCTCCACTCAATATTTAATAATGTTAATAAGTTCTAAAATATTATTTCAAAAATTGTTTTCGACTAATCCTTTTCTTAATTAAATCATTTTTTATTTTATAAGTTAATTAAATAGGAATGTTTCCATTAAAAAAAATAAAGGTGACACTCATATAAGGGATAAATTGAAAAAACTTAATAATTTTTAAATTGAGAAATATATAAAATTAAATTTACCAAAAAGAATTTTCTTAATATAATTATTATTTTAAGAGTAAATGAGTGAATAATAATAAAATAATCACTCTGTATACAACAACTTTATAACTTTTTATGATTTTTTTGATAAAAATTATAAAATTTAATTTCTATAACAAGTATTTATACACATATATACTTATAAATAATAAAACTTGTAATCAAAATATAATTAAGGAAATAGGAGTTGATGTAACTTTTGGAATAATTCAATAATTAAACACTATCTACAGATTTGCATCGAAGTGTTTTTTATGATAGTGATTTTAATCACTGTCAGATATTATTTATACTTCGGACTGCAGTGTCGCGACCTCACTGTGCTGGTTTGTTTAGCTAAAACATGTCAATTTTAATGTCATTAAATATTTCGTAGTTTTTCATAATAGAATGCTTATAATACGGGCGTATTAAAGAAACTCTGTCTTTTTTTAGTAAAAACATCCTGTTACCAAACATTTTCAAATACATTCTCATCGAAGCATTTTATAACAGTTATGTTAATAGCTGTGAGATATCAATATACAGAATGTTCAGTAAGTAAAGAAACGGATTTCTATTGTTCTCATTGTTTGTAACAATTTACCTGTTTCCTTAATTACTAAACATTCTGTATACTTGGTCTTCAACATACCGAGTTTCGACTGTACTGTTTTTTTTTAAAGCTTTTTGTTCATTTTCCTCAAAATATACAAAATTATATTGAATATGATTTAATATTAACGGGATTAACATTTACATGTCAGGTAGATTTTTGTTACCATATAAATAGAAAATTAGGATTTTAGTACACAGAGTATACTCACGTGTACCACCTCCAACTATACCAATGGTTACTAACAATAAACGTTACCTCAAAAGTATAAATTTTAACTTATTTTCATTATTCCTCGAATAATAGTTATTATTATAGTTTAAAAATAGTTTTTTTACTATTATATTTTTATTGATTTAATAATAATTCAATAATAATTTTATAACTTTCAAAACTACTGAACATTTTTATATATCAGACGGAATTTTATAGACTACAGCAATGATAATGATATAATAACAAGGCCTTTTGGTCGTAATGACATAATCCAATGATCGTTGCCTACAATTTGTCGAATCGAGGGTCGTGGTGTTGATGAATGCAAGTGCGTGATCAGATTGCCAATAGATAGCCGCCGATAGTCCCGATGGGACTGATGTTAAGATAGTTAAAACGTGATAGAAATTAACGACAATCGAGTACGCTGGACACGTACGTCAGATAATATTGCAGAATTAATATAAATAAGCGAGAGTGTATAAAATTTCAAGGTATATACAAGAGCACTAGGTTGAAAATAGAAAATGATTTCACAAAAAATACCTCACGTACAGATTTTTTGTATAAATTGATAACCAAGAGAAGTAAGAGAGTTGTAATGTAACAGATGAAAAAATCAAGTGCATTGTATAAAATATAATAAAATGGAAGAATTTCGATTTTCACTACAAAAACGTTTGAAACGTAGGGGGGGAACGATTGACTTTGCAAATACAATTACAACAACTTTAGGATGTATATCACATGTACATTGTAAAATTCTAAGTTTGCCCTACCCCGATTCAATTGAATATAAATTCGATTTTGAAGGGAGGTATTCTATACGCTAGTTTTCCTACGCTTATTGCAAAAATCATTTATGTATATATTGCGATGTTTCGATTTAGTTGTTATTATTATTATATACGCTTTTTGTTTGTAAAATATGTTTAAAAAAACGGCATCGAATAGAATTATAAAATGGAAAAATAAAAACAAACATTATGACATAATACGTGTATGTCTGAGAAGTTTTTTTCATAAAAAGTAATCATCCCGGAGGGCTCAAAGTAAAGTTTAATATCTTTTTTTTTATTCATATGACCGCCAAATTTGTGGACCACCCTATAACTGCCGTTAAGCATTACTTTAGGACAGTCCATGCCGTATCTAAAACTTACACCGCCGTGTTTTTTTGTGTATTCTCAATCAAGAGCTGAATTACAAACGGTGTGGCTTCCTTGTTAGTCGGACCTCAAAATGGGATCCGTTGCTCAGGCCGCACAACTTAGAGGTGGAGTAAGGAATCCGCTATGGGTTGGCAAATAACTCACAAACATAAAATATCACATAAAAAGCAAAAAAATAGCCTAACGACACTGGTCGAAACCAGCGCCGTAGGAATCCTGCTTTGAACCATGAGGCAGTCTCTATCTCAGGCGTTTCGCTTCTTCTTTAGGGCTCATCGCCGATTCCGCGAACGCCTGGACAAAATGCCACTCATTCTGGCTTCTCATCATGAGGCTCATCATAGACTACACACCGAACGAGGACCCAAGACGGCGCTTTAACTCTTCCCGTTCGTAGGTCCATTACTGATACCGGAAAAGTGTATGCAATGCATAATCCTCTTCTCCCGGATGATCCTGACAGTGGTTGTACGTCGGCACACCTGCTTTACAAATACCGTGAAGGTACTCATAGAAGTAGCCATGGCCGGTCTTTACTTGAGTAAGACGGTATATCATTTCCCTGTGAGTATAGACAACCCACATGTCGAGCCGGTAGGATCCGATGAGGGACCTCGTCCATTCTCCCGCCGTCTCCTTCAGAGCTGCAGCCGGACATTCACATCTAGTGGATAGCCGTTGGTTTTCCGGAGAATGTTTAATAACCTATACTTGTAATATATATTATGATTTAATTTCAATTATAATAAATTTTTTATAAATCATTAATATTATGTAAATTCTAATGCAGCTACAATATCTAAAAAAATTGATTGGATTAACAACTATTGAACTATTTCAGTTTACTTAAGATAGATAATTGTAACGTCTGTTAATGAGTGTCAAGAATCTAATAACTACTAAAGTATTAACTACAAATAAATGGTGTGATTCTTTTAATGTTAGACACTTGATATATCTTAAAATAATAATTAAATTGATAAAATTATTATTTTTTTGTTTAGTTTCATATATTTTTCAATTCATCAATTATTAATTACTTTTTTAATTTATCCATTATACCTCATAAGGGTATCAACCAATTTTTTTAAATGGCAACATAGATTTTTAAGTAGCTTATAAAATAAGAAATGTTTTAAATAAGAAAATAGCTGATCGATAACAACTTTTGCAACAGTACTTCAAAAATTATTATCATTTAAAAATATAGTCTTGATATAAGACGTGTGTAAGACAATATTTATCATTAGACATTTCTTATCCGCACTTCTCCTCCCACCTGCGTATAAAAATACCAGTGACTTACGAAATAATGAGTTAAAACTTGTTATCGACTAGTTATTTTCTGAATTAAAATATTATTTTATATTTTTAAAAAT
The DNA here is from genome assembly GCF_025091365.1 of Daktulosphaira vitifoliae. Lineage (NCBI taxonomy): Eukaryota > Metazoa > Arthropoda > Insecta > Hemiptera > Phylloxeridae > Daktulosphaira > Daktulosphaira vitifoliae. Next base: position 45,010,529 of record NW_026099574.1, read on the forward strand.
AGTAATATATGTAAAATAATAACTAATAAACAAAGAAATATTATATGTAATTAAAAAAACCAGACATTTTTTTTTTTATTGTAAGTTTGATGCAATTGGTTTTGAATTTGCTAGTAATTGAGTGGTTAATAATAAAGAAATTACTGTGTATAACAAAATACTATGATGCAATAACTGATATGATGTATATTTCTTTACTCAAATTTTAATAAATCTAAATTCAAAATTTTCCGACTTCCTTCATCCTAAAGTTGTAGTAAAGATTTAAAAAGTATATATCCCAAGAAGATAAATACATTTTTTCATAAGAAGTAAGAACTTCGATTTGGTCAGGTATTTTTCAAATTTCATAGCAATTAATAAAATTTATTAATAATATTTTTTTATGTTTTATAGAATTGTTATTTAATGTAAAGTTACTAGATTGTATCTACATTTATATGAATTGTAGCTCATGTGTTCTTTTCTTTTATAAATGTGATTTTGTATCTCATTCTTACTCATATAATGACAAGAAAAGACTATTCACATTGCAGATGATCTAGCTGAACTGATGGCTGCCATCCATCAACCGCGAAAATAGGGTTGACACTCCAAAACCGTGGTAGCACATATACTTGATCTCAGAGATTGTTTTTCATTTTCACTCTACTTTAACATAAAGTAAGAGACACGTGAATTACGTCTGATGCTAAGATACTTCTGTAAAAGAGTTTTGCTTAAAGAAACAACTCATCTCACTATAGTTTACACCCCAAGGGGAAACAACTCGTTTAGAAATCATTTGCGTCCCATACAATTGTCTACCTCCAAATGAAAAAAATTGAAGAAAAACGATGGTAACTCCCCTACTAGTATAATATTGCGTAAAAATGTTCATTTTGCTTTTTTCAGTAAACATTGCTGTATTCTCTCTCGGGGATAACCCGGATAAGTACCTAAGGCTTATGTCAAGTCGTCTACCATGTTTTCAAGCTTTTAAATGAACTGTTCAGATTAAACATCCAAAGTTAATCGAATGGCCAACGTATTGCACAAGTGAACATTTATGAAACAAGATAATACACAAATATTCATAATGTAACTGTTTAGTAAAAAAATTTATTTTGCTATATAATGAAAAACTTGAGATTTTGTTAAAATATCCGTAACTATATGTCCACTGGAGTGGAATTTACAAAACTCAATGGAATTTTGTAAAATTTTCATTGCAATATGTTGAATCTGAAACAAGCTTGACAAAATACTAACGTTTGACATTATTATTAAAACATCTGTTTTTAAAACGCAACAGAACAACCTGTTTCACGATAGAAATGGCTACGGACTAACAAATTAATCTAACAAGTTCAAAAATACACAGAAGAGGTATTTTATATACACCTTTCACTACTTTAAGTCACACATCTTTTATATTAAATATGGTACTACTTTGTTTACAATTTTTTTTTATATTCGTTTCATTAAAAAAAAAAATTATATTACATGTTTTTCATTATAAGAATACCTACCATTTTAATCCTTTAGTATTAACCAAAAACTTTGACCTTTTTTCTATATCATACTGATTTGTGTACCATATATGCATAAGAAGGTCAAAGGTGGATCTATAGTGAAAAAATAAGGGATGAAAACCTTTATTAATTTATTTACATATTAATCCAGAGGGTTTTTATTCAGACTCAGACTGAGCTAATACCCTGAACACAGGCTACTAGCTCGTTGAATATTTAGGGTAGAGAAAAAAAGATGGTATATATGTGTAGACACCAATGGCAATAGAAGTTAAGTTTTTTTAATTGGGCGTACTTTACAAGTAGGTTGACACATTGTATTACCCCTTGTTTTAAAACATAAAAACGTACGGACTATAAGTTTAATACCACGAAAATAACCCTTTTTTATCATTTTCTCTTCCCTTTTAACCCTTCATTATTACTGCATTACCAATAAGGATTTATGTATGTAAACATGTTTGTAAAATTACACAAAGACATTTATAGTTACTATGTATTAAATAATAATACATATGAACAAATTTTCTTACAACATTATTAATGAAACTTTTTAAAAACATTTCCATGTTTTTAATGTTTTAAACCCAAATAATTTTAAAAACTGATATTNTATCCGTAACTATATTGTCCACTGGAGTGGAATTTACAAAACTCAATGGAATTTTGTAAAATTTTCATTGCAATATGTTGAATCTGAAACAAGCTTGACAAAATACTAACGTTTGACATTATTATTAAAACATCTGTTTTTAAAACGCAACAGAACAACCTGTTTCACGATAGAAATGGCTACGGACTAACAAATTAATCTAACAAGTTCAAAAATACACAGAAGAGGTATTTTATATACACCTTTCACTACTTTAAGTCACACATCTTTTATATTAAATATGGTACTACTTTGTTTACAATTTTTTTTTATATTCGTTTCATTAAAAAAAAAAATTATATTACATGTTTTTCATTATAAGAATACCTACCATTTTAATCCTTTAGTATTAACCAAAAACTTTGACCTTTTTTCTATATCATACTGATTTGTGTACCATATATGCATAAGAAGGTCAAAGGTGGATCTATAGTGAAAAAATAAGGGATGAAAACCTTTATTAATTTATTTACATATTAATCCAGAGGGTTTTTATTCAGACTCAGACTGAGCTAATACCCTGAACACAGGCTACTAGCTCGTTGAATATTTAGGGTAGAGAAAAAAAGATGGTATATATGTGTAGACACCAATGGCAATAGAAGTTAAGTTTTTTTAATTGGGCGTACTTTACAAGTAGGTTGACACATTGTATTACCCCTTGTTTTAAAACATAAAAACGTACGGACTATAAGTTTAATACCACGAAAATAACCCTTTTTTATCATTTTCTCTTCCCTTTTAACCCTTCATTATTACTGCATTACCAATAAGGATTTATGTATGTAAACATGTTTGTAAAATTACACAAAGACATTTATAGTTACTATGTATTAAATAATAATACATATGAACAAATTTTCTTACAACATTATTAATGAAACTTTTTAAAAACATTTCCATGTTTTTAATGTTTTAAACCCAAATAATTTTAAAAACTGATATTTTCATGAACCATTATTTTGATTTTTTAAAACGGAGTTGAGAAATCCTGACATTTCAACAGTCAAAATTATATTTATCAGTGATAAATAATAAAAACGTTTTATTGAATAATAAGGTAATTCTCATACTTAATCGTTAAACTCAATAAACTAAATTTGTAAAATAAAAAGGTAACTATAAAAACAATAACTGAATTATACGTTTTTTAGTGTTTTTTTCAAAACTAGTTCTTTTGAGGGTTATGCACGACGGGGGTTTAGAGTAGTAGTTGTGTGTGGGTCTAGTCAAAAAGCACAAGATCCGGGTAAATTGCAAATTATCGGCCAGCTTGCCGAGGGAGACAGGACCCATCAGTCATTCACCGTTGGCCACCTCCTGATAATTTTACGAGTCATTTGACACGCATTGTTACAAAAAACCCATTTTTAGTTGTCTATGTGATCGAAGACCGCTAAGTATATATTTTTGATTTTTCACAAAATCTTTCAGATCTAAATTGTTTATACATGTAAAACTCCATATTTATGAAACAGATTTTAAAATAATGTTGTAAAAACATTTTTATAACATTATTTAAACAAAAATGCTATCAGGGAATAAAAGTTTATACAATTTGTTTACGTGGATTTTACGATTTATAATTTTATTATACAAATTTCTTATCGTGTTATTAAATTTTAAAAATAGCTGAGTAAAATATTTCGATTAAGTCATAAAAACGAAAAACTTAATATGATTTTGTATTTAACTCCTAAAATGAATTTATCATAAAGTATATTCATTTAGATTACCTATAACATCTTTATAGATACTTTTTATGATTTACATTACTGAACGTAGTAAAACATAAATTTGATTTTATTCGTATATATGTTCTTAAAAATAAAAGAATAAACCTTTTGTCGCTAACTATGTTTATCATGACTTCTATTTATAATAATATTACTCACCCTCTTCAAATAATACAAAAAGATTGCTTTCACAATATTTACATAATAGAAATAATGTTTTCCATTATTGCGCATATCATTGTCAATATATAAATGTCGAAATTTTAGGTATCTATTATAAAACATATACATTTTTTTTAAAATCTTTCGTATAAATGCTTACTAAATTTTTACTGGTAAATAAAGTTTTATAATCATGCATAATATTTTTTGAAACCGACCCAACTTACTTCCATTCATTTCACTTTATTTATCATAATTGACCAAAAACAAAAATTTTTTGATATGTCTCTAGCATTTTTCACTTTCTCCGCCCATCATTTGTTAGTATTTTCAACAGATCACACAACACTTCAAATTAATGTTGTCTATCTTATTAGAATAATTATCAATTTACAATCCTTTTCAATTGATTCAACAGACATTTATATAGTTATGAATGCATTTTGAAATTCTCCATAAAATCATTTATTTAATAATGGTTTGATTTTTTAATGTACAGAACAAGTTACGACATTTATAAAAAAATATATGATTCTCAGATAATTAACATGAAAATAATAAACATATATCTTAAAAAATTATGAGAAAATCAATATTATTGCAATTAAAACATAAAGGCCTCAATGAACTGAAACTAAAATATCTCGAAGTTTCTTTTTTTAATATTATTGATATTTATTAGGTATTTGAGATAAAAGTTAATTTTTAAATACTTTTAAAATTTAAAAAGAAGATATACATGATTAAGTTTTATTGAGGTTTTTTATTTCCAATAATAATACTATGGTTAGCATTTAGAATTTTTAGAATAACTATAGTTATAATATATAAATAATACAAAATCTTTTAATTAGTGAATATAACCACTAATATTTAGTCACCTTTTTACAAAAACTATCTAAATAGGTTTCTCGAGTTTGAAATTCAAATAGATTTTAGATGATCAAATTTTGTATTTCTGATAGTAATACGAATTAATTATGGATAACAATTTAAGTTTTTACAACAATCAAAAAAACATGATTTTTTATGAATTTCCAGTAAATTTTCTATTGCCTTGACGCCAGACCAAGAACCAATCACAAAAGCAGTATACAATAATGCAAATAATGAACAAATCCAAAGAAGATATAACAACCAAGAATAAGATTTCTTGTTATTCCAGCAATATTTTGAGTAATGACAGCACCGTGGAGTATTTGAAAATCCTAACTCGTCCATTGCTTTAGTCACATGATTGCGTGTTTTCTTAATACAGTCATTCATAACTAACCAGTTTTCTTGATTCATTATATATTACTTCACTAAAAATAAAATAAAAATAAGTTGTCAAACAATCCGAAATTAATACTTCAAAATTTGATTTTTTTCAATTATTTCCTAAGAGAGATGAAGGGTGAAATCTAAAGAGTAAAATCGTTACTATAAAAATTACTTCTTATAGAAATAATAGATTTTATTACTATTATAATTTAAACAAATAACTATATAAAATATGCAATTATTTTTTTAAACGTAATATTATTCAAATCTTAATATAATTTTAGACATTTTCCTTATCAATAAGTTATGAAAGCTATTTTTAATTAATTATTTTCTATTATAAATACACGAGTATAATAATCTACATAAATCAATTTGGTATGCTTCGTAATTCCGTTTCGCTGGATTATGTAATTTTTTGTACTCTAAGTAATAGAAATAGCTTTAAAGAAATGGCGTTAGATATGAATTTCAATTAATAGCAATAATAAGATCTCATAAACATGACTTACTTAAAATTTAAAATATTTTCTACCAAACTAGCGTGTTAGTTATTTAAACCAGTAATATAATTTTTTTAAGAAATCCAGTTGATAATATTTTTAAGTTAACCAATTAATATCAGAATTGTTTAAATAAAATAATCAATTAAGGTAACTATAGAAAATAAATAGTGTTAGATTAAATTTGCTGAAACATTAAACATTATTTCGACCGACACTATATTTATATGAAATATAAAAAGATTAACTTTTTCAGTTGGAATTATATATCATACAATTCATTCCTATATAATACAATAATATTATATTATATTAAACATAATAAAAATGAAGAAAAAATTATTGTGGAATTATTAACTTAGTTTTTAGTTTTTAGTTATTATCGAGGTGGACATAATACCCATGCACTCAGACCTGTTGGTCCATTGTGCGCTCACCTCATACCGAATTGTCTTGATTCGGTTAACCCACCTAAGTGTTATCACCGAAGTGTTAATACATTATACCAATCATTGTATAAGGGTGGACCATAAAGTTACCCCTATAGATGACCAAAGAGTCTTGTCTTTCCGGTGAAATTATGTATCTCTCTGGATTTTAGGTTTTTAATATATTCTTTTTCAGGAAAAGGTTTAATCAAGCAGTTTGATCTTGGTGTGGACAAGGCTTGTCAAATTCCCTGGACAAGGGAATGTTATTTTTAAGAACCGGTTTGATATAGTCCAAGCGGTAAGTATTGAACTTAAAATTATAAAAATGATGTCTTCCTCATCAGGTTGATTTATAAATAATTTATAAAAACAGCACTCTTTCGAAATCCTCTGTAATCCTAATTTTACTTGAAATAATGAACAACTTGATTTTGAATTTATTTTACTCATTCCCCAAAATAAAACTTTTACCATATTTAGTCTTGAATTAATTGTAATTCAAATTAATTCTATGATTTGCAATAGTTTATGAGTTATGAAAATATTATTTTGGAATTACTAGTGTAATGTGTAAAAAAAGTACTAAAAAATGTTTTTATTATTTCGTCAGTTAAGTATGTTTTTGCATTTCAAATAAATAAATAATAAAAATTTGTTTTGCATTCGTAAAAAATTGCTAAAATTAATATAGGGTATCTCACCAATGAATGAACAGTTCAGAGTTCTACATTTTTTTAATTTCTTTATTAATATATATTTTGGTGTAATACTCATTAAACTAATAAATACTTATTCACTGAAAAATTCTCTATAGTAATAATGTTCACAATGTTTACAATTAACTAATACAAAAAATTAATCTATAATTTTTTATTGACAATTGTAATTTTCCATACGAATAAATAACTAATGATTCATCAAAAATGTTGTTGATATAAAACTAAATTAAAATATTTTTTTTGTTACGTCATAACAAATAAACAATATAATATTTTAACTAATAACATCAACTTATTACAATCAAATTAAATAATTTTTTAATTGAAATCTCATTGGTAGTGTTCATTTACTGGTTTCGTTAAACTAATATTTTTTACGTTTTAAAATCGTCATAGAATTTCACTGTACTTGTTCTTAATTATATTTAAGTTATTACTCTTGTAGAAAAATTTGTAATCGACAAATCGTTAATTTTTTCTCTTTTCATAAACTCTGAAGATGAACTCTGAAACGAGTTTAAAAGGTCAATAAAACTGGAGTCATGGATATATTTGTAAATATTCTAAAAAATATAATAAACCATGTAAGCTTTAACAGATTCATAATAAAAGTTAAATTAGAATTTCTCATTATGAAAAGTAGAAAAAAACAGTATTTTTTGAGAGTTCTTATAATGTTGTATTAATATTAAGAGGAGATTTAAAAATTTTAGAATCGTAATTTTTATGAAATTAAAATGTCATGGTTGCATAATTGCTTATAATTCTTAATTATTCATTTCATCATTTAAAATATATTTAAAAGATACTAATAAAAATAAATTGAACAAATAATATTATGTCTACTTTCAATTTCCCCAGAAAATAAAGTTTGGCTACCCTACAGGGGGCCTCTCATTTTGCGTGGCCTCGAACACTAGTATCCACCCTCGATCGATGGAGAGCGAAAGTTAAGGGAGGAAAAAGGAAGAGCTTTCAAATGAAACGCATTTCTAGTGCACTGTATTACGAGGTGAAGACGGTTAATACGAAATCTGACTATATGGAGGGGATCACTACACGCCTCCGTCGTCAAGGGGAGGTAAAACTAATGCGCACGTCTGTAAGTGTAGCCCACGTGTAGCCCATAATTGACGATGCAGCAATACACGTGGTTATTCTTGCCAATGCACCCTCACAAAATCTTAAATTCTATTGAAATATTAGGTCATCGTTTATCTATTATAAAATGATGAGGCCCCCGAATAGGAGGTCTTGTTCTTCAACCTTATATTTAACCAAACTACAGACTTTAATGTCAAATGGGATGCCTATATACTCGGCGTATAAACGATTCATTGTAACTGTGGAGTTTAAAAATGTGAGTTGGATTTGGGTTAAAAGCTAAATAATTCTATCAAGTATGCATATTCAATATTCGAAACAAAGTAAAAAATAAAAAATATTTTAATAAAAAGTAAAGGTTTTTTGTAAAACTTTTATTTTGTCTTATGTTAAAAACTTTAAACTACTTCACAGACACACATATAATGTATAATTTTTAAGTATAATTCATAATATATCATAGATAACGGTCATAGAAGCTGAAGTATTAGTATTATTTTTATTATTATCAATAATATATTATTATATATATAATATATGTCTTCAACAGATAAATGCATGTTTCATATACAAGCACTACGATCAAATAATGAACATTTATTTATGCTGTCAACAGATTCATTATTCCATCCATTTAAAACAGCGTGAAAGCCAGGAAATGATTTACCACACGAACACCAAGTATTGTCAAAAGCATCTAGATCAATAAAAGACAATACCAATCCTTGAGCGTGATTTTTCAGAAATGCTCCCTATAATAGTGTAAATAATATTTTAATATTTTTTTTAAATTAAATATACTTTCGTTTAGATAATTTAAATCAAAAAATAATTATTTACATTAATCATCTTACTTTTTCGTATAGAGTATTCACAGTATCTACACACCAATTGCAAATTTCATTTGGGTTCATGCACACCTTATGAATTAATAATGAATTAATATACAGACGTTTAAAAAGTTTGAAAACATAACATTTTGTAGAAATATAATTAAAAATCTTTCTTAAAAATATCTATTACATCAAAATATTAAATTTAGAAATAATGTTTCTAAATAATTTCATTCATATGAAATTTATGTATTACAAGAAGTGAAATGACGTTAATTTGTGCCACTTGATAAATGTACAGTTAAAGATTTCCGCTTTTACCATAAGATCACATCATAATAAAAATGTATATAGTTTCTTATTTTATACAAAAAAAGTTTTAAATCATAGCCCCTTTTTCGCAGCAAAAATGTAACCTACAATTTTTTCAATAGCAAGTATGAAAATCAATTAGCTATTGACATCGTAAAAAAAATTACTTTTACATAAAATTTTTATAAAAGTGGTTATTTCTAACGATAATTTAGACATATTATTCGTATCTTAATCAGCTGAACTTCGAAGAACAGAAAAATTAATTGATATAGTAATACTTACTTCTTCATAACTTCTGCACAAAGTTTCGACGTTATTTCCAATAAAAGTCGTAACTGATGGAGAGTAGTCTAAATAGAAATACAATTTTCTTAAATCTATAGCGCTCTCTCTAATTGCTTTTACAACATTTTTCTAAAACGTGAATAATTCTTACAAAATCATTATTTTCACTCTATTTAATCTATAGACTAAATAGAGTTAAATTACATACACCTAGTTTAGCTTACAATGGTAACAACAATATAGACATCATCTAATATATTAATTCCATTATGATAATCTTCATAACAAAAATTCATTTGATCTAATCTTAAAACGAAAAAGTCTGCAGCTTCATTTAAGTAGTTAAAATCGTAATCTGGATAATAAATTTAAAATTTTACGCACTTATTCATTAAATACTTTTATTAATTTAATTATAAATAAATAAATTTATTCAAAAATTACTTTTATTGATAATACAAGAATTTACTATACAAATTATCTAAATTATGTGACCTAAATTGCAACTCTAATAACTTTTGATTCAATTATAATTTTGTTGAAATTGTTTTATTAACGTTATCTTATACTTTAATTTATAAGTTTGTTTTGTTTTAATGATTAAAAAAATAAGAAATTTAAAGAAAAATATTTTAAGTTAGATATATTATTAAAAAAAAAACTTTAAATGGAGGAATATTAACAGAATTACTTTGTTTAAAGAAAATATAGTTTTATACTAGAGAGGCAAAAACATCATATAACATTTTTGTATTTTCGAGTTTATTCATGATGTATAAAATTTTTATTCAAATCTTTAACATGCTAAAAAATATCATGTATTTGTCAGTTTGATTCAAAGTTAGAAGTCTATTAAAATCTAATATGTAAACTAATATATTTTTCAACTCTCTCCTGAATTTTCATGTTTATACATATTACGATTTTCTCCTTTCCTGTATACAATTAAATTAGAGAAAATGTAATATTTCTCACAAGTAGGGTCATTATAATATTTATAAGACGTCCAGTCAATATTAATTCCTAATTTCAAATATGGAAAACTATCTTTCAAATTCTGCATAAAATAATGTAGTTTAGCACTGAATCCATCCATAGAAACAACTTCCTAAATAAAAATAAATTCCATGTTTAAATTATGTACCATATATTAAAAGTCTGATCAGTTATTAAACAATCCATGTAAATGAAATAATAAAATTTTTACCACAGCGTAAAAAAATTATACATTTATTTAACTGGGCCAACGGATAGGTAAAGTATTAATGTATTTGCTTTGGCCCCTGGCACTCAATAAATGTATATGAAAACAAAAATTGTTTTTAATAAAAAAAAAGAAAAGGGTTTCCTAAAAATGTTTTTGAGTTATTGAAAAATAATGAATTGTATTGTATAATTGAATAATTGTATTAAGATAAAATTCCAGTATTTAAGTGATAAATTTTTACACTTACCCAGGGATCTAATTGAGTGAAAATTATTCCTCTTACAAAATATTTGTACAAAAAATTTCTGAACATTCGTATAATTTTATTGGAATTTTGATGAAAGTTATTTAATGATTTTGACCACTGGTCATAGCTCGTATAACCCATGTAGACATAAACATTTTTTCTTATAGTAAATAATCTTTCCAAAAAATCTAAAAAAAAAAGTCTTCTTTTTATAATTTGTTTAATATATATAGTGATTCTGTTATCATAAAGCACTTAATTAATCAAAAAATAAAACTAATAACGAAAATGTTTTTCTCAATTTATTAATCCCCTTGTGTCTCATAGGGATCATAACTTTTTTTAAAAAAATTTTTTTACACTATATTTAGACAGCTTGTTTCTTAGATAATAATATAATTTAGAAAATAACTAGTTGATAAAAACCTCGAATTAGTATTTCGGAGGTTATTAATATTTTCATACCTAAATAGGAAGAAGAGATCAGGCCGCAAAGCGGTAAAATTAACAACACTACGCCTTACTTCCAACCACTACTTTGAATTGTTTAAAAAAACAAAAGAATTCGACTTTATTGCCTTACTAGTAATGGTTCTATGTGAGTAGCTAGTATGGCTGTATTATGAACGTAGGTCTCAACTAATGTATTTTGTAGTAGTTGAAAAAGCAGCATTACTTAAAATATCTAGTTAAGTCGCTATATTGCTACCTTATAGAACATTAGGTTGTATTTAACAATAATTGTTAAATACAACCTAATGTTCTATATTAGGTGACACACTATTAAATAATTATTATTTAATAGTGTGTCACCTAATCTGACTTTGAAAGATCTGTTTTTTTCAGTAGTATCTATTAAATGCATAATAAAGTATAGGAAGACACTTTTTAACTTAAAATATTAGTTCGTCATACCATATTGAGTCCAATGCCTGAGCTATATCTAAAAATACGCCCAGCAGTGTCATTTTGTTTCATACGATTCTACAATATAATCAACAACTCTGTGTAGTTGGTGGGAAGTAGAGTGTAAAAATAAATAAAATTTAGTCCCATAATTTTACAATAATTCACACAAAATATTTTTGAAAACGCTTTTACTTTTGTCTCTATATTATCTTATATAATCATGATTAGTTGATTTATTATATTTATAATACTTTTTTTTACCTAGTTTATACGAAATATATATTTTTTAAACTGTTATCGCTAAAATTAAATGATTAAGGATCGAGTAAAAATTACTAGATATTTTAGCCACTTCAATGTAAGTAAGTAATATTTTCTGTTAATTTACAAGTTATTTCATTGTTTTAGAACAATCAGAGGAAACAATAAACAATGAATAGTAATATTTTAATTTTTTTAATTTTAGTTTAATTAGTAGATCACAAATAATAAGAAATCACGTTAAAACTAAAATGATACTGTTTGACACTTACCTGTATGAAAGAAATAATGTAAAAATTAAATATAAAATACAAACTGCAACTTTTGATCATACGGAAGAAATAATTGAGCTAATGAAAAAAAATTTTTTGAATAGAGAAACATTGACTGAGTACATAGGTATGTAATTGATATATTTTAATTATTGTTTCTTTATCCTTAGTCAATACATAAATTAATTAAATTCAAAATTACTCAACAAAATCATCTACCATCGATTTATAATTTTTAAAATATATTGTCAATTAGATTCCATATATTATAGTATATATACGACTGATATCTATGAGACTCAATTCATTTTGAATGATTTATTTTCTCGTATTTAAAGCATATTATTTTCAAATTTAACAACATGTATTCAAATTTAGAAACATATCAATTTTTTTTGAAACCAAATACATTAATTTTATGTTTATATTTGATAGATTTTATAAAAGACGCTGAAGCATGTGAAGCCTTAGAAGTTCTTTGGAAAAATATTATCCGTAACGGAAATGTTCTAATAGCTGTTTTAATTAATAGTTTAGAAAATGGAATTAAAATAATTGGAGTCAACCTAACAAATGTTGTGAAGAAAGAAACTAAATTTGAAATAGTAACTAAAATACATAACTAATATTACTTAAAACTAGGTCATAAATAAATAAAAATGATTATTTCCCTAACATAGCTTCATAAAATTTCCTCTAACAAGAAATTTCGACAATATTTGAAAAGTTTAGTATAAAAAATATTTTGATATAGTTTAGTTAGGAATATAAATTTTGCTCAACAAATTATTGTGTTATTTATAATATGATAATGTTTTAAGAGGGGGATTCAAAATAGCATCTTCTGCCCAAAAATTTAACTTTTTCAACTTAGGTTTTGAAAATGTTCTGGAAATACTCCGATCTTCAAACATATATTAAAATAAAGCTCATGTTATGTAAAAAAATTAGTTACGACGACTTATCTTTTATGTGCAAATGATTGCCGTAATTTAAAAACATGCTATTTTTTAAAATTCTTGGTGTTGTATTTCAATTTATTTTAAAAATACATTATAAGGAGGTACACTGATTTTCATGAATATTACATAAAACTAATTGACATAAAATATAATGTTAAAGTTATATCAATTTTTTTTTCTTAAAAGTCGAAAAAATTAATTTTAACATTTGAATCAGCTTAAATTGCAAATTTTATTAAAAAACGAATGCGGCGAACGTTTGCCGATACAGTAAAAATCATTACCGGTGGCAATGATTTTTTTGCAATTTGTCCGTGATTATTTTTAAGTTAGAAATTTGTTTTTCAATAATCTATCAATTTCATAAAATTAAACACTACTTACAGTTTTGCATCGAAACTTTTCTTATGATAGTGATTTTAATCACTGTCAGATATCATCTATACTAGTTCCAATTATGCCATTCACAATGTGCCGCGACCCCACTGTGCTACCATTTTTTGTCTAATACTTATTTTAGGAAGCAATTTTATTGTTATAATATAACATAAAAAATTTAATTTATGTCACTCGGTAATAATTTTTAGAAATTTCACTATATAATATTGCTATGTTTAAATATAAAACTATAAATTACTTTTTCAAAATTTTTTTAAGATTATAAAAAAAAATTAGTCTCCAATAGTTTGTGCCAAAAAAAAATATTAAATAAGATAAAAATTTTTTTTATAAAATTTAACTAGATTTAGAAAAATGAAAAAATTTTCAACTTTATCTGAGAAAAGATAAATCCCCCAAAAAATGATCTATAATATAATGAGACAGTTTTTCTTTATGTATAATTAATTTTGATTTTTCAAAATTGTAATTGAATGGTAACATAGACATTAACTACTCTTCTAAAATTTTTTAAATAACATTAATTTTCGTATCTCAATAATAAATATTAGAATAAAAAATAATTGAAAATAACAGTAGTTTTGGTGAACTACTTGGTGGTGTTTTTAGAAACAGAAAACTTCAAAAATAAAAATATTTTTAATTAATTAAAAAAATCAAAAATTAATATTTTTTTTAAATCTATACAATTAAAAATAATTACAAGTGTAATATTTATATTCTGTAGTCCGTTAATTTACGAGTAAAAATGATAATTCAGTCGGAATTTCGGTTTGATACGGTTACTACCAAAGTCTAATATCAGGAATGTTCATGTTGTCAAAGACAGATAAACTAAAATCGTAATTTAATTATAAATAACTATTTTTGCAATAAATAGTTGTAATACGCGAGGGAAAGGATATAATTTGCCAATAAGCTGTATTATCTAGACAATGATCAATTGGTTTCAAAAATTAAACTCATCTATGTCTTTTACTGGATATTTTAACTACAATCGAAATCAAATATTTGCTATTTTGATTATAGCAATTATAGGAAAATTTAAAAATAAAATAAATTGTAAGAAAAATTGTAACGCCATTTTTATATTACATATATTTCAGAACTCAGAAAATAAAAAATATATTCAAGTACTTAAAATCTTAAATTCAATTTCAAATTCTGGAAAATTATTCGATATTTATCATGTAGAGGCATATTTAGATGCTATGGGGTTATGTGTACATTCAGATTACCATGGCTATCAGATTGGTTATCGACTTTTGGAATCCAGAGAAAAGCTTTGTAAATCACTAGGTTTAAGTGTCACGGGAACAGTTTTCACTTCAAAAATATCTCAACATTTAGCTTTAAAATTAGGTTTTATAGTTCTTTCAAAAATTAAATGTAAAGATATTGATTTTGGTGGACTTCAATGTAAGTGCCCAGATGAAGACGAGGAAATAAAATTTATGGCTCGTCAATATACGTGATTTCATTCATATTGTAATAATTTATTAAGAAATTATGCTGTGAACATTTCATAAGATTTTAAAAATTGCAACTATTATGTTCATTAAAACATATTAAGTTATTAATAAAATTAAATAATTACCAGTTTCTTGTAGATGATATATTGTATTGTTGATATCAATGATAAAACTCTCAAAAGCAACTCCTTGACATTGATCTGGTATTAAAGAAACATTCATAATTGATTTTGAGTTACACATTGTATCTATATTTCCATAATAATTACATATAATTTCGTCGACTCCATAAACACCTGTATTCAGTTTTTTTTATGATAATAACACTAGTTTGTAGAAAATTGTTTTAATTTTAACAAATATTTTTGTAAAATACGCAAAAAATACATGTATAATTTTTATGTATTCAAAATTTAAAAGTATTATTACTATACTTTTTTTTTGTCACTTATTAAATAAAACCTCAACCATAAAATATGAAATAATTTTAAATTACCTTTTGTTTTGCCTAGTGTAATAAAGAATCCGTGAGAAAACAAAATTAAATATGATATTAAAGTTATCATTAAAAAAAATTGTTCTGATAATTAAAAATAACTGAAATTAAAATAATTTTCGATACTGTTAATATCCAAGTTTATTATTTAAACATAACTGCATGTGTTCATTTATGGTGTGATTTTGTCAAAATGTGAATTTTTATAATAAAAGCGTGTTAATGAATGTAAAACAAAACGTGATACATTATAATTCAAAATAAACACCACCTTTGCTTAAAATATTTTAGTTTCGTTTACAATAATAATTAACTTTTCAAATATCTACTGAACACAACGAACTTAACCGACATAAAAATTATGTCTTAAAGTAAAGTCATGATCAACATCACCATATAATTAACCAGTTTCAAACGAAACTATGGCCATATTCATCGTAGACTGGTCATCGCCATCACGATAGCCCTGTCCCTATTATTTGAGCTCGGTTCTTTTTTAACGATTTGACGAAATTTTATATCGGCTATCGACTTGACACAACCTCATTTTGGCTGAAGGTACCAGTATGGAGGTAATGTGCGTGTCATTGTTAAAGTTCCTGGGTAGGTAACTAAACAGAAACAGCAAACCACGAATCTGAATATCAACACTAAAGCGTCGGATAAATCATTGCAAGACATCACGTGTCTAAAAAAAAAAGTATTTTTGATACTTTTTTGTTCCATATATTTTTTGTAAATTTTGCCACAGTATTAAGTTCAGTATAGTAATATTAAGAATATAAAAAATGTCGGGTGTTTTTAACCGTTACTATTTTTAGGAAACTTTCAAATTATGACACTATAATTTACAACTATAGTTGTGAAAAATCAAGTATTGTATCAATAGGTACATTGGTACGATACTTAATTTTTTTCACATGTTCATAAATAATATCAGGTCACTAAAGCTAAATATTAGGTAGATAGAAACAAAATAATAAATAAATAAAAACACATTGTAATCAAATTCAAAATTCTTTACTAATAAAAATTTAGTATATAACTAAAAATCTTGTATAAAAAGTTATTTTGTTTAAGATTATGCAATATTGATAGTTATGTAAAATTACTGTGATAATCTTTTTCGAGAATATTTTGAGCATGTTCTTCATAATATTTTTAAAAGACGAGAATAATCTTTTTAACTTGCTTTTATTGTATTTAACATTATTGTATAATGGTCCTAAATTATCCAATAAGTAAAAAATAGTTACTTCCAAATTTATCTATTTAGCTTCAAATAATTCGATCAAACGAAATTAGAGATATATTATACTTAAAATAAATAATTATTTTTGAGTGTTATATACATAAGAAAAATTTTTATATCTAACGAAAGAAAATTGTATCTTTATCATGTTATCATTTTTACTGAGTCAACCTATTTTACTTCTACCCCAACCCTTTAGCATAGGGACCTCGAAAATCCTATTGCCCACAATGTAAATGTTAGCAAACGCTTTCAAATTAATTTTAAAGATAACCAAATGTATACTTGACGGTCAATGTCTCAAACAAATAACACGGTCTGTATAAATAACATATATAAATAAATATAATGTTAAATAAAGAGTTTTTAATAATACGATGTTTTTATTCGAGTTAATTATTTTAGACAATATACTCTTAATTATATTTTTTAAAACTATTTGATGATGTGATTTACATTGTTACGGACTGATTATTACATTGTTTCGTGTGCTGATCAGGAACTAGTGTGGTCGTAATGTGTTAATATTGATGAAGGACGAATAATGTGTCCGTTACATGTTTATCACCTGCATAAAAAAATAGTTTTTTCTCTCATACAAATTTTAAATACAATCTCTAATGATAGCACATAATTTTTTGTCACACACTTTAAAACTTTAACGATACTGATGAATATCTTATTGGAATTCAATGTAAATAAATTTAGATGTGTAGAAACGTAATTATAAATTTAGAATAAAATTAGTGTATGTGTTGGTCTACACGATCATGAAGACCTTTCTCAAATTATTTCAAGATGATTGATTAAGTCAATATTAGAGATCCAAATGCATCATTTCTCAAAACACGACTTAAGAGCAATTAAAGAAAACTTCATTACAGTGTGTTCACAATTGTTAATCAAGAATGTAATAAACGCATGAAGATGATGCATTTTCAAGACAGTCGTTGACTGCTTTCACAAGAGACACGACGAATTATCTAAGTGAATGAGAGGAGGCCCTAACGAATTCATCAACACTTAGACTTGTTTAATGGTAAATACGACAAACGCACGTATCTTTTAAGTCACATCTAATGAGGTGCTGGAGACGATGAAACAAACAAAAACTGCAACACTCTTCACTGGACAGGAAGAACAAACACCAGAGAGTGTGGAGGAAAGCGGATGTAGGGGACTACGACCAGAATGCAGAATCCTCTTAACACACACGGTAGAACGGCTTAAAAGGTTATTACTAGTAATTGGTCCGGACGGTGGAAATAAGATACTCGGCGTATTTTCGGGTCACGTAATTAAGATTACGTTACGCGCATCCGAAAATTTTATTGGCCATCTCATGTGATATTAAACCTTTTACTATTGCAACTACAGCTATACACTGTTGCTCTTCTACAACCGCATCATCCGCACTGAGTACCAACGGATTATTCCAGCTCCCTTTGAATCGACAGACATGTAACTGCCGTCTGACCTTTTCCTTCAGAAGTTAATCCTCCTGCTTGGCTTAAGGCGCTTTTGGCGATCTGCGAACACCGCAATTAAGAAGGTCGAACAAGGGATTTTGACAACACCTATCAAACTGTATACTATATATTTCTCGGCAAAAATGACTAAAACCTCTTCTTCGCATCTTTTATTGCTCACTGAATAAAAATGTAGGGTTTATACCTTTAGTCACATCACGTTTAGAAGAAGAATATGTTATTCGAAAACCTTCAAGATGACTAGTTTTAAAATCTAAAATACAAATGACGATCATTTATCATAATGGTAATTCAACAGTTTAAAATTATTGCAATACAATACAAATTTTTACTATCTTAACAAATATACTATATTATTTGAGATTTTGGCAATTAATATTATAGCAAAAAATATATCTTCATTCAAATGAGAGTTAAAATCATAAAATGAACTAAAATTATTGAATAATTACTATTAAGAAAAACTTTAATGTTCATACTTAATACAACGTATCGTAATAATTCTCTCAAATTTTCTATAGACATTGTGTCTAAGGTCTATGAACTAACTATGAAGATCATTTTTTTTCAATTGGTGCCTAAGTTCGATGAATAACTTAATCTAGATTTGTCTGAAATAGACTAATTATTTTACATTGATTGTCCAGTAGTATAAATTTCATAGATGGCAATTATCAATAATATACAAAAATAATTAGTTAACGAGTTTGCATTTATTGATACGAATTACAACACATTAAAATTCATCGGCAAACAAAAATTTTGATGTACATACAGCAAGCAATTTTTTTTTTTCAAATATATATTTACAATCAATATGTTTATACAATTATTAAATTTGGAAATTTAAACATATTTAAATCGTTAACTTTAAAACATTTCACGTCGTTGCAGTAATGTGACATAATTTTTAGGGAAAACACTTATTATTGTTCATTTAAAAAACAACCTTTTTCGCTTTTTACGTGTACATTAATAGTACGTATATAAAAAAAAAACAATTATACTGTGAAATATTAATCAACATTTATTAAAATATTATGTGGCTAGAATTGAGGCTTAAAATTTGAAAAAAAAAATGGTATATCGTTTCAAGTTATACTAATACTATTTTTTAAACGCGATTTGTCATCTTAACTTATAATAATGATTAATAATAAAAATAATAATAATTTATTTACATAAGAAATTATTATTTCATAAGATTTTTAACTTACTAAGTAGTGCAGAAGGCTAGTGGGAAATCAATATGCTTAATAATTCACCAGGATACTTCAATTCAATCTTAAAAAATATACTAACGTTTACCAAACTAATGGTTGAAAAAAAAGGTTTTAATGTAAACATTGTTTATTGTATAGCGTTGCATAACGTCTAACAACGTTTTTACATATTGAAAAATGGTTAAAAATGGTTTGTATTATTATAAAGTTATTATTTACAATAATTTTTTTTTTCATATGCTAGTGTAATTCAAAACTTATTAGTATAGTACTGGTTTTCGTTTAACAGTAATTTTATTATGTTTTTAAGCGTTATAATTACATAACACTAGCTTATAATATGAGACTTTATGTATAGGTGTTCAAAAAGTAGGGAAACGGATTCAATGTTCCAAACAATCAATGGCGTATTTAGGGGAGCCAAAATAGGCAATGACCCTAAAAGTCTATTTTAGTAGTAAATGAACAATTTGTCTGTATAAAAAAACAGGTATTTTTATAAATTTATATCTGATAAAAAGATATTTTTAAGAATATAAAAATGTAAAAAATAAATTATATCCAAGACAAAAAAATGATTTTATGCCTATAATTACCAACAAACGTGTAATAAAAATTTTCATTTCATTTACCGTAATCTAGAATTCACTCAAAATATAATATCATTAATCAAGAATACTCAAAGGATAATAGGTTTAAACAAATGGATTATATCATGATTATTTATCATAAAGAAAAAAAAATCTTTTAAATTTGATTTTTCGTCTTCAGTGATGATTTACGACGACGATGAAAACCTTGTATTATTTACTTAAAAGTTATAATACGTCCATATATATTATATATGTATAGATATATACACGCGGGCACCGTAAAAACTTCAGTAAGAGTTAATCGGATCCGTACGGCTGCTAGTTTAATTATCGGTTGATTCCCTTTTTTCTCTGTATAGAGTAAAGGTAACAGGGGTTCTCCAGGGAAATATTTCTAAGGCGGTATTCTGTTAGGGAGAAATGAAAAAGAACTATTTATATATATACGCAATAAAGAAAAGAAGACATAATCAACCTTTTTCTCTCGCGTTGTCCTTGTTAAAGTTCTATTAAAAATAATGGTAAGGATTTCTCGAAAAACTAATTTCTCTACTTACTCGTCAATTTCTTTTATCTACAGGATACTGTTCGTAAATCGTCTGAAATCTTTTATCAAAAGTCGTTGAGTAAAAAATAATAATGGAGTTTTATTTTTCTTGGTTATAATGAGATTTATGTCCAAACGTATTATTAAGGACTGTCTATTAATCACTTTGATTATAATTGTCATTCTAAATAATCGAATAATTCATCATATATACATTATATATATATATATATATAATCACAAAGATATGACAAATTAAATAATTTTTGATCCAATAATCATTTTGCTGCAATTTTTTTCCAAAGAATTTTTGCATTTTTAGATTAGGTTAAAAATGTAGCTGAAGTACCGTAGTTTGATTCCGTTGCATAAGTTCCATTATGTAGGTTTTCCCAACTTCTCTGGCTCAAGAAAAAGCTTTCAAAGAGGACGTTAATTAATGTGAAGTCTTCAAAAACATATTTTTTATTATTTATTTCTGATAAAAAAAAAAAATTTTAAATAGCATTTTAACAAAAAATGTTGCTACGTCGTTAACAATTTTGTATAAGTATTTATTGAGTGTCAATAATTTTAATATATAAAGTGATCCATAGTCCATGAATCTTTTGGATCTCAGATTTTAATGTTAAAGTATGGATAAAATATAAATATAATATTAAATATAAGATATGGGATCTCATTTAAACTATAATTACCAGGACTTATAGTGTTTTAGCCTAGTCCTGATTAAAAAAAAGATAATTAAGGCTATCATATAAAAATGTTTATGTTAATTTTAGAAATTTTTCAAAACGAAAAGATAAGCTTTGAAGTTCCCATAGTGAATTATTCACAAATATGATATTTATAAAACATAATTTTTATAAAGAATTGTGTTATTATAAAACAAGTCCTAACAAATCTCACTATCGATTTTTTAGATAAAAGTTACAGATATATTTCTTTTATTTTTAGAAATCGCTCCTTTCAAAAACTCTTAATTATTGAAAAGAAAAACTGCGTATTTTGTATAGATATGTTCATATAGTTTTTTTTTTGACATGTCATTTTCACGACAATTTAGACAAGCAGGTGCCTCGGGCAGTGGCACATGGTGAAACAATAACGTAACAATGACGACAGTGGGGCATATGTTGCAGCTGACTACTGTATTTTTATGATACATTTGCTATAGCATAAGAAAGCAAGCTACAAAAAAAAATTACTTACGGTTTTTTGACAGTCATTTGCAGAGCACTGCTCACACTCGTCTTTTATAACGACAGTATCTTAAACTCGAGCAAACTCATCGTGCCGCAACCTGATGGCCATAAAAAAAAAATTACTTCTTATATTTCACTGTATAGTTACGAGTACAAAAATTTACCAGCTTAAATGCATTCGAGTATTGTTTCCCCTTCGAATTAATGTTCATGTCTTTTATTTCTGAATACAGAATGTACTGGATATAAATAAATAAGTATGAGATACAAAGATCAAAAAAATAATAACGATACTTTACATTATACATTCTAGTCGTAAAAAATCTCCTCAAATCAACGTATCATTTTATATATTAAATTATACATGTATACTTATAAATTTGTTTTATAGTCGAATTCTGTTTTGAAATGTTTATATTACTATTTAAAACACGATTTATTTCTCATTCAAAACATTGATTGTTGAACTTTTTTATTTTTGTACACTAGATCAATTAGGGAAGTCTTTGACTGCTAGACATTTAGAATATTGATAAAAATTAGTAACATTTATATTACGAACAAGTTTAATGTAAGAAGTCATATATGCTGTAAAACTTACCTAAATTTTAGTTTTAATTTTAATTTAGATTTCTGAACGGGCAATCAGTATACAAAAACAGAACTACAAAAATCATTCAAGCGGAATGTTAATGAACTTAATAATTTTTTAAATATTTATAAAAAAATGATTTATCTTAATAACAACTAGATATTTATAAAATTAATTAAAAAAAACTTTTTTAATTCAAAATTAAATATTTATATGATAAACAAATACAATTTTATTTTAAAATGTTGAATATTATAAAATACTCTTTAAAACAACATAAATTTAAATGTATAATAGGATTTAGTTCAATTTAAACATTTTGTTAAATAATTGATCTGTTTCAACTTGTCCCGGTCTCTTTGTCTATACATTTATTTAATTCGATTTTTTTTTAGAATTATTTCTATATTATCTAAATAATTCAAAGATAATTAAAAAATTAAAAGTTATAGTTCATTCATTTTCTTAAAAAAATATTATAAAGAACAATATGTACACTAGCTATTAAGCACAGTTCATTAAAAATTGTTGGCCAAAAAATATACAAACAGAGACAATGGCCACTAATGTATATTTCGCATTTTGCCTAAAACTTATACATTTTGTTAATTTGGTGTTTGGTTAGTATGAAAAGTTCATACTATGTAAGATAATTTGTTGATTTAACTCTTTAGTTTATTTTTTAAAGCCCATTAAAATAAATCTTTGTATTCCCCTAAAGCACTGTAGATTTTGGCAGACATATTAAAACTTTTATAGATAAGTACTTTAATGCTCTATTTAAGAGTTTTTCAGAAACACCCCGACATGTTCACAAATGCAATGTACATACATAATAATTTAAATCTACAATGCTTTAATACCTTCACCGTGAGCATTAAATGTTATAAATTTATGAAACTTTTAGTAAATGTTTTTAAAGAATTGAATTATACGAAAAACCTGTTTAATTACTTATTTTAAATATTCTACTGAATACTATTTGTAAGGATTTTGTATCCAGTGATATTACTACCGAAAGGTTTTTACAAATTATAATCCTTACACAGTTTTTTTTATCAATTTTAATGTTACAATAAAAGTCTAAACAAATTATTCTACTTCATTAATTATTAAAGTAATATTAATAGGAAATTTCTAAAACTAATAATACTAACAAACCAATGACTAATGATCAGTGGTTGATTTTAGAAGTGTACTTGATGCTGAGGGTCGAATATAATAAAATAGCCAGTCCTAATAGAGTCAGTGCACAAAAGGACAAATATTCAAGTATACTCAGGTAGGGAATTAAATTGTAAAGTTTTGGGTTAAAATCGTTAACTTATACAAAATAAGGGTGCGTTCCGGTTATTTTATTCCAAATTATTATTCCCAAGTAGAATGTATTGTCTACATTATATTGGAGTTCATACTCTAATAGTGTGCCTTTCCGTCATTCCATGATATGTGTATGATTTGGGAAGATTTAATTGACGTTAACTGACATGTTGATTAGGGTTGAATCTTAAACCGTAAAATAGTTTACACTACTTGTTGGGACGACAATTTACATAATTTCTCTCTCTTCAGTCAATCTTCTTACAATACAGGGTGTTCAGTAAGTCAGGAAACGGGTTTCTATTGTTCTCATTGTTACAAACAATGAGAACAATAGAAACCCGTTTCCTGACTTACTGAACACCCTGTATATGATTTGACCTTGTAAAAATGCCAAAGCAAGTAATTTTGAAAAAATAACACCATTATACACTACAAATACATATTTTTTTTTAATAACAAAGTACACATGATTCGTATTAAAGTTAACGCCAATGGTTCACAATAAAACACTGTAATAATTCATTGAAATATTAAATGACAATAGGAAAAAATATTAATTTATTTAGTTTTTTAAAATGATTATACTTTGGTGAGAATTATTTACACAAAAATATCAAACTCATGAACTGATGCAAATTAATTAACAAGAACAATACTAGCGAGTTTAAATCTTGGTCGACAATAGCACTGGTCCATAGCGATAACGTACGACTGAGGTTATTATAAAATAAACGCGTAAAGCGAAAGGAGCTTAATGTCAAATAGGTAGTAGATGAATTTGGATTGGTAAAGTGGACGTGAGTATTGTTTGGGGGGTAAAAGGGTCGTTGATGTACAAGACAGGCTCCAATTACGGTGAAAGGAAAATATTTAAGGACAACAACTAATAATATTATTACTCTCGATCGCAATTAAACTAGCATTGTTTATGAGAATATTT
Organism: Daktulosphaira vitifoliae; assembly: GCF_025091365.1. Classification (NCBI taxonomy): domain Eukaryota; kingdom Metazoa; phylum Arthropoda; class Insecta; order Hemiptera; family Phylloxeridae; genus Daktulosphaira; species Daktulosphaira vitifoliae. Next base: position 45,035,436 of record NW_026099574.1, read on the forward strand.
CGGAGTGTTGGAGTGGAAATTGTGATTGAAATTTCGACAGACTGCCGCGTAACCCTTCTGCTGTCGTTGTCACAAACAATGTGTATTGACCCTTTCTTGTAGCGTGAACAATACTACATTTTCTCTCTAACTTCCAGCACATTGATAGACATATGCATACCCTAATCTTATATGTGCCTTAATACTCTCGAGTACCAGCAGAGCAATTGAAATCGGAATTTAGTTAAAAAATATGAATCCTTAATATAAGATCACAAAAATAAAATGAAGTCTTACAGAATGACCCCCAAATTGTCTAATTTTTTATAGTTGTAAAATGATTATTTTTCTTTTATCGTAAGTCGTTCTGTTTTTAAATGTTATTTTTAACGAAAGTGTAAAGAGAATGATTTTCTCTTGAGTAAATAATCGCATTTAACGATGTCGTAAACTTACTGTTGTGAAGACAATATTTCACACTGAAAATAATTCTATAAACCGGAACAATAGAAAATCTTCCCCTAAATATCCACTCGACGGCTATCGTAAATCGTACTTCACTAGGTGTCCGCAATGGCGTTGATCGAAGGGATGACACGATTATTATTATCAGAGAAAACTCTTGCGTCAATACCTCTGCCAAAAATAATAACTTTTTTACTGAGTTTCATTCGTGAGTATGAATAGCGGACAATAGTCTTTGAATTTAGATTTATTTGAAGATAACAATAATGCGTTCCATTGTTGTGTGAAATAATAATTATAAAAAATATATAAAAAGTGTATAATTAAATCAAATATGCGTTTGCATGAATATTTAAACAGGCTAAAGAAAAATACTCAGTATTATTAAAATAAAGCTTATGATGTCATGTAAAGAGTCACATTATTCTTTGCTGCTATTATACAGTATCGGAGAGAGAGGGCGTATTGGCGCCGAAAAAAAAAGTTGTCTCATGAATTATTTAATTATTATTGCCGTCCACATCGGTTTATTTTTTCGGAAGTAAATTAATTTTTTTTTTACTGACATTACTATAATAAATAACATAAATACCCCTCGCTCTAACACACAAAATCTTGAGTCTATAATTTAACATAATCTATGGTACTTTTGGTAAAACTTCGGGGACCTATTGTACTAGATCATTATTATTACTAGTACATATTTGGAATTTATCTAATTTAATCTAATAAAAATTTTTCTTTCTCGGGTCAATGACTTAGTAAGTTAGTTATAGTTGTATTATTGATTTAACGATATACTTTTTAATAGAGATTGATAACAAATATTTTTGTCATCAAATGTGTAAGATCAAATAAATACATTTTCTGTTTAATTTACTGAAATATTTTAAAACCAAATGAATTTAATTATTTTTATACACATATAAAATCTTCGGATTAAAAATGGATGAAAATAGTTGAATCAATCAATTGGTTTATTCCAGCAATTTCACCCAGTTTAACTGTATGTTAACTTAGAGTTATTGTCAATAACTTTAGGTGGATTATTTTAATTTGTTCGATGTTTATTTGATGCATTTCAATTAAATACATCTAGATAGGATAAATAACTAGTGCAGCAGAAGAATGAATAATCATATATTTCGAACCAAGACTCTTTTTAGGAATATACACCAGATAATACTTAGGGGTGGATCCAGAACTTTTTCAAGGGGGTGTAAAAAATTATTATACAACAAAATCAATTTTTGGGCAATATTATTACTGATAGTTCAAAGAGAGAGCGTGCGATTATATTTATGAAGAAAATATTGACTGACTCATATTGTTTAAATATACATTTTAATTTACTATTATTAATTGTGTTACATAATCGTAAGAATTTTATATATTGTTCGTCTATTAATATGACAATTAATATGTGCTAAGATATAATGTGACTTGGTAATAAAATTTGTAGTATAGTAAAACTCGTGGAATAGTTACCATTTGTTCTAAACGGAAATAGAGAAATAAAACTTTATGATATTATTGTGAGTAACTGCATTAGCAATAATAGTCGTAGTGCACTAAAATTGTATCCCTATGTGAATATCATGTCATAATAATGTATGAAACCTTATGGTATTTTCGTATCAACACTTATCGATTTTTTATTTCTTTTCATTAAAATGACTACTGCATGCTTTGTCAAAAAAATTAATTTGAGTAAAACTTCAATATAAAATTTAGAAATATAATTAGAAGTAGCAACTACTTTTTATGAAAAAAAAACCCTTATATTTCGTGAAGCTATAAAAATCAAAAAGTCATGAAACTATCGTTATGAGTTAGTCAATAAAACACTGATCTTTTAATACATACACAAAATATCGCACACAATTCAGTTTCGAGTGGTGAAGATGGGCTTCCGAATATTTTACTACTTCCCAAAAATTATTGCTGACAACAGTAAAACCACAAGCATTTATTATAATATTTTTATGGCGAATAGAATATAAAATGAGTTGTAATTCCCAATATTGTATTTTATTTCAGCAGTCATTTTATCACTACACAGCAAAATAGATTGTTTAATTTTTATTTAAAATATACTCTTTTATTAGAATAAATTATACAAATTTAAATAAAATACTTTAACTAATTAGGTACAATTTGATATTAAAATATGTATTCAGGGGTCCATTAATTTCACTCTTATTCCAAATTAAAAGAAGGCCAAAGTAGAAAAAAAAATTTATTAAGCTATAAATTTATAATTTTGGAAAATTAATAATTTGCCATAAAGAAAAATTGACTTTAAATGTTTTTCGTTCAGTAAAATCCTATATACTTGCATGCTATTACATCAAATTTGTGAGTTAATTTTAATAATTTACATAAATCATCGTTCTGTAAATACATATACATCATTTTATCAATTACTATGTATCTCCGTTTATCCAGATCAGGATGTTTTAAAAATTAATTCGATTCATAACTTCTTCACATCCAAGTTTAAAATCTTTGTGATGATAAAAGTAAAATAAGCAAAATAACGCTTTTAACTCGTGGAAAACTTTTTTCAGAATACGGAGTCAGTATTAAAAAATCTGTTGGTATGTAAGTGTAAAGTTTAGAGCTGCTATTTTTATCATTGAAAACCATAATACAAGTAAAATATAAATAGTTTTTCAAAATGTTAGTCGAAATAATTTTTAATGTTCAAGTAACAAATTTTTAAGTGTTACTTTCTTCAATTATATTTTATATGTCTCAAACCGCATGAGCGACAATACAATTAAATAATAAATCTAACAATAAGCTGTTTTTTTATTTATACTAAAACGTTTGTTTATTAAATTATTAAAAATTTAAGTACGTCATTAAAAAAAAGTCCTTACAACTTAAATATATAAATAATTTTAAATTATTAAAAAAAAAAACAATGAAATTATATATTTATAATATAAAATTTTAACTCGGCTATTGATATTTATTTATTGACTGTATATCTATATTTGTTTCAACAATTCTCAAATTAAGACAATGGCTGCAAATCTATGAGTATTTGCCATTGTAGGAGAGTAAAAGATATAAAGTAGGTGCATCCAGTGGTGCTTCTGTAAAAATCCTTTTATTTATATGCTAATTGGTGAACGTTCATGTGTAATATGAAAAGTACATAAGTATTATTTTTCTAGGATATACGTTGATTAAAAACATTGATAATGGATATATGTCGTATACCCCAAAACACTACTGCATGTAAGTATGAATCAAATATGTACGATCGTCTTAAAAAAAAAATAAATTTCCTTTCCAGATGGTTTATTTTAAAAATATAATAGCAGCTTAATCATTAGCTAAAACAACACAGGATTTTTAAAAATATAGGGTGAGAGCTACTATAAATTACGAAAACTAAAAGAACAAAATAAAAATATAACTTCCATAGTCCAACAACTTACCAAACAATTCAATATATCCGACATGCATAAAGGTGAGAAAAGGGTCTTAATAAAAAATCATGCAGATTTTCATTCAAATATATATTATTGTATGGATGCATATAAAGCGGGAAGTATTACAATTTAATGATATAAAACTGTATTGTTTTAAGAATTATAGATAAATAAGGTCTAGTTATTTTAGTAAAATAATTAAAACTGTATTAAAAATTATACGTAAGCATTAAAAGCTAGAATAATTCAAAATTTTCTTAATGTTCCACTGAATTATGAACGTATGAAAAAATAAGATTTCAACACTGAGCATATTTAAACTAATTACGTCATAGCAACAATTAAAAAAAATTAAATTGTCATAATAATGAAATATAATTGAATGGAACTAATAATAATAGCAAGTAAAAAAGTAGTATTACTAATAAAATTAAATTTTATATTTCAATTTTAGCCACATATTTTCATTTTCAGCACATTTGAACAAAAATAACTATTGTATTACTCTTATAGTTATAATGAATTAAATCCAACCATTTAATAAAGGCACTTTTTGATTGTTTTCGAAAAGCTCACAATGTTTTAATATGCAAAACCCTAGTTGCCATTCTTTACAATAGCTATTAAAATGAGGACGAAAATTAATACATCCTACAGTATTCACGAAATGGAAAATGTTAGTTTCAGAGTTAAATGCCCCTTTTCATAACTAGAATTATCGGCTGAAGTTACGCTGATACCTTTCAAAAGATCCCCTACAATAATGGATTATGTCTATACAATTGTTTATAATTATAATGTAATCTTCCAAGTGATATGAGCAATACTGGACAACCCAACTAATATGGTTGTAGCATATGAACACAATAACAATGTAAAATAAAACCTAACGAGATACTCACATAATTCTTTTGTTGTTAATAAAATTTAATATTGTAAAATTAATATTAAAATAATATAAGAGTGATAAGTAAAGATGGACAACATAGAATACGACAAAATTTTACCTTTTTTTTTTTTTAATAAAAGCTAATGCTTTATGTTCACAAAAATTTAACCACACGATTTTATTAATTTACTTAAATAAAATTCAAAATTGTTTGTATTTTTTCTGGATTTTTATAAAAATACACAATATACAACATACTTTTTTTCTAATTGATAGTCGTAAATTTTTTTTTCTTTAAATATCAGTTTTTTTCAATTATTAACAATTTGTTATCATTATTACTTGCATAGTATACAACCATTTACTATTAACCGTTTGATTTTAGTAACTCTTTTAACTTTCGCTATAATTGTTTTTTAATAATTTTTATATTTTTAGACTAAATTATAAAAATATTTTTTATTACTTATTTTTAATAATAATAATAAAAATCATTTTTTCTTTTATTTTTCATCTAATTCAACATTTTAAAATATCAGTTTTTTGAGTTTTTTCTTACAATATATTTTATAAGTCAACAATTTTAGAATATATAGAATGGGTTTATATCATTGATGGAGTATGCGTAATAAATATACACCAGTACAAATAATTTCCTCTTGCGCTACATACCACACTATAACCATACATGACCTAAGGTATATCTTTTTCATTTGATATACATTTTTTGAAAATCTGAAATTCAACTTGCACACAAAGGAGGATTCAAAACAAAAATTTTACTTTTTCAACTTAAGTTTTAAAAATGTTCCAGAAATACTCCGAGCTTCAATCATATGTAAAAATGTTAATTATTATGTATAAAAAAAAAATTTGTCGCGACACCCTATTTTCTTTATGCAAATGTCTGCTATAGTTAAAAAACATGCCATTTTTGTGTTCAAATATTTTTGTTTATTTTAAAATACCTTACAAGGTTTTTCATAACTTAAATAACAATTAACTAACAAAAGTTACAATGATCGATTGTAAATATATTTCTTTTAATATGTATTATATTTATAAATCATAACATTAGTGTTCAAAATATAATGAAGGAAATAGAAGTAATTGTTATTTTTGAATTAATACAAATAATTCATCATAAAAACTATACAATATATACAAATTCGATGCGTTTTTTATTATGATAATGATGTTAATCACTGTCTGATTTCATCTGTAATTGTCCCAACTATGCCGCGTTCCCACATGCTGGGTTTTTAATTTTTTTATTATTAAAATTTAATAATAAAAATGTTTTCAAAGCAATCAACTAATGCGAAAACTGTTTAAAAAAAATTACATCGAAATTTAAAGCAAACTATATAAGAGTTATCAATTAAATCTATTCCACCCCAAATACTACATAGGTTATATAAACATTTTAATTTAACGAAACTTATTAAAAACTTTTGATATTTTTTGATGAGTTTAAAGAAATAAACTTAAGTATTTAAATGTTTTAAAATTCATTGGAACTGTTTTATAGGATGTTTAATAAGTAAGGAAAATGAATTTTATTGGTCTTATTTTTCATACAATTGACCCGTTTCCTTACTTTTTGAATACTCAGAATACCTAATTATAACAATTTTAGAATATAATTTTATTTCAACAGAAATATATCTATACTTTTTATCTGCAAGAAAAAACGCTATAAAATTATTTTTCTTTTTAATAATCCTTATTATTAACAATTATGAACAATTTTTTCATTAAAAATTGTCTAATTACATTAAAATACCTGTACAGAAAACTAGAAATATTAACCTCACTAAAATTAAAAACTCTACTAACATTAAAGGAAAATTATGAACAAATAAATATATATATATATATTGTAAAGTACTTCATGGGCTTAATTTAAAAGAACCCTCACAAAACTACTTTTTTAATTTTAATTTACTATTTATTATTTATCTAAAGTATTTAATGTGAGTTAAAGTGTTTTTAATCATATCTTAGTAGTTTCCACCCTCACCTTTAAATAAAAAAACCTTTTACTGTAACAGACAACACTGCACTGGAGTAGCCTGTGATGATCACTCAAGGCAGTAGCAACATCGAAATTAACGAACCGCCTATAAGCAAATGATTCGATTTCAAGTTGTCAGTCGCTTAGAAATTCGTTAGTAATCACCTCTTGTGTCCTTTTAAATGTTCGCCCTCTCATCTCAATTCTCCACACCAATTTAAGACCAGAAACGATTTAAAACACTTACAAGATTCAAGACATTTCCAACGTATACCTATACTCCCGTAAAATTGAAATGTATGAAAAAGACAGAATATCAGGGGTTATAACTTCTAACACTAATCGAATTTATATGAAATAAAAATTTTGACAAAACCGAAATAAATCAGATAATTGAACAAAAAAATGTTTCCAAATCAATTTGGACCATATTAATAAAAATAAACTTTGACACCGGATAAACTATTAAAAAAAAAAAACGTTGTAAGACAAGGCCTAAATAAAATTCACTGAATCTTTATATTTACTTTTGATATAATACATTTACAGAAATTTTTCTTTGGTGTTTGATCTTTAAAACAAAATTAATTAATGTTTGAAATTATTATTAGCAAAAATATCTAAAAATATACGATTTTAATCATTAATAGTTCCGTTATACTCTGTGATTAAAATTTAACTTTAAGTAATTCTAAAGTTTTTTTTTAATAATTTAAGCATATTTATGGCTTTTTTTAATTTTGAGCATATTGAAGACTCATATTAATTGTGAGCCTGTCTATGATTTCAAAAGTTTCCAAATACAAACAAAATATTAGATTTTCAATGACGGATCACAAAAGAATCTCTTTAAACTGACAGATATTCTTCAGATAAGTTAAAAATTTGCATTAAAACTTTTTCGTTCTGAGGCGAAATTCATAGTTTTTAGAGTGAATACTAAATGAATTATTTTGAATATGAGCTAGAAATATACGTAATCGTATATATTATTTAAATAATTAAAAATAAAAACTTATTTTACTCTCAATTTTTTTTTTTGCAATACTTTGTTCATGTTTTGATCTCCGTTTATATATTTTTTACGGTATTTAAATAACGCTAAAAACACTAAATAGTACTTAAAAATTGAAATATATAACATAAAATTTCGTATTCAGCGTATTCGTTGTCTGAAACAATTTTATAACTTATGTCCGTAGAATCTTTAAAAAAAAAAAAAATGTAAATTCTAAAAGTTATGAGCGAGCCTTCCTAATAACTTAATGTTTGTTATTAGCAAAAGGAGATACAAAAAGTTAAAGTGTAAAATTTAAACTTACGTTAGTATAATTAGTCTAAAATCAATCTATATAACATTATATAAAATAATTTCTATCTCTCTTTATTTAATAAGCTTTTTGTACATTTATTTGTATGTTTTATACTTTTAAAAATATTGCGCGAGACATAGTTCAACGATTTTCCTGTATATCTGTGGCACATATTAAAAATCTAAGAGTTGCAAAAATGAATTTTTGACATTTTTTTAACTAGTATGTGTCTGTATTGTGCCCAAAAAGTAGTTTGTTCAATTTTATCAAGAAGGTCTTCAAAATAAGATACTAAAACATAAGTAATAAACAAATTTTTAATTTATTTTGCTCTCCTAAATAAATAACAACATATCAGCTTTTGAAAAATAGTCTTAGTTGTATGATATTTTAGAATAATTATTATTCTAAAATATCATATATATTGATTATAATCATTATAAATTATTTGATAAAAAAACTAAATAGAAGTAGGATTTGAAATATTTATTTAAACAACGAATACATTCGCATTTGAAATTAGGATAATTCATAACGATATGTATAACGATATATAAATGCCATAAACTTTAAACAAAATAATAAAAAATGATAATATTCCCAACAAATTTCCGATTATGGAATTATTCTGGGGAGTTTCTTCAAAAAATTCCTATAATTATTTTTTAGGGAATTTACACATTATTAATAAACACCGATTGTAGAAACTTAGAAGATAGTTTATTGTAATCTCTGACACACAATCAAGTGTGTAGTGATTTTCAAAAACAAAGTACTACAAAAAATATTATAATTGTTTACTATTGTATATAACGTTATATTAAAATAATATTCCAATTAATATTAAAAATAAAATCTAAGTTGATTACAAGTATAAATATATAGTATTCAGCTAAATATGATTATATGCCATAGCAGAATAATTTCTCTTTTATTTATAGGTATAAATTATTTTTATATTATTATTTATATCGTAATACATGCATTGTTTTGTGTGAGAGGCACTAAAAGTTATTGGGTTAATTATATTTTAAGTAAATTTCCTATTTCATAAAAAAACAAATTATTTAAATCATAAAGTGATTTCATAAAAATTATACAAAAGACCACCAACAGGCAGATATAGCTTCATCGATTTCACCCTCTAGTTTTTCATACAATAGATAATCCTTTTAAGCAACTCGTATGCACCTCTTGGGGATCACTCTGCGTGCAGATATAAGGGTCACACGTGAGTCATATGTTAATTTTCGAGACCAAAATACCGTTAACTACACGTATAAATTAAACATCTTCCAGTCAAACGTTCATTACTGCGTTCAAACAAAACGCACATTAAAACCATCGCTCATAAAAGTCAACAAATGCTATGAGTTGATCAAAGCTGTACATATTTTCTTTTTATGATCCTTCACGGTACAACGATTCGACCGCTTTTAATCGAATTTAATATGATCCCGTCGAAATTTTGAAGTTCGTTCGACTGAAAATAATATTATGTGCAACGGTTTTGTCTAAACAAGGAACCACACTCCAAGTCTTCTGGCCAAAATAATATGCGCCACCCGCAAGCAGAGTCGGTTTAAACACTCTTCACATTGTTCATAACGCTTTGCGGTTAGTTAGCGCGTGTCTTGATCTTGAGAATATTTCCAGGGAAATTTTTTGACGACGGATACTCCCCAGGGACCCGCTAAACATTCAGTAGTGGTCGAAGCGTTCGTTAACGAACACCACCAGGAATCATCAACCGGAAGTACATGCACAAGAAGTTGGCATAATAAAAACGAGCACGGATATTTGATTGTACGGCGGAGGAAAGTTTTTTCACAAGTTCACATAAAAACCGTTTTACCGAATCGTAAATTGCACCACCACTTCTACCGACACCGCCGCTGGCAGTGGCGTCAAAACTTTTAAAACATTCCTCTCGTTCTTTATGCAGCCCGCCCCACTTGGACGTATACAAGACTCTTTTATTATTAGAATTAATTTGGGTGTACGCATTCGTACAAACCGACAGGTTTTATATGCCGAATTATTACGTTCCCCTTGCATATTGCAGTTTGGGTATTTTACTAACTATGCTCGTTAACGTCTTTTTGCCCACATGGACTTTGTCGCCGACACAACTGAAGATTTTTACGATCGAGCTCTTGTTATATTGCACAGCGTTCAAGTACACTGGGGAATGAAAAACGACTGAAATTATACTTTATAGAAGTCTTTTACACAAATTACGAAAACTTTTTTTTCGAAAGAATTTAGAAAAACGGTGTTATTTAATAAAATCAACAAGTGAATGTTGGCTATTCTTACCACTGAAAACTTTATTTTATTAATTAACTAACTAATTAGTTAGTTTAATTATCTAATTATATATAGTAAATTAAGTAAAATTTATCACAACATTATGTTATTTATAAAAATCAAACGAAATTTTTCGTCGTCTCAACTGGATAAACTTTTACGCAAATTTTTTAGTAAATACGTTTATTAACATTACAAGAAGTAAAGTATTAGTGTACAATTAACTGATCTCTAGTATTTCTTAATTTTATTTTTAATCATAACAAAATTACAATACTGTTTATTTAATAGAAAAAGTACAATCACAACAGCTGCATTACTACTTTTCGTGATGAATAGTTAGTTCAGCTTATTAGGAAGCAGATGAATAAACACAAGGAAGACTTATTATGTATAACATAAAATATGTCAAAAAAATACAATTATATTCATATCACTTGTGCAGTCACGCACATTACAAAAAGCTTTTATTATGAAAACATGTAAAAAAAAGTAACTCGGATACATATTTATTGTGTTTTGGCATGACGTTTCTTCGTTGTTTTTGTATTGCTTTTTCATTTTTGGATTGAAAATTTCAGGGGAAAACTTATTTATATTTACCGTTGTCGATTTAACATACCCATTATTGCAGGCAAACTTATAACATGGCCACCCGTGTTTAAAGTAATCATTTCTTTTTTCAGCTCTGTACTTGATCCCATGAATATTTTAAATTTAAAAGAACATATTTTAAGTGCACGTATAACAACTGACGACGTTTCGCATATAAATGCATATTTTATATAGTGCCGTACGTTTCGGGGGTTTTAAAGCCATATAAATCCGACACGATAATGTATTCTGTTTTTTTTTTTGTTATTCGGCCGATCTATATATACACTATTAATGTTGTAAACAAATATTTAAGCGGTTTTCGCGTATAGCTTAATAAAAATAATCATAAAAACTGTTATGGGGATGAAAAATGATCGGTAAGAGCCTTACATATGCTATCGTAGAGGGTAAAGATGTGCTGTACGCACATCGGAAACAGTCGTCTGTAAACTAGTAATGGTTATTATAAAATTAATGCATAGTACTAAAAACGTCATGATTGGTCAAATAATCAGTTTCATAATAGTCCATAATTTCAATGATCATACGTGATCGTTATTTTAATAGTTTGGTCGCTTAATATAGTTGTTATCATTAAATAGGTAATATTTTAATAATCACACCAAGTTAGTATATTTCTATATGAACTATTAAATTATATACATCTTTCAATAAAAAGTATTCGTTTAGCTAATGTGACTTTCACATAAAATCAAAAACCTCATATAAATATTTGGGGTCCAAAGACTTCACTTAACGTCAACGCCACACCGTCTATGGACCCTTCATATGTCCATTTTACAATAGTAGTATACATATAAAGCATTTGTATAGGTTTCGCATAGGGTGAAATGCATCATAACACTAAGGGGTTCATCAGGTCAAACGATATAGCTGCTAATCCGATCTTAGATGCTTGAAATTATGTTTATATATGGCTACTTTTCATTAGAAACATAGTTTTTAATGAAATTTCATAAAAGAGATTTAATAATCAAATATTTTAAAGAAAATATTCGAAAACTTATTAATCGTACCATATAGCATTTGTTATCCAATTGTTTTTTTTGTTTTATATTAAAAAAAGTTTCAAATTTAACTGCTGCAGTATAACACAAAACGTAAAACATAAAATAAAAAAAATAATTGTTTTAATAAATCATATTAGTTTACATGCTTAACCATTAATAAGTTAGAACAAAATACTGATAATTTTAAATAGAAATACATCTTTTAGGTTTTTAAAACCTTAAAATACAGTGCTAATATATTCTAAAAAAAACCTGAATCTTTAAATTTGTAAATATGCAGATAATGATATAATGAGTCTATGGTATAATTTATACAGATGTTCAGTAAGTAAGGGAAAGGGTCAATTGACACAATGAGAACAATAGAAACTTGTTTCCTTACTTATTGAGCATTCTATATATAGTATGATGTTTCTATTCTGTGGTGTAATCACGATTTGAGAACAATATTACCAATCTGATTACTAAAAAAGTATTTTAAAAGGTAAAATGATTTTTATCATTCTTAAATCAAACTCATTTTTGCATACTAGAAAATATCACAATATAAGAATGTAAAAAAATTTATTATTTCATTATAAACAATAGTAGACTATATAGGTGTCCCCCGCCGTGATTTACTAATTTTAACATTAGTTTTATAGTCAAATACGGCGGGACACATGTATTTTAAAAGATAAAAAATAGGGCAAATATTTTCTAATACCAAAATATATAAATAAAATTGTTCAGCTATCATATTAATTTAATAAAAGCTATTACAAATATAAATATTTTGCATTACATTTTTTTCTATGAACACTATGATGGATAAATCGTCTACATTTTTTATGCTTGTTGAGCCACATAAACCCAGTAAAAATATGTAGAAATCTAAAGTTCCGCTTTTTAATTATAAGGAAATATTTTTACAACCTACTAGTACAGAATTTTGAAATGCAAGAAAATTAAACAAAATTCAGAAAACGCTTTGGTCGGTAGATGTTTAAAGGACAGCAGAGGTTTGCAAAAAGGGTGCCCACCACCGTTATGAGGAGACTGGCTGCGGTGAGTGTTTTTGCATATTAAATAAAATGCCAAGTCAGCCTGGGCGAACAAGATGATTTAATCACGTACACGTCTCGTTACGCAGGTATTTCTTTTATTGTTTATGTGTTTTAATTGTTCGTCTTTAACTAAATAAATGAAATATTGCGCTTAAAACTTGAAAGAAGCGTTTCATATTATACACTTTAATTAAATCTCTCTGAAAGTTAACAAAATATTTTTCTTTTCCTTAAACATACAATTTTTATAATATAAATCCTTACAAATTAGTATTTTGGAATGAGTAAGATGAGTTTTTATGCATAATTAAAGTATAAATAATCGAATGAAAAATAATTTGATGAGGCAGTCTTATATGTAAGATAATAATAGTGTATATAATATTTTCAAGTTAGTAAAAAGTAGTTGCAAAATAGCAATAATTTTATTTTGGTAGGACAACCCAGAATTTTATATGCGAATAATTTCTAGAAATTAGTTCTTTTTCGTATTTATATGTCTATTAGTATTTCATACATGCGAAAGGTTTTTCGTTAGATTACATAGTTTTTGCGGTGTGGTATTGGTCTCTTTGAACCTAATCCTAAAATTTAACCCGAAAAAACCACAAGCCACAGTGGATTCAAAAAGGAAGCACAGCTATTTGTACCACTATTCTACTATTTATATGGCTATTAGAAGTTTTACCGCGATTTAGTAATTCGTCGTGTTCAAAGTTTTTGTGGTCGTTATATTGGTCAAGTTTTTGAAGGGATTGTAGTAGTGAAAGGGAAAGAGACCTCCGCATACAAATGGAAACTGAGGGGAAATAAGAAAAAAAATGGGCCAAAGTTATTACAACATTATACGGTTTCCGGTCCATCCTTATATTGCAAATATATTATAATAAGTCCTGTCGAAGTGTGTGCAAACATATACATATACTGAAAGTTTTTTCCTCACGGCGTCAAACTTGCAATGTAGACGCACATATTATATGTTGTATCATTCAATATTATTTCGTGTGCGTATAAAAGCAATTGTGCAGATTTGAAATTTACGATAGGATTTGTCAACAGATGGTGGTCAACTCCACGCGAAAAAACTTATTCCAATTTCTCATGTTTTTTATTTGTTGAATATCGATTTCAACATTTTCTACAAGTTAATCATGCCTATATAATTTGTTTAGTTCTTAAATTAATATAGAATACCATCCCTAAAACTCATCTATATCGGTACAATATATGTTTCTTTTAAGGATTACTAATAAAAATACTGATGTTTAATTGCATGGAACTTATTAACAAACTCATCTTTATTATATTTAATTCTAAAAGCACCAAAAAAAATTAAGTTGATGTATGATCAATCACTGTTATTACGACTTAATATGCAATAGATACTAACTAATGAGAAAATATTAATTTTATTATAAGTAGCGACAACTCGAACAAAAATTAACATTATCATTCGGTGAATAATAAAAATTTCCCAACCGAAAAGTAAATAGCTTTGTGATGGCGTTTTGGAAATTTGCCAGTACAGCCCATTGTTTTGAATTCATACATGTATAATAGTCTTATCAATAAATAATAGCAATAAAAGGCGTGGGAACTTTAAATTAGAGTTTACGTCGCAGGAAATGTGGACCGAAGAGAAAACTAAGAAATATGTTGAAGAGGGGCCAATTTAACGATAATAATATCCCGTTTTGGATATAAAAGCGTGTTCATATGTGTGTGTATTCTATTAGTTATAATATTTCAAACTGAAACGGTCATATATTTTCGAACCGAATGCAAAGTTGACAGTTTTTACTTGAAAATCTATCAGCTAAAACGTTATTTTTATAAAACGTTATAGAACACGTGCATCGAAACGGACATATTCTAAAAAAAAAATTAAGAAAGATGAAACCAAACTAGTTTTCTATATTCGAAATAATTAAAAACTAATTTGAATTTTAAGTTTCATTATAAATAACTACTAAAAGAAAAGATTTATTAAGTCAAAATCGTTCAAGAATAATATAGATATATTCCAAAATAAAAAATCACCAGCCATTCTTAACATGTGTTCTCTAAAATTAACGTTATATTTTTATCAACACATCGAGTATACGATGCAAATATTTCTTTGTGCAAAAAATCAAATGTTAAGAATTTCAAACTTTCTTAGGATAAAAATTTGTTAGTATTACAAAAACTAATTTAAATTACGTAAGTAATACTTTTGTCTTAATTTCTCTTGTTTAATTTTTTTATTGCTTCTATTTTGTTGCAGATTTCATGGTTCCAAATAACCATATAAAATACCATACATTAAAATTGATGATCCTGTTTATTTTTTAATGATTATAATTTTTTTGAATCCATACTTGTATATCTTTCCATATAATTATGAAAATTTGTGCTATCCATTCAAGTACTACCACCATTCATCACTACTGATGATTTAGAGGAATAAGTTTAGAAGAATTCAATGAGTTGAATAAATTAGGTCACACATCGAACGAGTTTTATAACAAGAGAATTTTTTAACAAAGATAAATACGATCATGAATACAGATATTATGCGTTGTATTAATATGGTGGATTAAGAAGTGTAATCTTACACAATTTTAGGACTCCCTGGATTTTTACATTAGTTGCACCACTGAGAAAATATGACGCCAAATAATTAAAATATTGAATTAAGAAAAATATTAAGTCACAACTAAATTTTTAAATTACTATATTAAACAGGAATATCAATATATTTCTATTGAAACAATAATAAATACTAAATGTAAGATTTCATACGGGTTGACCATTTGAATTATTAGCTTTACAAATATTTGTGTTCCTTTTTAACTGAACCCGAATATTATAATAATTTTTTAACAAAATAGCTTAATTTATAAGATAAACTGAAGTTATATCATTGATACTCAAATATATTTGCTGTTGCTATTATTATCAATCGACAAAAAAATATAAGCCATAATAGTCAATTAAAATTAATTTTTAAAATAATGAATAAATAATTAATTGACTAAATATAAGGAATATACTTCTACGTCTTGCAATTAGAACAAGTAATTAATTATTGAGATGACGTCATTTGTTCAAGGAAATTCTAAATAAGTTAACATTTTACATTTTATTTTATTAAATCGTAAATTTGTAATATCAAACTTGTATAAAATAAAATTTTAATTAGTATATGACTATTTAAATTAAACTGTCGAAAATTGTTTAGAAAAAGTATCAAATTATAATCATCCTGACAACGAGAGATTTCAATTTTCTAATGTATTTATTACGCATAAAAACGTCTAAAATAATTTTATAACTTTTTTTTGCCATTTCATGAATAATTCGCAAGTTAAACAAATGAAATACACTTTCTAAAATAGGGTAACTACTACACATGATTTTAATATTTTATTCTCGCGGGTGTTGCAAAGTGAGGTTTTTCAATTTTCGTTTCATTAACGCCCTAAACGTAGCAACTCTCTATATTAATACAGCAAGTGCTTCCCTCAAAAACTATGACTATTCCTTACAACCAAGTCGTCATATTCGGCTGCCATTCAATGTACATGTATAGGGTACGAGTAAAATTATACGGTATTCGGTTTATAACGACTGACGCATACATTCGTATGGGACACTCAGTCGTAAAAATCGCAAGGAAACAATAGGAAACTTTTGGCATAGTCGTAAAAATTGTTGAGCATTTGGAAGAGCTGTGTCCGGGCTGGGTAAGTACCTATGAGTTATAAGCAAGCAGGCGGGTTTCGTATACGGTTTAGCAGGAGGACATACACTTTGGCCACGGACCATTTATCCGGAGTTTGTGGTCGTCACACTTTTACGACTCACGTCCTGCAACCCGTCAGGGGAACCGACCGAATTTTAGATAAGAAAGAAAGAGACCAAAGATTTTTACTGCTATACCTCTCTCCGATTGGTTTTCATTTTCGTACGATCCAAATACAGCTAAAAACTCATTTCAGACACGTAATTATTTTAATACCCATACGCATCTTAAAGTAGAGCCCAAGTATAATATAAACGTATTCCGTTTTTAAATTGTGGACGTTAGACGATGGTTAATAAAAACTTCGGGGTCGTAAAATCGAGAAAGAATATTGGGCGGCTATAACAAGAAGGACCTCAACATGAAAAACGAATACTCAAAAAAAATCATAACTCACTATAACACTATTTTAAATATGATTTTAACCAAATTATATTCAAGTATTGAATGACTAACCTCGCTACACTACTTGTATGTTTATATATTATATTGTTATGTACCGACATTAAAACAGCGCAGTTATGAATGCATAATACAAATATATTTAAATGCAACCGAAAAAATAAAACATATACTTATATAATAAATATAAATATAATAGTATTTCTTTGATAATTTACTAAAATATCTATGTAGGTATTACTTTGCCACTTCATTGAAATCTCGGTAAGTGCTTTAAGCTTAAAAATAAAGTCGTGAGCTTATAGTCATCACATAACATAACTTTTATTGTTAAAAATTGCAAAAATAATAGTGACCATTATAGATCATTATTAAGATACTTGGCAAATCAAAAACGTATAAAATAACCGGTAAATTAAAAGATAACTATATATCAACTTGTTGAGTTAATTAATTTGATGGAAATATTCTAACCATATTAAAAATCTTAAAATTAGTGTTATTTGTTAAGCTTTTATAATAATTAAATAATAAATAATATTTTGAAACATTAGGAATATTAATAGAGGCGCCATTTAACTTTTTTTTTTTTATTACGCATAGATATCACTATAGTGTTTATAGGGAGTGGGTTTGTTAATTGATTGAATTGTACAAATAGGTGTGATTATCCAAGGCATTAAAGGAAAAAAATTATAACACAGAAATTAAGGTACAAAAATGTATGAACTTGCGATATTCCACAAGAATTATAGTGCATACACAGAATGATTACACTGACATTATGGATCTTTTTTTTTCTTCGAGACAAAGAATAATGTCAAAATTATACTTAAATGGCATTTAAAAAAATACAAATTACGTTAATTGTTAACATTTTTATACTTCATAAGCCCACAAGTTCTTTTTATTGGCAATTACAATTCAAATTAACTTAATGAGCAAAACATGAGTTTTTAGACCAAAAAATAGCAATAAATTTCTAATAGAATCCCTTTTGTGGGAAATAATAAACGAGGGAGAAAAATCGTTTTTACCCGCCACGCATAAATAGAAAAAAGATAGTAAAAATAAAGATTTCTCTTATACTGTACTACAATAATTTCAAGGAGAGGATGGTCCCGGAAATAGGGAATATATATATATATATATATAAGAAATCTGTCATAGTTAAAGGAGAAACTGAATTGTTTAGAAGTTCAAAGAACTTCTGTTTTCTTTCTCAAGCTTATTTTTTTTTTGACAAAAAACTTTTCTATATGATTTAATGTATTCCCACGATCTCTACAATCGTTTGGGGAAACCAAAAATCTACAGTGGGTTCAAAAGTAATACTATTCGAATCTAATAAAATATCACATGATCTACATAAGGCCAACACCACTTGACCGACCAAACTATTTGCAAGCGCATATTTAAAATACTTGGGTGAAGGGAAGTTACCGAAACCAACAAAAACAACGACCCGATATTGTTTTGTGGACTGCCGACGAAACGGGACTAACCGCTTTTCAATGGTTTCTTCATCGTCGTCCTTTTATTATTAGTTTTTTGTAAATATATTACTCCTTTCTTCTTTTTGGTGCGCCCAAGACCGGTTTTTATGCGCTGTTGTTTGTGCGTGCGTATATACTTGATTTTCGTATCGTAATGCACAGCCACTCGCTTTATGTTTAAACTATAACATTCGTTGAGTAATCTGTAAACCCCTCGATGCGTGGAAAAAAACCATCATAATGGTATCGGCAGTTTTTTTTTATACTCCAAGGCCGTAAAATCTCTGTGAACGTAAAGAGGAGAAGGGTCGCAGCAGGATTTGACAGAAAGAAGAAGTGTTACAACACAATGTGTGGTGCTCATTGTATACCGCGTATTATAATGTACAAAATAATGGCAGCAAAGGGTGGGAGAGCACAAAAAAAAGTGTTACGCAAAATTCACCTCCACCGTCATTTCCAAATAGCAAAAAGAATTGAAACCATTCACACACTTGTCGGAAACCCGCCCGCCTGCTCTTAACAGTGTTCTGCACCCTTTTCAGCTCTACATGCTACTAGTGTCAACGCATCCAGTGTATTAATTTAATTCCACAGTGACAAATATCTATACACAATTTCAAAAACTAAAAGCTTTTTCAATGTTGTCACGTGTGTGATTACAAATAAATGTAAACTGTTCATGTTGTAAAAATATTAAGCCCGTCGGATATTATTATTAAAAATAAATTGCACAATAAGGGGAATTCAATACATATTGCAAAGTTCATGAATATGATTTTGTTCAAGATTTTATTCGAGGAAATAACTTTTTCGTTCTCGACCGATCACAACTTGGCATCTATTCAAGTATATCTCGTACAACGACGAATAACAAATTATACTGAACATCCGTTGTGTAGAGCGAATCTTGACTTGTTGATAAATCGCCTATGCGGCAAATCCGATATCCGCACTCTGCACTGCTGCTGATCATGTTTAGGTTAACATTGCTGTTGATTCTCAAGCCCTTATGCGAATCATGACAGAGGGATTGAACAAAAAGCATCGATGGTTCTTCTTCTGACAAAGGATTATCTTTCGATGGCATCGACTGCCGCCTTAGCAAAGACTGTCGTTTTCTAATACATAAGATTATAACGTATGACATACGAATAGATTCATTGGTTTCTACCAATTGAGAAAAGATTTTTGCAACCATCGTTTGTCATACACGACATCTTAGCAATATAATATGTTAGTTATAGCGTAAACCAAGTCGAAAACAAGCACCAAATCCAATATACGGCTGCTGAATCGATTGTTTATAATAACAAATAAATCATACCTCATTATATACGCAATAACAATATACACAGAGTAAATGCCATTGGTACATTTATTTTTCGTTAAAGTCATAGACTTAAAAAATTCGTAAATTTTAATTGAAATAAATTTTTAACATTTATTATCTATATTTGTGGTCTTCTGAAAATTAAAATTAATGCTAAGACATAATAATGATATTAGTGAAATAACTACATACATTATATATAACTGATCAAACCTACAAAATAGTATGTCGACTCGGGTTATATGCTATTAGACCTTAAATAAGTTAAGTATAAAAACACGAACTGAAAGTATTGTTCACTTCTATAGCTTATTGCACGCCGCGTATTAACGTCTCCACGAAAAGAATTTTACATAAGCCGATTTGTTTACTTTAAGTAACGTTTAAGTCCAAGGAAGGCAATGATATTTTAGACGACTAAAAAATAACTAATAACTTGAAAAATTTGCACAAAATAAACTCCAATAGATGTTTTTTTTTCAAAAGAAAGGACACTCTAAGTACATCTGCATATTATATATTCCGTTAAAGATACGACGAAAAAAGGCAAAGGGGCATATGTACAACAAACGATGATTGACGATGTTTTGAAAAGCTTATCTCTGTTTCTACATAAAAAATAAAGTATAGTTGAAGGCTCGGAAAAATACAAAAGGCCGACTTAACATACACATAAGCTCTTTTGGTAAGAATCTTATAGAACAGATATATAAAATTCTTACCAAAAAAGCTTTTGCGTATGTTAAGTCAGTCAGTCTTCAGTATTTTTCCAAGTCTTGAAACTATATTTTATGTTTCATGTAGAAACATAGATTAAAATGTAAGTAACTTACATTTTAATCAAAAATGAGTTGACCAACCTATAAAAGAACTATTGATTTGTAAAACACAATCCTCTTCAGATATTACTGTCCAGCAGTATCATGATAAAAATACACCACATCTCATTATACTGAAATAGTTTGATCCTTTTTCCCCTTTAGGTTATTCTTTGCATATTTTCCATTCTTCTGTTCATCGATTATTCACCATGATGTGAAAAATGGTCGTGCTGTAAAATGTCCAATTGACTTAATGGGAATAGCTTATATTTATCGTGAGACCCTCACAAGGCATAATAATTTAGACTTTTCCATAAGTATTTGGTAAATTCCGATATATTTTGTTTTTGAGAAAAAAAGTTTTTCTTTAGATTTACATTAACTAATTTTCGTTTCTAAAATATAAATTATTAAATAATAAATAATCAAATTCTTTTTTTTAATGACACATCATTACTACTATGATATTGATAAACTACATATACAGACTCGTTAGTTTTTTTGGTAGGAGTATTAAAAATTGTTACTTAATATTAAAACATGCGAAATATAAAAATTTGGGTTGAGTTTTTTGTGAGGTATACATTTATCACGAACCAATCAAATTATCAAAAAATAAAAATAATATTGAACATTATTAATATTTTAAATTTTTTTAAGATATATTTTTTCTTAATTTACCAATCATAAAGTATTTTTATGTTCATCCCTTATACCTTACATGGGTGTCAACTTAATTTTTCAAATAGAAACATGTATCAATAAATAGTTTCTTTAATAGACACGAAAAATACTTCGTGATTTACAAATTCAGAAAAACATGTCAGGTGCCGTTATCAATCATTGGAAATGTTTATATTTAGTATGTCGTAGTTTTTAATTTCCTGGGTAGTAAGCTTTTGTTTCCTAATTGATAATCATAGTTGATACAATAATTTAATATGTTATTTATTAAGTATAAAACTCGATAATCAAAAACTAGTTTTTGTGCCAATGATTGGTGCCGTTACCTTACCTAAAAGAAACCGAAAAAAAATTTACAATATCATTTTTACTTATTTTTAAATTAATTAAGTCCTATGAGGTCTGCAAACTTTAATACTATTTTTGTCAGTCATAAAAAAATTTAATAAACAATGTAATATTTTTATTTATTCATAATAGTTTTTAATTAAAAAATACGTATACCAACAATATTATGCTTGTGTTGTTATAATCCCTTCAAAATATTAATTTAAATTTTTGAAAAATAAAAATGTGTCTCACATATTAATTAGTATTACTAAAAATATTTTAATATATATCACGTTATGATTTTATTTATAATTTTATAATTAAAATTATAAAATCAATTAATTTATCAAAATTACTCCAACATATATAAAAAACATTGAAGTTTACCAGACGTACAGTAGCTGTCAGAATATTCTTGTCTTAACAATAAATGTGTGTAGAACACGACCATCATTATAACAGCAGTTGACTACTGGATAATATAACTTGCTTCATTACTGTAAACATCCTACTGATTATGCTTCATTATTAAAATATTACATTAGTTTTTTCATACTAATAAAATTAATTATTACATGAATAAACTTGTTGAGATTTACCAGATTTAAGCTATTACTTATTCAGGTCTTCTTTACAATATTAACATAACTGGCGTCTCAATATTAAATTAATACCAATTCATGAAAACAATAGTAGGATCTAGTAACTTTTATTAAAAAAAAACTGGTGAATAATGATAAGATGAAATTTTATTGCTTGACACCATTAAACATAGAATAACTAGTCAACAATTATGTAAAATTATAAATTAAATGAATAAAATATTATTTAAAAAAATCTAGCTTTTATATTATATTTTGCAAAATATTGATTAATTCAAATATAAAAACAATAAATATATCAACAATTAAATAAACGGAGGTATTATATGAATTAGTTTCTTTTTTATTATCAAGATCAAGGAACATTTGATTTCTTTATCGAAGTGATTATATTTAATTATTGTATTAATGTTAATTATACAGTGGTTTTATATAATACGCTTGATTTAGTAGTAAGAATAAATATATGAACAAATATCAGCTAGGAATATTGTTGTACTGTTTTTATTTATATTAAATTATAAGAATAAATGAATGTAATATTAAGAATAACAATTAACAAAAGTAAATTTTGTTTTATTAGTTGATAACTAGTTGAATCTAAGAACTATTGTTTTTTATTAAAAAAATTATCAAATAAATCATTTATTTCATGTACAGAATCCAATAATATTAAAAGTTTTAATTCATAAAATTAATAAAAAAGCCATTTTAAGATACATATTTATGAACAACTATGTTTTACTTAATTTAAAAAAAAATTGATAATTGGTATAAATTATTTTTTTTCAATTACAATTTAAATTTGTACCTAGGCGTACAAATTTAAATCTAAACATTTACTTTCTAGGATCTTTAATATTATTTTTGATGTTGTTTTTAATATTAACCTAAACTTAGTCAAAATTTCGGCTTTCCACTGCAAATATTCTTCACAGTAATAAATTGACATTAATAATGTTTTGCGATGAAATACACCGGAAGACGTACGCGATAGGCTCAATAAGTCCGGAAGTTAAGTACACACCCTGAAAAATAGTTTTTGTTATGGTTGAAATTCAATAGACCAGATCATAATAATTACGCTTTTCATTTTGTTCAACGTACACGTGTACATTGTATAGAATTTATAACACGCCTATCACTTTACGTGTAGATTTGCAATATTATTTTATTTTAATGTACTTGAGAGAACTAAATAGATTCTGAATATACGTTTCTACCATTGTTTACAAAGCAATTTTTTTTTAATGTTTTCATACTGCCCAATGCAACTTCCTCAAAGAAGAGGTTTTCTTAACCCTTAATACTCCGAAACGGGAGGTTAGTCCATCGCCGGAGAGAGAGATGGTGACTCCAATTACCAAACTGATCTCTTGCTCGACAAATAAAGTCGCCTGTGACCGAGTTTCGAACCTAAGACAGTGCGCGTTAAGCACTGCCGCGTTACTTACTCGGCCACACCGTCGTCCGACAACGCAAAATAAAATTTAGGGTAAATTCGAAAATAAAATGCATAATAAAAAATGAATATAAATATACTTTATATTAGAACAAGCATTATATTAATCAGACTAAAAAATGACCGTACTAAATTTGATATCCCAAAACTGAGAATGATATATCGCGTGTTAGTAACTTCCTCTCTTTTTTTCGTAAAAACATTTTTGTTTGAAATATTATACTAGCAGCAAATAATTACAGGATATTTCAAATTTCTTGATAATTTCCGAGTTTTAGGGTTGTTAGCTCTTATCGTGTAAAATGGTCAAAAACAGCTTCAAAAAATTACTCAACCGAAAAACAATTACATTCATTGTGTATTCAAATACAAAGAAGATGTAAAAAAACAAAGTATTTTTTAGATCGCACTATAGCAAATGACAATTGCTATATTGAAATTGTTTTAATTTGAAATTTCAAATAAAATAACTACTCATTAATAATACTATTAGATGTATTAAATCACTGACGCAAGAAAATTATATTGTTTCTACTTGTTGTAAGCTTATAGTAAAGTCTATTTTTATTTTGCATCATTTTTTAACTGTTTTAATAACTTTTTAAGATAGGTTACTTGCTTCCATAAATATTAGGTATAAATAAATAGCCCAGAAATCACTCTAATAACACCTTCTATTAGTATAATTTTAATAATTATCTTGACACCTATAACATTCTTAAAAACTCCACTACTACGTTTATTTATTAATTTTTATTTTATTTTATAAACGTAATATTATATAATATTTTAAATATTTTTTATGTTTACTTACTTTACGTCTTTATTTAATGTAATTTCTTTTTTTTTAACTTTTTTCCATTTTGATCTTAGTTGTAACACTACAATAAAAATGTTTTAAACCCTGATAAAATCAAAAAAAAATTAATATGTTAAACATAACATCAGAAACTAACAAAATCTAAAAGATTTTTACAGTACTCGCTTCCAATCGACATCTTTTAATAAAGTGTTTCCAAAAGTAAAACTATTCAATGGTCTTATAGTGGTAAGCCAAAAATGCATAATTAAAATATTGTTAGGTGATTAATTTTCTTTAAGTATTGTAAAATAACAGCACTAAAGTTTCCATGCAGGATGTCATTAAATAAACTTACATATTTGATACTAATAATAATAACGAATAACAGTTAAAAGATATTGAGTCTAGAATCTTCGGGAGAACCCTTAATTTTTTAACAATTTCAAACACTGACATCTTATTTAATAATTTATGTTTCCGTTCTATTCTTACTCACATGGCAATCACTGGCAAGATGTCCTTGTGCAATATGATATTTTATAGACTTTTTGTTATTTTAACTTGAGAGTTCCAAATATTTTTTTTACGATTCGACCCAATTTCTAACATATTTGAATAGAATTTTGATGAATATTTTTATTATATTGCGTTATTATTTTTGATTATAATTAGTTTTATTACTGTTGTTACATTATTAAATTATATTACAACAAATCAAACTGTCGTGAAATTTTTATTTATTTTACAACTACAATTGTTTGATGCACATTTTTGCTTACAAATTCATTTATTAAAGCCTTGACAACATATTTTTGATGTCGCTGATGCTTTTCTAAGTAAAATAATTCATTTAAACAAAATAGCTTTTCATTGAACTTATTTTATTTATTTATTTAAAACATATTGATTAATGAGTTAAGTTTAAAAGAAAGTAAGATCAAAAATTAGATAATTAAAAGCTACATTAATATACTATAAATAGAATAATTTTTTTAATGAACAGCAAAAACAAAAATATTAAAAACATATAAAAACAAAACCACTCATCATTATAACTCCTAATTTGATCATATCCACAGTCTTTCACTTTTAGAATGTTATCATCAACTTCAGTATTTAAATGAAAACATATATGTTTAACCAAATTACAAACTAAAAAATGATCTATTTACGAAAATGACTGGTCGATAATAACTTTTGACTAGTATTTTAAAATATATTAGCGTTTTTAAAACAAGGCAGAGGGTTTATTAATGCTTAGAGATAAAATAAACAGATCCGCGCTCACTCTCTTCCAGTCATTATATGTGTGAGTTAATAACTTTCAAAATATCATTTCAAAAGTTTTTATCAAATCATTCATTTTTTTAGATATATAATTTTTTAGTTTTTAAGTTGGTTAAACATACGAATATATTTTTATTTGAAAAACTGAAGTGGATAACATTTTAAGGGGAAAAGAGGAGGCTGTTTTCTTGAAATTATAGAACTTAAAATGCTATTAACTTATAAAAAAATAAAATATTATGTTGTTAAAGATACTACGTTAGTCATAGTTAAACAATTTCTCTGTATAAAATTTAAACAATCACTGTATGTAAAATTTGTCTGAAAATACTCTTAATAACACTTTATTTTGTCATAAATTAACATAATATTTTTATCTATAGACATATTAAACGTATTTTTCTGTCATGCAGTTTTTTTTTTAATGTTTAAACTACTGTAATTGTATTTTATGTGTAGTATATATATATGTATATTGTAATTTATAAATATATACATTTATTTCATAATAATTAAAAATTATTATATAAATTAAATTTGTTTTTTAATGATTAAAATATCTAAACCTATGTTACTAAAAATCTGACGTATGGCCTTTTCAATTTCTTTTTTAAGGGCTTGTTTAGAACTCTAGGTGCTATTTCCTAGAGTTATATTGACATTTGAGTATTTTGGATAGTCAGTGACGCTATTTTTTATATTAAAGATATGCCACAAATTTGCTGGACTTTTTTTGAAATAAGATATTAGTGAGCAAGAGAAGTGTTTCTAATCCTTGTTTCAGTAATTGTGATTTTTCGCACCTAGTAGTATTAATGGGCAAATACTATTTCTAAATAAATATTTTTTACCTTGTTAGAGTTAAATGTTTCTCGTCCCAAGTTGTGAAAGTTTCGAATTGTATTTTTTTTATTGCATTTATTGTGTGATGTCGATAAGTGTTTCAATTGAAAAAGTATTGTCTGCGCAAACTTCTTTGTCCATTTATTTGTCAATTGGTAGATAGTCACATAATTTTACGGTAAGGTTTAACTCTGCGAAAATGGTTTATTTGATTTTGTAATAGACTTTGCATTTTCAAGAGCATTAAGTGTACGTAAAGCACTAAATATACACAGTAGCTATAGTTATACCGTAAAATGGAGTTACTTTAAAATTAATCTAATCATTTAATTGTTACTAATTGTAAAATTATAATACAATATAATTAATACATGATTATCAAAGTTACATTCAAAATCAAAGTTATGCTATTTTACAGTACACTATACGCTTTTGCAAAGGCTATCACTATACGTTATTTTTAACACGTTACTTTTGTTCCCGTTAAAGGAAATTAAAATTTATTTTTATTCCTGAAGCGATAAAAAAAAATAATAATTAACTAATATATTAAAGAGTTTTTGAGATCAAACAATTTGCAAAAAACCTGTTTATTTTTTAATCAATGATTTAAATAAAGAGACTTGTATTATTACAACAATAGATGATTGATTACGTTTTTTTATATTAAGTATATTATTAAATAAATATTCGCGTGAATTTATCAATATTGAGACGTGAATGTAGATCTCTTATTACAAATACAAATATATTTTAAATTTATTTATTCTGAAAATCTAAAATATCAAAATCTCGTATTACAATTGTTTTTTTAAATCAACTGGATCGAAAGGGAACTTAAATTACACTGCCTGTAATTTTGGAAAAATTGACATCGACTATATCATCCATATTTATGGCTCTGTTGTTGAATTTGTTTGCATACTTTATAGTGACTTATAAATTTACCCCTTGAAGTCGTAGTTCCAACGACAAATTAAAAATATTTTTGGCATTTTGCTGATAAATTTTAATTACAAAACGATTTACATAAAAAAAATTCACCAACTAATATTTAATAGGTATTTTAATTATACTGTAATTTTATATATAGACCTATTTTTCAATATGGATTTTCGTTTAATAAATTGTTTCATGGTATAAATTTATATTAATTTGTTTGAACGGAGGTTAAAGTCCCATCATTTTTGTAATCTATTTAATGCCACATTAAATTCTAAATATGCAACATTGAACAAAAAAAATGGCGTTAAGGAAAGTTAATTTTAAACATAAGGGACTTCTTTCCCCAAGCTCCAACCTAGTAACGGCAATAAAACCCAACATAACTTACAATGCTTACAAATTTTAACACAATAATTATTTTATTGAAATTTTTTTTTTTAATAACTATTGCCTTCATAAACTACGTTTAAGACATACTTTTCATTTTTATTACATAAAAAACAAATTTTAATTTTAATTTTTAAATATGTATATAGTGTATGTACAACAATTGATTTGTTTGTGAACTTGTAAATGGCAGTAATCACTGAACTACAGTTTTCCACTATAAGATATATAATAGATAATTAAAGATAGATAATTATCCAAAATATTTTGTGAAGAACAAAAATATTTAAGTTTAAAATTTCCATTAAAAATACACATACACCTCTATTAAGAGTGTTCTATATTACATCTTTAATCGAAATAAATTATTTTTTACAAGTGTTTCCAGTGTATGACCTTAGAATAAAAATAAATAAATTTCAAGTCAATATCATTACTTTAATTTATTCCCTTTCTTCAGGGTCTCGGTTTACTATTTATGTCGTTTGTCAAATAAAAGTATGTTTTATTTCGTAAAAAAATAATCATAGAGTAGCATGCCGAAAAAGAATTTGTTTAACAAGACTATGCGACAGTAAGGCAAACTATAGTTTTAAGAATGTATAACAAAATAGAATATTATAGTGCTATTTGGCTTGTAAACTTTTATTGCCCTATTCGTGAATTTAATGACCAATTACTTTTAACCAAAATCATACTTTATAACAATTTTGTCAGTATACTAACTATTCGTCTAAAAAATAAAACGGTATATTTATGGCTTTTGAGAATAAAAACAAACCCGTAAAAAAATAACTAAATTGATGCATATTTTTAAAGATATAACATTTACTGTTCCTCAAAATTCCTATTAGTGTATAATTTTTTTTTTTACGTCTAAACTACTAATTGTTTTGTTTTACAGAATGTTAATAATGTTTTTAACAAATATTTTAGAGGTAGTCATAAATTACAGTCGCTAAACTATTTGATGAGTTAAAAAAAAATTTCAATCTACTATTGTACGCCGTAATATATTTACTATACGGTTGGAATCACACAGACGTTATTCAAATTAATTCTACATGCAATAATAACATAAACGCGGGAAATATACTCACAGAAGAATTTAGATGCCATTGTTCGGAAGGGAATTTTCGATAATAGGATTTATTTTATGATTTCAAAATGGCTTTAAGCTCTTATTTAGGCCTGCTGGGCTACGCGATAACGTTCACTTACAACTATGTTGGCTTCTGCACCCTTTCTAAAACGTTTCTCAGTAATTATTTATGAAGCACAATAATATTGGGTAACACGTAAATGTACTAACTTAATTAATTAACATCTCACACTTATTTGCTAGGCTATTGTTTTGAGCTCAATAAACTTACTAACTTATTATATTGTTTACGTTAGTTGCATCTGTTAGACTGTAGTTGAAAACTCAAATTTAACCTTAACCTATCACACTTGTACGATTTTATAGATATCGTTATTTTTAAGAAAAATAAAATATTCAATTATTTTATTAAAAAACATCAATTTCAACTAGATAAATACACCAATAAAATAATTTATAATACCACATGAATATCATAAAATGGTTCTGACATCTTTTTAAGCTATCAAGATATTAAACATTTCACCAATCTTCAATAACTAAAAATAGTCGTTATATTGTAAGTGTTTTAACTAAAGAAATATATCTTAAACAATTATATATAAACGCCCTTGCATATTACAGCTTGTCATGTGATTAGTCATGTAACATAGTATACAACTAAACAATAATTAACGAATAAATATATATTTTTGAAACTTTTTCATTTTAATAGCATACAACATCTTTAATTACGGTCATGCAAACTTCTCACGCGATGAAGTTTAAGAGTATAAAAATTATTCAGAGAACAATTAACACTTAGTTTTTATTTCTATATCATTTAAAATTACGATTAGAAACTTCAGTTCTAAAATGATTTATAATTTTAGAAATGAGAAAAAATTGCAAACATAATAATTATGTAAAAAATTTAAACCAGCATATTAATTCGCTAAAAAATGTTTAAATAACCTAGTCAAAATTTAATACTAGATAAAAATATTTTTAAATCTAACATTTAAAAGATAATGAGCAAATATTTAATCGAAGTCTTACGGGCTCATTAAACTGAATAGAAAGTTAAAAGAAATTTAATGATTTATTTGGATCAACGTTTTAAAAAATTACAAAAAAAACTAAGGGCAACCCAAACAGAATTATTTTTTAAATAATATTATAATAACATTTTTTTTTTTAATTTCTGTGTAGATGAATTTATAACTTGGGCTAAGCATACTTTGGTAATCCCCGTATATTTGGTTTTTCTTTTTACATCAATTTCTTTAATTTGAAAATTAAATTAATTTCAATAAACAAGCATTTAATACATTTTTAAATTTAGTTTCTTAGGAATCCATATTTCTTTTAAGTCTTATATTATTAAATATGTAGAATAATAATCCTGTGGTTATTTTTCAAAAGTTTAGTTATTTATTAAGCAAACAAAAATAAATTAAAAAATTCAAAGATGTGTTATAGAAATTCATATTTTTGAAGTACAAATATATTCTTCCCAATAAAATTGACTTATTATTTTTTGGAACATGACAAATAACATCACCTGTACACAAATTATTAAAATCTCAAAACCCTTCAAGATACATCAGTCTTGAAATATGAGCCACAGAATTCATTTATAAATACATTTCTCATTATTTTTATTTTCCTTAATCCTAATTTTTCTTATATTTTTTGTGGTATTATTGTTATTATTATTTCTAATTAAAATCAGCCATTTACTATTACATTCTTATTGAAAGTCTAAAAGTTAATTCAGAAGTGTTGTGATCATGAGCTCGAAATAAATCTAGAGATTGAAAGTCTAAAATGTATATGTTTGATTAATTGTGTTATTTCATTTAATTTTGAAAAATATCAACATTGGTATTTTTGACTTATTAAAACTTTTACAAAAAGGTAAAAGGAAAAATCAAAACTATGCGATTTCCGTACTAACTACATAGCCTGAAAAATACACCAAATATTTTTTCTGTTTTTTTCTTACAGTATTCCATACTTTTAACTTATATTTTTTATTAGACCAATCTAAATTCGCAAATGAGAGTGCATTGTGTACACGTGTCAAATATTATACAGATATTTGTTAGAGACTCCCTAAAAGGTTGAGACAAGATCAGAACGTACAAAAAACTTACTATGATAAACTTAAAAACTACATGGATAGTACATACTACACAAAACTATTGTTATAAAAAGTTCACTTTACATAATATCGTCAAAATTCTTTCGCGGATAATTTATTACATAATGTTAATAATTAAACCCAATCTAGACAAATTGTTAAGCACAAA
Source organism: Daktulosphaira vitifoliae (assembly GCF_025091365.1). Lineage (NCBI taxonomy): Eukaryota > Metazoa > Arthropoda > Insecta > Hemiptera > Phylloxeridae > Daktulosphaira > Daktulosphaira vitifoliae. The sequence goes on from NW_026099574.1 coordinate 45,067,106, forward strand.
ACGTGTTTAACTTATGCTCATCTCCGTCGTTCTTTTAAATTGTCCAGTGTTAACTTCAAAATTTATTTAACCTTGAATAAAAGCTTTCATGTGAGTGTTTACATATTGAAATGTTGTAACAATAATTACAAGATGCCAATATTATTAAATTCCAACTTCAACTATTCTGTTAATGTTCTTCCAACGGTTTGAATATCTTTTAGTGATCACGGAAATTAGGAAATTATAGGTATCATAACTTACACTTAAGTATATTTTAGAAATGATAGATAGGAATATTTTTTTTCTTATATAATAGCATTTTACACGCAAAAATATTTCATAAGAAAATAAAGAAAAATCATTGTTTATTCAAATTCCATTATATTAGAATAAAAATAAATAAACACATTAATTTACTTAAGCAATTGCATTGCTAACATAACTATAAAATGAACTTGGTGAATTTACACATATAAATATTATTACTATGTAGGTACACCACCATATTGGTGGTTTCTGTTTAAGGTACAGGTATGATCAATGAACAGTCATTGGGCGTAGGCGGGCACTGTCATGGTATACGTTTTGGGGTTACTATATTTTGTATGGTTCCCTGGGCGACCCCAACCACAGCGGAGCAATAACAACTGAAACAACAATAGATTAATGGTACACTTATGTAGTACATCCCCACCTTTTTTACCTGTAATTCAATATTGAACCTTTATTGGATCATCAGAAAACATTTTTAGAAATATACTTTCAATAAAACTTGATATATAAAAAAAATTACAATTAAATAACATGTGTACATTTACACTCAATGTGAAGAATATTTATCAATGCTCTAAAATAAACAAAACATAAACGTAAAAATATAATTGCTTTTTTCCTTTTTATATAAGTGATTTCTTAACACATCGATACTACGTACTCTATTTTAACGCCACTTTTTTAATTTCCTGTCAAACCACTTTTAAAGTTACAAATATAAAACTTTACAAAATTTCAGTTTAATTTAACAGTATACAAAATAAGACTTTAAAAAATGTTTACTTTATGAAAACATTGTGAAATTATAAAAAATGTTCAGTAAAATGAAAACGGGTTTCTATTGTTCTCATTGTAGCAATTGATTTGTTTTTTTACTTATTGAATACCTGTATATAGGTTTTACGTTTTTTCAGCCTCATAGATTGCGGTTATCCTATATGATTAAAAGATATATGATTTATTAACATAATAATTAATTATTATTAACAAAAATATTATAAACCAATAATATTTTCTTAAGGTAACTTATAAATAACTAACAATCGTTATGCCCAATATACTATCCTCAGTCAAAATAGCATAATTTGCAAAACGTACTCGAATAATGTAATTTAATTTCTAATGCAAATTTTGTATTAAAAATTAAAATCTATTTACCGATTAGAGATTATATTCTCTTTTGTAAACTTTTAAAATCTTCTAAGAGTAAAATATGTACAATATGACAATTTTTTGTTGCTTGACAACAACAATACTTTTTAATCTCTTATTAAAATAAATATATATATATATTAAGTATTCTGTGTATTATATTACACAAATATTATATTTCAGAAATTCTTTATGCGTAAAACTGTATATAAATACATAAAAAATTAAGCACATGTACTAACTGTACCCTGTTATTAGCAGAGCATAATCTTTTGTCAAGCATTAATGTTTAAGGTCTGTTGAACAAATGCTAAAATTGAACATAAGAGATACTTCCAAAAAATTGAATGGATACCGAAATGTAATAATTTGTTTATTTAAATAAATGTGGTAATATTTTAAGTAAAATTATTAATCAACTAGACAAGGTTATTGATTTTCTATATACATATATTAAACATTAAAAATTTTAGTAAAATTAATTTTTTTTTATACAATGTATAAAATAAATATCAAGGAAAAACTTATAGAATTTTTTAGAATTTATGATCTTGAAAAAATGACAAGAGTGTATGAAAATTAAAACACAAAGACTTATACTTCATGTTGAATTCTGGCAATTTTATCAATTGACCTTTTATAACTAAAATAAATAACCGTTTTTATACAACCGAAAAAACGACCACTCATTGTTTTAAGGTCTCATATATATCCGTAGTGCACTTTCCTATCTCCATTGTGTTGTTTAATGCTAACATGTCTGCAAATACACAAATGCATTAATACAATCACCATATTATATATTTTATATTGCAATTGTGAGTGCAGACCTATTTACTAAATATAAATGTCAGTCATAAACACTGTGTGCAAGATGTTCCGCGTTTAACAAAAACCAGTTTTTTGCCACTTCAACAAATTTCTTTAGATTATAAATAAATTTCTAAGAGTTCTTTGTTGTGTTCTTAAATTTCGGTACAAATATTTTTTTTTAATAAAGTCGCTTTGTTAATTTATCTTATATAATAGAACAAGGAAAAAAACGTTTTTGGAAAAATTACTTAGCGTGTTCGGATTTTCTCTGAGTTTGAAGAAAATGAATTTTTAAGTAAATTTTTCTCTTTAATTCTTAGTTAATACATATTACAGTTATCATATATGATTTGATTGGGTTAGGTTATTAACTATCTTATTGTTTTGGTATTATGTTTATTTTTATAAATTACGTTTAGTTTATTTAGTATACAAATACTTTCTGTCGATTTCTTTCAAATATGTTTATAATACAAAATTTGTTTATATAGTTAATCAAGTTTGTTGTTATATATATATTTAGTTTGAAATTTAGCTTCATAATTAGGTACTGTTCAAATGTACTTTTTTCGCTTTGAACTTATTTTTTTTATGTTCATGAAAAGTGAACATATTATTTACATTAGGATACGATTTTACATTTACGCAATAGCAATATATTTTATCAAGGAATATTTGATAAGTTTTACATAAATTTCAGGACAGTTATGAGTATATAAGTTTGTGAATTCATTATTAGATTAGTACATTATTATTAATCATATTTATCTCATGTATGATGTATAAGTCTATGTTTTTATTTTAAAAATTGGGATTCATCAATGACAACTATGCTGTACAATCAGGGGCGTCATTTGGGGGGTCAGGATGTGCGGTTGTACTCTTGCCTAAATACAATCCCAATTGGCCTGCAAAAATAATGCACCATTTATTTATATATTAATTCAAATTTCTAAAACATTGTATTATTATAGTCACATGGATCAATAAACAAATATCTTCTTATCAATTAATTAAGTAAACAATAAATATATCATTCTGAACCATTAATATTCGTACCGGATGCAAGATATTGATGTTCGTAATTATTTTTATCACGACTTTTTTGCCGTGCAGTTAACGGTAATGAACTGATAAATATAAAACTCCAAGATTGCTACGACCCCGACACTACATTATATTATATAATATTAAAATTATATAACTTAATAATGTAATTATAATTTATATTTACTACTTTTGTTGATTATGATTCATAATTTATGGAAAAATTAAAAGAAAAAAAATTTACTTAAGTAGGTATATCTATTTTTATATGACCTGATAAAAAATTAAAATGGTCTGCTTGAATTTCGCAATTTAAAAAAAAATTGAAATGACGCCCCTGTGTCCAACGTCAAATCATAGTAACCAATATTCTTATCAAAACTGAATTTTTTACTAATTTCCAGAAATAATAACCTGCCGTTTTTTTGTAATTAATTAGAATATTAATAATAATTGTGTATTTAAGGGGGATACGGTCGATTGCCGCCTCCTTAAACCAGCTCTATCAATATTTTTTTGGGCCACTTCTAAGAAATATGGACCTAATGACCTTTTTTTTGATCATCACTTTGATTTTCAGCAAAAAAAAAAAAAAAATCAATAACATATTTATTAAAGTAAAAAAAATTAAATATCCCCTTAAAATAATTCCTAAATACGCCCAAGGAGAATACCTCATTAACAAAACGTCAACTTTATACCCAACACATTTTACTATATTCTCTTTTGAAATTTTTCTGATTTTAATAATTAAATTGTTAATATATTTTTGTTACACTGGCCGACCCCAAGTAGTTGGGATTAAGGCGAGGAAGAAGAAGAATATATTTTTGTTACTCTGATTCTGATGTAATATTTTTCATGTAAAACACTTATCGTACTCCTACCGGTATAGTGGTCTAATTAAGAGGATGCCCCAAAGAGACTTACGCGACGAAGGCGCTCGAGGCTCGTAAGGTCCCAGGTCTGTGACGGAGGCTCACTAAAGCGAAGCCTAGTTAAATCATAACAGAACATATATTATAGTTTCACATGAATTGAAATGAAAATATTACAACTAATAAAACATAATAATCCTGTTATAATTAGTAATTTGAACCATTGTATTTTTAAAATAAATAAACAAATACCACTATAAATAGACTTTTAAATTCTTTATCATTATTATCAGCGTAATATTAATTTTCTTCCATATAATATTTCCTGTTTCCTTACTTACTGAACACTATATAATAAATCATGTAGATATACAAAATAACTTTATATATTATGTCTATGGATAGGATATTATAGTTTAGGATACTGAATTTTTATTAGGCCTGCCAGTGTATTTAATTATTTTACTTACATAATTGAATCAAGAAAAATTAATTTAAACGGACACATCATCCGACACAATGACTTATAATCAATATCTTCGGAAGAAAAAATATAATATATACAGTTTTTTTTAAACATATTATTCACTATTAATTACAGATACAATTCAACGAAATCGATCAAAAAACAAACTTTAGTTTCGATAGGTAACTAAATTACACTGATAAAAATTTAACTAAAATTTATTGAAGTCAGCTAAAACATTATTTTGATTCCATGTGGAGATATGTCCCTCATTCTCTCCTCTTTCGACACGCATCTGCTGTATTGTATTTACACATTTTTTTAGATCTGTCAAATGTTTAAACAAATTTAAAATATATTGTTTTTTTTTGCTTATAATATTCATATTTTGAAGAAAATACTATAACTAAATAAGAGAATTAACTTATATTGTTGGCCAATTTATAAAATCAGGATGGACAACTGTATGCCCTACCGCTCTCCGTAATGATGCCTATGATACGATTACATGGATTACAACAACCTCGCCTAAAATAGATAAAAACTGTACTAAATCCAAAATATTTTAATTATTCATTTAGCAATGACGTTTTACAACTAGTATCAGACTCCCGTATAGGTTGTAAGTCATTTATCATGATTAACAACTTGAAATTTTTGTAAATTTACATATTTACTTTCGAAATTTGCTTATAAAAGTTTGTACACTTTTGTTTATTATATAATTCTTAGCCTGACATTTTTTCGTTACTTACCGAAATGACATTTTGAATATTTTGCACATACATGAAAATATTTTTAGCATACACTGAAAAAAAGTGGGGAGAGAGAGAACAAACAGTGAAGACTCGTAAAAAGTAGTTTGAATCGTAAAGACCTTTATCACCCGTGGGGGAGCGTGCATATGACTAGGGGGGCGTCGGTAGAGATATGAATTTTTCACAACCGACTAAACGGCAGCCGTCGCCGGTGAACTGTGTGTGAAAATAAAAATAATAAAAAAAAATCGTAAAATAAAAAAAACGTCCGCGTATTTTCAACACTTTTTATTATCCGCGAGTCATAAAATCCAGCACTCTTATATTTTACAGGACACGTAGCTCTTTTTGGGGTACTTTTTTGGGGGGTTTGACTGAGTGGAAAAGAATTGAACCCGTTTATTTAATGTATCCGTTCCCTGTGGAACAGTGCACAGTTAAATGTCTTTAAAATATTATGGCATTGCAATAACCGAATATCGTCTATTTCGTAAATAATGTGATTAGGACCGATAAAAACGGTTAATAAAGATTATTATGGAATGACTTACAAGTCATACTTCACACGACATTACAAACGTATAATTAATGCTTACAGCATAAATTAAACGAAATGATTATTACATAATCTTATACTAGAATTGCTTCCTAAAAATTTCGGGAAATACATAACTGTTATATTACTCATACATGCTGATGAAGTGCTAAATTGCTTATTCAGAAAATTAAATAAAAAAAACAAAACATTTTTCTCATTACACGTCAAAATATGACTCACCCTCAAACTCTAATAAAAATGAGTTTTAATGCATAATATAAGAATTTAGAATAATTTAATATAACGTGGTCATAGAACCAGAGATCTTACGCAAACTGATTGTACATCCGGTAGAGATCAAAGGGTCTTCAACAACCGTATACATGCGGAAAACCATATCAAAGTTCGTCAATACTTGAACTCCTTATTTCTAAAGACGTGTAAGTATTGTATTACTTGTTGGTTTTTTTGTTTGGTTTTTTAATATGCAGCCCACCCGATGAGTTTTTGTTTTTTGTGTGCGGACAGAACCAGTTTAAACCATAAGCACAATAGTAAAACACTGCTAGTTTGAGAATATTCTGGGTTTTACTATAAGAATACTATTATGATGATTATTATTATAAGACCATTGTGTTGTTAGAGCGTTTTGTACGCTTCGTGTGATGTCCACGTGTAGATCGGTAGTTGGTTTCTTTTGTCGGTCAAACTTGTTTTAGACCATCGCGTTCTTACTTAGCGTACAGCTTCTCTTTCAGCATTAAACGGCATTGTGTAAAATTTTTTGGTGTAATAATACTTATTCATGTCTATGACGAATCCAGCTGACAACACAACTATAAGAATTTATTTTTATTATTAGAATTATTATTAGAATTTATATTTTTTATTAATATATAATANTTATTATTAGAATTATTATTAGAATTTATATTTTTTATTAATATATAATAATAAAAACCATTGATCTCAACAAAATTATTTCTTTAACTAATAGTAATTAAATCCAGTTATGAAATTGGAAGTAACATGATATAGACTTTATATTAGTTTATATGACAGGCCGATGGTTAACACAAAATTTTCATGTACCAGAAAAAGAAACCAAATATTAGTTATAAAATGCATTAGAATTTAAAATAAACTTAATACAAACTTAACATGATTTAATATCAATATATAAAATAATATAGTCTAATAAAAAAAATGGCACCGTTTATCCTAGGCTAGTTTTTTCAAATTCGATACTCTTTGATAATCAATAAGTAAATCAATCATCAATCACGCATAGACAATCAAACAAGTTTCATTGGATATACAGCAACAATAATAAAAATAAAAAAAAAAACAAATATGGTACTTAATATTTTTGGTAGGCCTATTTGTTACCTTTAGGGGCCAGATTTGGAACGCCCGTTCATTATTATAGAGAAATAATATATACATTTATATAATACTTTTTCTACTGAACTTATTGATCAAACTTTATATAGAGTGATTCTTTAAAAAGACTCAAGACAATTCTTTTAAAATAATAATTTTTTTTTTATTGTTAATTACATATGTTTCTCCATTTATCTGTTATAAAATATTTTGATAATCATCCCTTATAGATATAACAACTATATTTAACTTTATTTAACCGTAAATAAATTGTATAGTGAAGTTAAGAACAATAAACGATGGTAGCTGGGGGGGGGGGAAATGATTAGCGTCAGTATCCCCCCCAGTCTTCGATACCATGTCAAAAAAAAAAAAGATATAACAACTTTAAATTATTTTTAACGGTAAAATACATATTTAACCAGATTATAAAATAGAAAACGATCTAGTTAAGAAAATAACTGATCGATTACAATTTATTGACCAGTATTTCAATAGTTATTAACAATTTAAAGTATTAACTGTAGGTAAGTTGAAGCAGCTCTTATTTTTATTACTAGGCATTTCTCGATGCCACTTCTCCTCCGTCTAGGTATAAAAATTTTAATAAAATAAAAATGTTCTAAAATAACCCAAAAGTTGCTATCGATAAGTCATTTTCTTAACTACACTACTTTATATGTAAAAAACTAATTCATTATGTTGCCACTTCAAAAAATAAATCTTACTAGGGTGTTAACATCCTAATAAGATATAAGGGTTGAACATAAAAATATAACTAAAAAGTATACTAAAAAAAAAATCACAAAAAAATGATTATTCTAAGAGAAATTAAGTGGGTCTAGCGTTCAATCACTAGTGTTTTTATTATTTTTGAAACTTGCACCTTGTTACAATTATTAAATACAGTTTTTAAATATTGTTAAGTAATACCTCTATACTAAAGTTATAAATAAGTTACTACTAAAATATTAATGCATTTAAAAAAAAGACTTGCTTTGGAAATTCATGAAAAAAAATTATTTGTTTATCAACATATTATTTTCAGATTATCAAATTCATTCAGACAAATTAAAATAATACTAAGAGGTATAATGGGATTTATTTTAGATTAACAGTTATAATATACACAGTGTAAAATATAGTCTCCGGACCTTTTAGGGTGTGGTTTGGTCTTCCAACCAAATCATAAATCATCTTTTAACTTATTAACATTTTTTATTTAATTTAATATTATAATTAAACGCTTCAAATAAAAAAACAATACTTATCTATTTTCAAAAACTGTATAAATGACTGAAATATTATAACAAAACTGGTTTATAATACAAAAAAGTAGTATAACTGGTATCAATACTGAATGTTTGATGTTAACTACTAAGGTGCTTTATTTGAATAACGCACATTAGATATGTCAAGAGCGCCTTAAAAATAGTATCTTTGTGAATATACATGAATGGTTACTGATCAAGGTCTCGTCCGGCATTTGCGTTGATCTTAATAAAATTACTGTATAATTTCTTCAATTTAATCTGCATATATAATAATTATATATTTTTAAAAAAAAAATTATTTTTTTATTGGTGCAATACGTTTATCGCATGTCAGTAGAATAATTACACTTAAAATGTAATCTTATTAGGGTAATATTTAAAAAATTGTTCGAAACGTTTAAAATAATATAACTACGTGAACGCCCTTGCTTTTTTTTTTCGTAACAGACTAAAAGTAGGTTGATGCGCTCATTATCATAACTAGTTTTAACAATGATATAGTTAATTTATAATTAGCAATTACAAATGTAAGGAATAAAGTCAAAAATTTGTTGAGGGAGAATAAATCACGTTTCCCATAATGTAAAAAATAAATATATTTATACATTATTTGTTTTATAAATTTTGACTAAGCTAAATACCCTAAACATTAACTATGTAAATAATAAGTTAAAACCAAAGAAAAATCCAGCAAACCTATAAAACTATTTTTTTTGTGTAGTTAACACGTTGAGGTTGTAATATCACAAATCAATGTATATATATGCAGCACGTTTGTATACAGCGGGCACATTTGGTTGAGTTTATACTTATTTCAAGGAGTAAAGTGTTGACAATATTAAAATTAGAAGAAAGACAGTCATAACTAAGAAAAAAATACAGTGTAGTTAACTAATTAAAATTAGTTAGTTTAATAGAGTCTATTATATCTTGCAAAATTATTATTACTTCAATTCTTACAAGTAATTTTATTATATATGTACATTTTTACATTTAAAAAATTTGAATTTAAGTTTACCATCATTGAAAATTTTAAATGCTATTGAACTTCTGAAAAATTGATAAAATCAACCCATAAACTTCTAAAATCTCTGAAATGTCACTGTACTATAGATAGACTTATAAAAATTCGATTAAGAAAATTATTTTGATTGAATCATTTATTGAAAAAATTATGGCAGTTAAAAAAAAAAAATATCCCTACTTTTAAATTTGTAATTTTTTGTAGGTTACCCACATTTACAGGTAACGAGAGAATTTTTTTCAATTTTTAAGCTTAATCGCTTAAAAAATGAGGCTAATTGATGGTTTACCCTTTAAGTACAAAAATATTATAGTTCTGTTTTTTTAATAAATGTCATAAGACTATACATTAATCTATGGGTAATAAAATATTTATCATAAAAATGTGCATACAATTTTGCTATTTAATGTTAAAATTGTGTTCGGCGATCAAATAATGATTGCAATTTTCAATCGATACAATTTAAATTTTTCAATAACAACAAGTCTATTAAATAAGTGATTATCGAAACAACATTTCTTCAAATCACAAGAATAGCTTTTTTTATTAGTGTTAGACATTTCGGATATACTTATAAATAAAAATAAATGACTAGTAAATTGTTATCAGTTAAGAAATCTGAGTCAATTCAAATCATGTTTTTATGACTTAATTCCTATCAAATGACGATAATTGAATAAATATTTTGTGTTATTTTAAAGTATTTCCGGTTAATCAATATTTAGGTGAATAAACGACCAGTGTTTGTTCTGAGAAATGGAGTATTGTTTATCATTAGAGATTACAAAAGATTTTTATTTAATACGTTCTCAATTTAGGATAATAATACCAGTTTTTAACAATCGAGTTTAATATTAAATAAATAATTGATTTAAGTTTTAAATATTTTGATATTTGAATCGTTTAAGTCAATTGAAGCTTAATAAGGGAACAAAAGCTTACTTTTTAGAACCTTAAAATATTTTTAATATAATTAGAATACAAGTTATACTTATGAGATATAAGAATAGGATTAAGAACCTGCATTACATTTGATTTGACAAAATCTCTATGATTTTTTATATTTGGAGCATTTAATGGTATTTTACAATGTTTTTATGTCCAACTATCAAAGTGTTAAGTTTATGCCTAAACTCCAGTATCGTATTGAGGGATAGTATATAATTGATGACCTTTTAAAATTTTTTGTTAAGCAAAAAAAAAAAATTTTTTTAGATTAAATCCTTTCATTAAAAAATTAGAATATGTATAAGCATAAGTACATAAACTATACATATTATTACATACATTATTTCAAGAGATTTATTGTGTTCGTCAGCTATGAATGCCCTAAAAGATTCAGAGTTACTCTTTTTATAACATCCTGAGGCAGCTGTCTCAGGTAGCACTTTTTATATTAACACGCTATTGCTAATTGCTATTTATTGTTTTTATGTTGGGGCTCTTGTAAATTTATGAATTTTTTAATTTGTGAACCTTTGTTTGTAAGCGTAAAATAAAAATAAAATTTATAATATCATATTTTAAAGTCTTATTTTACATATATTCTATGTTATATTATAACATTTTTTTGTACACAGGACTGGAAAATAGTTGGTTCAGGTCAAAAAAGTTACTTAAATTACTAAATTTTTAAAAAATGTGATAAAAATATTTTAATAATAAAGTTGGAAATGAGGAATACATTAGTTATAAATAATTGTCTATTTAAGTATTTTACATGGTATAAATAACATGTATTTTTATTAGTTGCTGTTTGTATATATTCTCATCGTTGTAATTTGGTACTGTTTGTTGAATATGCTTTAATTATAAATTTCTAATAATTAAATAAATTGTTAAATAATAACACATTCTAATTTTAAAAAAATAATACCATACCGTGTAAAACCCATTTAATATACAGTGCAGTTTTCTAATAATAATAACAAATTTATTTAAAATTGACTAAGAATTATAATAAACTAACAAACTCAAATCATTTCAAATAAAAAACAGTTTCTGATAAAATAAAATGATACTATTCAATATTAAATGTCTATTATCATTTAAAGTTTTGCTTTAAAATATAATTAGATATTAGACATTAGATAGAGAAATATAATTGAAAATAAATTTTGGTGCCAAATATAATTTTGCTGATTCTATATGTCACTAATTCCGAATTTACTTTTAAATTTTCCGTATCAAATCTTTTTTATGAGATAATAACTAATTTCTAATAATCAGAATATGTGGATTAAAATTGAAAGAATTTTTTTTTTTTGTTGAATTAATTTAATTGTTAGTACCTTACTAAATATCTGTGCAAAAATGTAAATTGACACATCAAGCCTTTAATGTTTAAGTTTTTATATACTTTCCAAAAATAAGTTGAAATATTTAAAATAATATTTTATAGGTTTACCCCATGATTATAAATGTATAAAAAATATTGTAAGGTTTTCAAAAATATTAATTCTATATAAATTTTACGCAATAAATGAAAAATATGGCTTTTTTAAGTACAAAATAACAAATAGTTTTAAGTTATTTAAATACAATTGAATTTGTTTAATGGATACTGAAAAATTTTTAGGAATTTGGTCTCAATATGAGTATATTAAAATTTACATAGTAATTTAAATGTTGAAGAGAAAAAATTGACAGTTTTAATTAGAATCTAAAGGTAATAAAAGATCAAACTACTAAGACAGATATTTATATCTTACGGCTATTACAATTTTAAATAAAATTATTGCTCAAAATTCAATAAAAGCTCTCAAAAAAATTACTTCTTTTTCCAAAGCTCTTTAATTGATATTTTTAAAACATTTGAAGTAATTTTAATTTATAAATTAAATTATTACAAATATACGTATAAATACATAAAATATATCGTTATTAGAATATACACGAGCCTAATTATATTTCGTACTGTTAATAGCAATCATTTTGATTTTAGTAGGCAAAATTGATATGAAATTTTTGTTTGAACCTTATAGCATTTTCTAGAAGTGGGGGTTTTTTTGTACTGTTAAGAAATATTAAATATAATAATTTAGCTTTAATTTTTTTCTTTATTTAAAATTCAGTTTTTAAACTTCATAAGAACGGGCCTGCTCGTAAATATAATAGGTTTGAAATGTAACGATTCATTGTAGCGATTGGTTGTTTTTAATTTAATTTAATTAATTTTCAGGACGTTAAATTATACAAGAATTATGTGAATAAATTAATGTAAATTATTGAACATCTTTAACAGACGAACGAAACTAATGGATAAATAATATCATATATCTGCTAAAAAGTTTTATTACAATTATCGAATGGCCAATAACGATATAAGTCATTTGTAATTTGAAAGTAATTGGATCTATACTGCGCAGTAATTCCATGGGCGAGTTCATACGTTTCCGCAAACAACACGCCGTCGCCGCACCGCCCGGACCAAAGATAGGCACCACCCCAAAAAACAAAATAAAAAACCTAAGGCGGACTGGAGCGTACCATTACACGTCGGTTACGGTGTCATTCGAGCGACTCGTCATAGTATGTTAACAATGACGGGGGGGGGGGGT
>NW_026099574.1:45080283-45264382 GCF_025091365.1 Daktulosphaira vitifoliae
GGGGGGGGGGATGTTTAGCGTTACTCACCAGTGCGCGCCACTGCCGCCGACACTGCCCTTGACTGTGACCGTCACATATGCGTACGCCAAAAACCGGGTGGGCACACAATATTATTGTCTTCGGCTTTCGCGTACCGTCGAGTCTTATCGCCACCACCGCGCGGGTGTCGTTACAGCGTCGTCGTCGTCACCATCCGCGCGCTGCCTAGTGATCACCGCTTCTTGCCCGACTGCTCGACATTGCGTCTCTACAGCCCAACTAGTGTTTAGTCGGTCAACGAAAGAGAAAGTGGCCGCACGTAGTTCGAACCGCACGCAGGCGATTCACGCACACACTCCTCGCACACCTGTGACGAAGTACAAATCGTTAAATTAAAACAATTTTCGCATCCATTAAATCTGTTATGTTTTAATCCGCCTTTTTTTTTTTTTTCCCCCGTTACTTATCGTTTCACTCGTCGGATCCACGCGGTTGGAGTCTGGTAAATTCGTCAACCGATTCTTACGCCGTGGTCAGACCGTATCGAAAGTAATATTTTTTTTTCGGACATATTAGTCACATTTCCTGTCTGCGTATTTCATGTGTTTCATGGTATGGTATTAAATTGAATGGCTCCTCGGAAGAACACTATGGGCTTCAACGGCATCGGACATTTCGCCGACTTATTTTTAATGGCCCAAAACAACAACTACATCACCAATCACGGATGTGGCAGTAATACTCTGGACAAGCAGAATTTCACAATGACATCTCGGCAGCAAGAGTGCAGTTGCTGTGTACCGACTGGTGATTGTCTCATGAGATCGTTGCCGGTGCGTCTGGACGATGTTAGGGCCGGTGATTTGTATGTGAAGGTAACTTGTGTGGGTGGTTGTGCCATTGGACAGTACATGCATCGAGAGTGTTACGACAATTGGGAACGTCTAGTTACTGCTTATGTCAAAGGGAGCCGTTCATCCGTTGATCTTTGGTCTAATAACAATAATAACGTTTTGGTCAATAATAACAACGTGTTGGGCGGAAGCAAAAAAGGAATGGACATGGCTTTCAAAGCTTGCACATGTCGTTGTGGGCACGGTTTCCTTAAAAGAGATCAAGATTGGCCTCAAATATCGATTGCCCGTAGGCCTTCTTCGTTGGCGACCGTCGATCAAGAACGTTCGTCGCCGTCCAAAAAGAAGAAGCGCCGACAACAGCAGCAACCTAAACAGTTTACTCAGACCGATTACACTTTCGGCGAATTACGTCTCAGAACTGGTAGCTTGTCCTCTTCGTCCAATGGTTCTAGTTCTCCTGTGACTGGCAGTTCGAATTCAAACAGCGCTTCCCCGGCTCACTCTGGAACATTCTCAGCCATCGGTTCCAAAAAACGCGTCAAAGATGTTTTTGAAAGGTATGTGTTTTCAAAATTTGTAACCTTATAGTTATGAGAATATGTTTAGAAGTTGAACTTTTTAAATTCTTTTAATTTTTTCAAAGGAAATTTTTGCAGTTGTAGAAATTTACACTTAAAAATAATATATTAAAAATATTTGATTATCAATTAATACTCGACATTGAATTGGTGTTATGTATTTCAACAGCCCAGGTGTTTTAAAGGAGACGAAGCGTTTTTTTATTTTTATATCTACCTTTTTCTTTGTAGGTTTTACACACTTAGAACTTTTAGAATTGAGGAATTGCAAATGGCACGAGGTAATATTATGATTTTAGGGTCCGTGTGATAGGGGTGTGTTTTTCCCTCTAAAAAGTTTGAAACCGGCGTTTTGTAACGGCATGCGAGTACATGTGCGTTGGCCGAATGCTGTCAACACATTAAAAATTTAAAAATTCTTAATATTTGCTTCTAGAGTTATTATAATTCAAATGTAATTTAATTCAACAATTTTTTATTCACCTCTATGGGAATTCTTAAGTTATTTAATGTACAAATATTATTAATTTTCTGTTACTAATTTAAATTAATTGTCATGTTAAATTCAATTAATATGTTTTAATTGACGTTTTTTGTTAAAAAATCTAACCACGTGGATTTCGCTTGTTTTTTTTTTACGTCTGGCATCGTTCGATTATTCGGCGACTTAAGTTTTGAAGGTCGTCTTGGCGCACGACTGTATAGAATGTATTTTTTTGCTTTGTTGTGAACGACCGGTATTATTATGCGTGTTCTATTAGCTTCACTATAAATCACAAGTTCTATATTATTATTCTTCTCTTGTTCTCACAATTAACAGCCTGTGGTTGGTTACCAAAAGTGAACGGGTTTTTTTTAGAATTAAGTTTTAAAATTCGTTAATGGTATTCAATGGTTAAATTTGCGGTAATTTGTATGATAAACAAATATATTTTGATTTTCATTACAATTGTGTTTCAGCAACACCTATCAATATTGTCGGTGTAATAAAATACTTGGCGCCAGTTGTTGAACAATGCCGTACTCCTACAGTTATATGGTTAACGTTATTTCTTATCTAACACGTGTCCCTTAGTCGGTGAGCTTTATTTTCCTAGAAGAAATGGTGCGTGGGTATTCCCCGATTTTATTAAAAAAATGTCCCTATCTGTATTTAAAAACCGTTCCGTGAAATAACGAATTGTGTGCAACTATTTTTGAACGTGTTTTAATTTGTTTAGGGGAATGCCAAAAATGTAAAAATTATCTGTGTCATTATTTCTTCTCATACACGTTGGTTGCTGTTTATTATTATTATTAGTGACGTTCAACAATGCAAAAAATAAACTACACATGTTTAAAATATTTAATTATTTGCGTTCCCTGTCCGCCGCCACCACCCTATTATGTTCGGCTTTTTTTTGCTCGGGTCAGTATAAGGGTCGCATTTTCTCTAATTTTTTTTCCCTCCGCTTATCCCTCGTAACTGTCCACACAAGTTTTAATAATGGTGAATTAATTTTAATGTCAACCTTTGGCCGTTGGTTCAGTCATGTACTTCATCTCCCATCTAAACTATCAGCGTTTTTCGAGAGAATTGTGTTGAGTAATTTTAAATGTTAATTAAAAATCCTGACCTTGGAGTCGTCACGCTACCGTGCATCCTCTGTAGCCGATATTTTAACAACAGCTGAATTGTGTTGTTGTTGTGACTGATTGTGTTCGGCGGGGTGAATATTAATTATATTCAAAAAGTTCAGTCTTTAGGTTGGTATGAGTAATGAATAGATATTATTGAGATTATTTTTGTGGTCCTGACAGGATGTTAGGATAGTGGTCTAGTTTTCACCATTTCCCAGAAAACCTTATTCAGAGGTAAAAATGTATTGAATATTTTTTTTTCTACGCCCCGTGTTTATTTCGTCTACTTGGTCTTTTGTGTTTATTTGGCGACTCCCACAACGCGGTTCATCTTCATTTCAACGATATACTGAGTAGTGTTCTCTTGCCCTTTTTCTCAGAACTACCATGTCGATAGATTCACTACAGTTCTCTCTTGGTCTTATATGAGTTCTCCCACTCTCCAACATTGAATGTGCATCATTTATCCACTGTATTTGTATTTTTTCCCTCGCGAAATCGACCAGTTATCCTTGACTCTTCGTAACTGTTTTGTTCTATTTGTTTACATTTGTTTTTTGATTCCCGTTGTTATTGGGTTAGTTAGTCAGCGTCGCGGCAATTATAACGTATATAATCATAATTATCCACTATTCGTGTTAAACGAGCCGACACTGACAACAATAACAAAAATCATTACAACTGCTGCCCGTTCTTAAAGCATATAATTAGGTTTATAACTCGGCGAGTGTTGGCCGTCGAATATCGACTGAAATAGCAGCGGCCGCACTTTTTTTTTCAAGGTTCTTTACATTAGTTCGCCCACGATTGTTTTTATTATATTTTTCACATCATGGTAATTTCGACCTTTAACCGTGATAAAAAAACCGTTGTCAATTCGTGTACGCACCGATTGATCAAATTATATACTATCTAATATTTTGTACATGGCACTCATATTTATTATAGCAAAGATATTCATTTATTATAGTTTTCCATGTGCTTTCATAATTACATTTTTGTGAATAGATGCATTCCAACTTTAATAAGCCTCAAATTTTTAAATATGAAGTGAATGTAGTCGCAAGAAAAATTTTTATTTATTGTTAATTACATTTATATGTAATTTTATGGGTTCGTAAACATGGCTTTTTCTCGTTTTTAAAAATTTTATTTTATTTTTCTAATTATTAATAATNTGTTCTATTAGCTTCACTATAAATCACAAGTTCTATATTATTATTCTTCTCTTGTTCTCACAATTAACAGCCTGTGGTTGGTTACCAAAAGTGAACGGGTTTTTTTTAGAATTAAGTTTTAAAATTCGTTAATGGTATTCAATGGTTAAATTTGCGGTAATTTGTATGATAAACAAATATATTTTGATTTTCATTACAATTGTGTTTCAGCAACACCTATCAATATTGTCGGTGTAATAAAATACTTGGCGCCAGTTGTTGAACAATGCCGTACTCCTACAGTTATATGGTTAACGTTATTTCTTATCTAACACGTGTCCCTTAGTCGGTGAGCTTTATTTTCCTAGAAGAAATGGTGCGTGGGTATTCCCCGATTTTATTAAAAAAATGTCCCTATCTGTATTTAAAAACCGTTCCGTGAAATAACGAATTGTGTGCAACTATTTTTGAACGTGTTTTAATTTGTTTAGGGGAATGCCAAAAATGTAAAAATTATCTGTGTCATTATTTCTTCTCATACACGTTGGTTGCTGTTTATTATTATTATTAGTGACGTTCAACAATGCAAAAAATAAACTACACATGTTTAAAATATTTAATTATTTGCGTTCCCTGTCCGCCGCCACCACCCTATTATGTTCGGCTTTTTTTTGCTCGGGTCAGTATAAGGGTCGCATTTTCTCTAATTTTTTTTCCCTCCGCTTATCCCTCGTAACTGTCCACACAAGTTTTAATAATGGTGAATTAATTTTAATGTCAACCTTTGGCCGTTGGTTCAGTCATGTACTTCATCTCCCATCTAAACTGTCAGCGTTTTTCGAGAGAATTGTGTTAATTAAAAATCCTGACCTTGGAGTCGTCACGCTACCGTGCATCCTCTGTAGCCGATATTTTAACAACAGCTGAATTGTGNATCAGCGTTTTTCGAGAGAATTGTGTTGAGTAATTTTAAATGTTAATTAAAAATCCTGACCTTGGAGTCGTCACGCTACCGTGCATCCTCTGTAGCCGATATTTTAACAACAGCTGAATTGTGTTGTTGTTGTGACTGATTGTGTTCGGCGGGGTGAATATTAATTATATTCAAAAAGTTCAGTCTTTAGGTTGGTATGAGTAATGAATAGATATTATTGAGATTATTTTTGTGGTCCTGACAGGATGTTAGGATAGTGGTCTAGTTTTCACCATTTCCCAGAAAACCTTATTCAGAGGTAAAAATGTATTGAATATTTTTTTTTCTACGCCCCGTGTTTATTTCGTCTACTTGGTCTTTTGTGTTTATTTGGCGACTCCCACAACGCGGTTCATCTTCATTTCAACGATATACTGAGTAGTGTTCTCTTGCCCTTTTTCTCAGAACTACCATGTCGATAGATTCACTACAGTTCTCTCTTGGTCTTATATGAGTTCTCCCACTCTCCAACATTGAATGTGCATCATTTATCCACTGTATTTGTATTTTTTCCCTCGCGAAATCGACCAGTTATCCTTGACTCTTCGTAACTGTTTTGTTCTATTTGTTTACATTTGTTTTTTGATTCCCGTTGTTATTGGGTTAGTTAGTCAGCGTCGCGGCAATTATAACGTATATAATCATAATTATCCACTATTCGTGTTAAACGAGCCGACACTGACAACAATAACAAAAATCATTACAACTGCTGCCCGTTCTTAAAGCATATAATTAGGTTTATAACTCGGCGAGTGTTGGCCGTCGAATATCGACTGAAATAGCAGCGGCCGCACTTTTTTTTTCAAGGTTCTTTACATTAGTTCGCCCACGATTGTTTTTATTATATTTTTCACATCATGGTAATTTCGACCTTTAACCGTGATAAAAAAACCGTTGTCAATTCGTGTACGCACCGATTGATCAAATTATATACTATCTAATATTTTGTACATGGCACTCATATTTATTATAGCAAAGATATTCATTTATTATAGTTTTCCATGTGCTTTCATAATTACATTTTTGTGAATAGATGCATTCCAACTTTAATAAGCCTCAAATTTTTAAATATGAAGTGAATGTAGTCGCAAGAAAAATTTTTATTTATTGTTAATTACATTTATATGTAATTTTATGGGTTCGTAAACATGGCTTTTTCTCGTTTTTAAAAATTTTATTTTATTTTTCTAATTATTAATAATGAAATGTCGATATTACACTTGTTCTACTAAATATTACCCAGTAATACACATTAAGAGATTAATATAAATGCTGAAAAATGTGGATGATCATATTGAGTATAGTTTAATTGTATTATAATTAATAAATTTTAGCAGATCAATATTTCAAAGAAAATGTATGCGATAATATTTTTATACCGTAAGTCATTTTTCTGTATTCAGTGTAGCGATTGTCGGCAGATGGTCCCGAGATTATTTATAATTCGTTATTTTGATCATCATCACCTGATGGTACGCTTGTCCTTTTTACCTATACACCGCCGACCCTACACAAGAGACCTTATGAAAAATTAAAGGTAACAAATACTTAATAGACAGCTGTATCTATTCCTTAAAATCATATATATTTGATGAAGTTGACTTGTAATTTCACGTGGATGAATTGTAGTTTTTTCGTGGGCTATGCACAAACTTAAAGTTTGTCCAGTTTTCATTTTGATCGATTATTCGTATGCTAAAATAGTTACAGTTACACTCGCTACTCTCATCTATTAGTTATGATCGATTAATTATTTTGTCATTTCCTATTCGCTACCTGTACACTGAGTTGGTTCATTATTGTTCATAATTTTAGACAGATATATGATGCCATGTGTATTCGTTAATGAAATAATGTTTGATGCAGGTGTCATTAGAGATATTTTCTACGGCGGCAGCTGTTCCCTTAGCTTTTCACCGGTTGTCCTTCTTTTCTTACAAAACTCTTATTCAAACTCTAGTGAATCTCTATGGTAAACTCTGGAACAAAGTAAAACGGCGCCAAAATAATTTTCCATTAAAACCAATATAAAACCGAAGTATATTTAAGACCAATTTCCAAATACTATAAACGATAAATTGTTACCATTAAATTATTAAGATATTTAAAATTGAAATTTTATATTAATATATTTTTAATATCATTCGAATAGTTCTTATTCGGTTAGCAGCGATCGACGTGTACTGTGTTAACCTTCGCATTACAATTATCCGTCGGTCACCTATATAGTAGTAGAGTTAGTAGTAAATGATTTTTGTTTCATTTCAAGGTGACAAT
Organism: Daktulosphaira vitifoliae; assembly: GCF_025091365.1. NCBI lineage: Eukaryota > Metazoa > Arthropoda > Insecta > Hemiptera > Phylloxeridae > Daktulosphaira > Daktulosphaira vitifoliae. The sequence continues at coordinate 45,087,726 of NW_026099574.1, forward strand.
CATGAGAGATATAACTTATTTGTTAAATGTTGATCCTTGAATAGCTAGCCGCGGGTAACATGGTATTAGTTCTGATTGATTATTTTTTATAAATTTTTAATATGATGATTTGTTCAAAATTAAAATGACATGCGTTATTTTATTATCGTTAAATTTAAATCTTTACCATTGCCGTTTGTATCATATTATAATAGTGAACAATTTCTATTATTTACAAGAAACATTTTATTTTCCTGTAATTTATTGCTGGATTATTTCCTAATCTGTTTTGTAATAAAATAAATCTACTCGTTTTTTAAGAAATACGATTTGAAAAAAAATTCATCTCGTCCATTTTGATATAAGTTGTGATTTTAGTTTCTGATTAATCATGTGGATTGTTCTAATCCTTTTTCATCATTAATCATTGTGATTTTATAATTACTCTAGTTATTATCATTTCTTCAATATCGTTTACAAAAGGTCATTTGAGATTAAAGGAGCGTTGAACCAACGTAGTAATTTTTTGTTTAGTCTGCCTTATATAATTATTGGCCATTATTATTTCCCAAAACTAAATGTGTATTTACCATTTATAAAAGTTTGACGTTTTTAAGTAACCAAAACTACACTCTCTAGAAACCATTTTAGCATATATCCCTCCTAGTCGACGATTGACATCGTGTCTGGGCCTTAACATGTAATAAGCGTGGTAATAAACGCGTTTTATTTTTAAATTCCATTTTAGGGGCACAACTCTGTTTGTGGTGCGTGTGGACCCTCCTCTTTCGTCGTCGTTGCTACCACTGCTTACTATAATTGTTTTGTGCGCTTGCCAGACGTTTGCTCTTAATGCGTCCGAGCGACCTGTACGCGCGTTGGCCTAGGTTAGGATAAAAAATGATATTTTATACTGTATTTGTGTACCATGCGAGTAGATAATCATCGTTGTAAACAATAAAAACCTTCATTATTGTAGTGGTCGGCGGTTGTGTTTACTCCACCGCCGCCCATCATTTTATGAACTGACTAATAATTAATTTTTGTTTTGTCACGCAGGCAGTCGTCCATGAACGGTAACGGAATTTTTTGTCGCCGTTTGGATTTCAGCACTTTCAACAGACTTCCTCGGCACATGCTCAATTCCTATCACGTTAAGGTGAGTTATTAAAAAATGTAATTTTAATGAGTTATTTTATATCAATCGCAGCGAGTTATTTACATTGTAATATTAAGGGAGAGTTTTTGGAGCGTTACAGTACACTTGTTTGATCATAATTGTTCACCGCGTTTTGCCGTTCGATGGGTCGCGTTTATAATTATTGACTGTCGTTAATGTGTATTTTTATATCGTTATCATCTAAGGCAGAGGTGTATTATTAATGTATGTGGGTATGATCCAGCAGCGGCTAACAACAGCTGGGTTGTTATGTGTTGTTGTGTATGTTTTAGAATGTCGTTTGTCGACGACAGCCGTTTTAGTGAGCGCGTGACTGGTTGGCGGATGCTTACTATATTACTACTTTGTTAAAATAGTAATAAAAATAAAAAACAATAAAACAAATTCTCGAGGTCTCGTTATGTATGTATGGAATAGAAATAAGACGTTTAAATTTCGTGTGGCTAGGATGTGCGAGATCAACCTTATTTGGCTCGAAACAATACTAAAACTTTAATTGTTGTTTTAATTAGCTCAGGTCTAGACACTGGAAGTTATTATTATTGTTATTTATTTAACTGCCGTTAGTTTTTATCAATTAATGAGCGTTTATTTTTTTTTGTATAGTCGGTCATAATATACGTTTTGAGTGTTGGACGAGTTAACTAAAATTGGTTAGTACTAGTTGTAGTTCAAGTAACATTATTAATACTAAATAAATATTAAAAAACAAATTTGAACTCTAAATGTTTTTTTTTTAATCTCTCTTTATTGTATTTCAACTAAGTAACTTAGTTTTAGATTTAGGTATCGATTCCATTTTTTCTCCTGTTAAGTTCATTAAAATTTTCGACAACATTTTTATTTTATGAATCTAATTTGGTTCTTATTTAATGATTCTCATTTTTTTAAACTCATAATTTTCAATCAAAAATATGTATTGATATTTTTTTTTTTGTTAATTGTTAAAATATAAATACTTTTAAAATCTAAAATGTGTAATCGTAATACCCAGTTCTTTTCGTTTATGGGGTTTTTATTTTATTATAATTCAAATTTTTTCGTTGTTAGGATTGTGTTTAACTTGTAGATGGCCTGATGACGGTCATAACACACACTTGGTAACATAATAGTACTTTTTATGAGCATGCGTATTTATTAATACGTGTTTTATTAATAACATATAGAAAATTAAATTTGAAGGCGCTAAGTATTGACCTTCCAGTTGACTATTATGAATGAAAAATTAAAATTGAAATATTTCAAGTGTTGTAGAACATTTTTATTTCTATTTGCATACGTTTACTAAAGTTTGATTTAAGAACTATCACATTGTCATAACACTGTTTTTAAACTGTTTCTGTTTAGGTCTTAGCTGCGCATATATAATGGTATGATAATGAGGAAGGTGTAAATAATCTGGTTGACACTGCAGTAGTGTATTAACAGTAAAATAATATTAATATTGTTTGAACAATACGCTCGAGAGTCAAAACCAATTCTATAAATTGAATATACAGCTTTATATGGCAAACGAAAAGGCGACAAGGTCTCGCCTCTCCCATCGTCCAAGAACACGTGCGTGTGTTGTAATTGTAAATTTGTCGACGTTTAATTTATTTAATTTTTTATTACTTCAATATTGATGTTGGTAAAAATGAACTCGACAAATTTATAGTGCTAAGTTTTTACAGCCCAACGACTTTTGAGCGCCGGCGCGAACAGCAGCAAACGTAAGGCCGCCTGCCGCCCCACCGGGCGTTTCTAGAGTCCTCCTTCTCGGCCCCCCGCGAGTGCGCCCTGAGTTCCCCGAGCTTTCGCGCCTGTTCGTATAGCGTTTTAAAACTTTTTGGCCACTCCCTTCGACTGTCCCCTTATTAGTGTTATAATATTCGTTACCTGCGTTCACTCGTCTGAAATATTCGACAAAAGTTTTTTATTATAGACGCTTTAAAAAAGCAACTCTGCCTGTAACGGTCACGGCCATGTCAATAATGTACGTACGACTGACAGGATTTTAAAACAAGAGCGTACCTCTGATTTTACCCCTCTCGGATTCTGCTGCTACTCTTGTGTTCCGTGAACTATGTTGGCAGAACCTGATGACGACTAGACTTGCTAGTGTTTGAATCGCTTAAAACACTGCGACTATGCAGTTGTTTAATTATTGATCGTCGGCAGCGGTGCCGTTTTTTCACCCCACCTCGAATTGCAACGCTGCAGCCAAGTACACTTGTGCATACACAGGACGACCCACGCACTCGTCTGCTGGTTGAGCCGGACCGTGTGCTGCGCGCCCGCACAGTTGCCGCCGATCAATAAGTCTCGTCGCGCTAGACGCCCAGTCCCATAAATACATTATCTAACCGTTTGCAATTTTATTCCTAATAGTTAATAAAAAAGTATTACACACGACCATGTCCTTCTGACGAATGCGTATACTTTTTTTATGACGATTTTTCATAACCTTTTATAGGACACACCTGTATTCAAACGCGAATACTTTATCTGTTAAAGTCGGTTTAATACATTAAATCTATTTGACTATATTATTAAACTACAAATAACATTTTTTACGATCCTTTGACATTTCAGTAGTCGACGACATTACTTATTCAATATTTGAAATTATATATGTATTAATTGTGCTTATTTATCAGTTATTAAGTAATACTGATATTTTTGTTTCACTTACATAATAAAAAATTTATATGCATTTTTTATTTAACGTTTGATACTATTGGTAAAATCTAATATGTTTTTTAATCAAATTGTGTTTGCATCTTTTTGTTATTGAAAAGTTACTTGTAGTATGTATTGTGTGAAAATGAATTTTTGGTACCGGGTCAATGTCGACGACACCATCGCCGGAGGGTCTGTTTGTTCTCCCTCCATTANTCTAATATGTTTTTTAATCAAATTGTGTTTGCATCTTTTTGTTATTGAAAAGTTACTACTTGTAGTATTGTGTGAAAATGAATTTTTGGTACCGGGTCAATGTCGACGACACCATCGCCGGAGGGTCTGTTTGTTCTCCCTCCATTAGTTCGTCGAGACGATATCGTTAAGGCAGGTTAGGGGAAAGACGTCTGCGGCTTTTCCTGCCTACTACCCGGAAAAGCCCTCTGGGTTAATTTCCGAAACGGTCGTCCTCATCCTTTTAAACGTTTTTCAGACGTAGTTTTCCAAACTTGTAATTTTAACGATTACGTAAATCGCTAGCCGAGAGTCCGTCTTGAATTGTATTGTATGGGAGTTATTAAACAATCATCTCAAGTGTTTTGTGCATCACACGAGGCTCTTTTTAAAGTTGACTTGTAGTCTATTCGTTTTATGTTTCGTCAGTGCTAATGTCTCTTAATGCTGAAATTTCATGTGTTTGAGAATTGTTTGTGTACTCTATTTATGTATTTAATAATATTATGTAAAGTATTGATTGGTCCTTTGCTATTGCGCAAGATCAATGCCGGCTTTGACCACGTGACACATTCTGTGTATGCGTTGGCGAGTCGAAAAAAAATAACAGTTCATTATAAATTTATCTGCTTGTTTTTTATTCGTGTTAATAATGTGTACGATATGATATTTTTTCCTATGACATTATTCATGACTTTTTTTTTTTTCGAAACTGCGCCGTGTCGGTTTACTCTGGGAATAATAAAAAACCGACAGCATATACTTAAGTATATTTTGTGTTTTAACACGCTTACTAATATGTGTGTACTTGTTAAAATGGGCAGTGTATGATTTAAAACTGTGAGATATATGCCGCTGTTAAAATCATTAGTATGTGTCAAAGACGCTTGGCGTTGCATTTTTCTTGGTGCATTTTGTTAAAAAGAATTAGTGTTGGTTGATAACATATGTATATCAAAATTACTGTTGCTATTTATGATGAAATTGTGCGTCATCAATAATAGTTCAACTGGTAAAGTTAGTTTTGCAAAAATGATTTGAATAAAATTCATAATAAAAAAGTATTATTGTTATTCATTGTTTAGTAATTATTTAACCCTGGCTTGCATGCGTAACGAGTAATTTTTGTATCGTTACGAAACCACCATTGTTTTTTAATTAATGAGTTAATCTGTAACAAAATCTTAATGAGTAAGAGTTGTAATTATCATTTCAATGAAATCAATTCCAGTGTAGAAGTTTTAATAATTATTTTCTTATTCAAATGGTATACTTAAAAATTAGTGTTTCTATTAGTGATATAGTCGGTCTGCATTCTTCAACTATCATTTAATTTTATCATAATATTAAGTGTGTTTTACGGTGAATTTGTCATAGTGCCGGTGCTGGTCTATGAGGGGTCGTCCCTATAATCCCCCCGTGATTATTTTATTATACGACGAAGATTGTATTTTTTCGTTCGAGGGGTATAGTAAAAACTTTTTTTCAGTATGACCAAAAAACAAACCTTACTACGACGCCACTGCTATGTACGGTGGTGACCCATTAAGCGAGAGCCCCGAGACATGTGCTTGTCCAAATTTTGCGCCGGCACTGATGACACAATTTTTTGCCTTGAATCTAACAGAAAAATTTTATTATATTTTCCAGAGTAACTTTTTTAGTTTTTTTTTTTCTGTCATATTTATTTAACAACATTGAATGGCCACAAATGTGCTCTGTGTTGGTTATTGCAAATTGAAGTCGTGTTAACGGCTTTTTATGTAAGGGTATTTGTTGCTTTGTTTCTCTAATCCTCTAATTTAATTTTATTACTTCTGTTTTGTACGCTACTGTAGTACCATCGATTTAAGTTGGGCACTATAATATGAAACCCTTCGAATAATATCCTAAACGTGTGTTGGTTTTGGGTTAGCTATTGTTAATATTGATACAAGAAAGACAAAGTTCTTTAAATACCACATTGGTGTATAAAATCAGTTAACATACGACGAGATGCCATTTCATTCGTTTTATATCTTATGTCTAGTGTTATAAACATTTCTAATTAATCTCGTTATTCTCTTATTTTTATTAATGTTTTGTTCTGAGATTAGGAAACTAATTTGAAAATATTGCGGAAACAATATTTAAAATGATCAAATTCCCAAATTTAACGGATAATCATATCATTTTTCCCATTTGCATCTCGTTTCACGCTGGCTTTTGTCCTTATATCTTTGAGAATATCTTAACCGGAGTTTTAACCATATTTATTGCTTTGTGATTTATTCATTATACCTTAAGGGTCATTATTTGTATTAAATTAGGAAATTTCTGTTTCTCTTGTCTCATTTTTCTTATTCGAATCTTAGGTTTTTCTATTACCTTAATTAATTAATTTAATCCCTAGATCTAGCATTTTTCAATGAAATGGCGGCTAATACTAAAATTAAATTTTAGTCACACATATTATTTTGTGAGGTTTTTTTATCTAAAATATTGGTTAACATAGTGAATGAGAGATGACTAGTTCTTAAACCTCCTTGAAAATGCCACTGCTTAGATCGACGCGCAATTAATAATATATGGATGTTGAATATTATTATTTTACAGTTATAGCTAATTTAGAGTTATTGATTACACAAGACTTCACACGGACCGCGTCTAGCTAACCACTAGCCGAAACGAATTTACAACTAGGTTTGTCTAAGCCACATACATATGACATTTGTTGATTCCAAGTCCGGAACGATATCATTTTTGTACTATAGACTATATAAAAAAAAAAAAACCAAAAAAATTATAATTATCACGGTAATAGGTCATGGTCACGCTGACAGATACTTGTTTATAAATGACCTCGCCATTGTCTTAGGTATGTATAGGTAGTAATGAATGTTGAGCTGCTTTAATAGATGAACTGGTTGTGGTTAAATAACAAAACGTTATTCATGTCAGTTACAATATTTAGTTGTACTTTTTTTTTATATATATGTATAGCGTAATGTTAGCAGGTCTAAGTTGACTCTAAATAGTTTGATGTGCGTGCGTTTAAGTTGCCAATTGGTTTAGGATTTTCTCTTTTTTTTTTTATACTATTTCATTTTATGAAAATCATATAAAAATCTGATAGCGTTTTCATTCAAATACTTAGACTTTAACCGTTGGACGGTTCTTCAGCTACCACCGCCTGTGCTGTTCAACGTTGTTAAGCTTTCATATCTTACATGCACCCTCGTCATTCTAAGGTTATTATTATTATTGTTGTTGCTACTGCTGTTGCCCGTTATTATTATTGGCTAGGGAACGAATAGAGGGTGTAGATGGTCACAATCTTTCGTTGATATTAAAAGCAAACAAACTGGAGAGATTTTTATGTGAAATTCGACGTGTCTTGAGTATTATAGTTTTGAAACTCACCATTTCATCTCTAGTAATATTATTCTAGTTTTATTATTTGGGTATAATTCACACCCGACCTAAAGGCATCTTTATCTTTTACGTTCTGTTGTTGACCACAGAAAATCAAGTAAATGTTTTTAGAATCTATATTTTGCTCTACGTGTGAAAACATGTGCATGCGCTTTGTCGCATTGATGTATGTCTTTATATTGTGCTGTTTTAATATTCCCACGAGCGTATTGAGCGCGATGAGTTCAAAACTATGAACGCCAACATGTGTTACTCACTATATTATTGAAACAGAATTAAAAAAACTTTATGGAACCATTTGATGACAATTTTATATTTGTATTCCAGTGTTTTATATATAGGAATTCAAATACATGAAGGCTTTCTATTTATATGTATATTTTTTTTGCAAGAGATTTATCACGTTTCGATTATTTTTCCAGTTCAAAACTTTTTAACCGTTTTTAAAGAATTCAGTAGAATAGATTTTTCAGAAATCAAGCATTTTTGGCGTGAATTTTTAAAGTAGTAATTTTTAGTGATACGTCTCTATATCTCATCTAGACAATCCAATCAAAATGTGATCATTTTTAAATTACTAATTATTTAAATAAGGTTATTCTATTATCATATGAATGTACTGAGTACACAGCAACACCTTGGTTTAGATAAAACTCACAACCGTGTAGTGTTCGGCTTAAGAAACCTTCTGCAACAGTATTGAAAGTATTCACTTTTTTGCTTTGTCGGCTAGTAAGTACAATATGTAGGTTTTTTAAATAAAATTCATTAAAGATGCTGCAATACCTATCTAATTTTTTCTCTCATACTTTTCGTTTTCAACGAAATATTTATATAAAATAATATTTTTTTAGTAATATGTGCATTGAGATATTTTTAGTTGTATGCAAATCAAATATTTTATGCTGTGTCCTTCATACTTAAAGTCTATTATCTTTGTTTGGATATATTTAAAAATAATCGTTTAGTTAAAAGCGATAGCAGCAGAAGTTTTTTTACAACGTTGGTTTCAGACGTTTTTTAATATGTGGGAATCTCTCAGACATAATTGTAGTCATCCCATCAATAGTTAAAACTCATTATCAGCATTTTTTAACTGTTTAAAAACTAATATTCAAAACTAATTGTGTAGGAGTGTAATGAAAATTATTTTTGTGAACGTTTTCATTTTTTAGTTAAGCTATCAAATTATAGTCTGAAGTCTGTTAAAAATATATATTTAACCGATAATTCAGGTAAAATGTGTTATTGAAATGTGTTAAATACTACTTATTAAGTATGCTTACTTTATTTTTACTGTAAAATATGACACCTATAATTAAAGTTTCTTAAATTATACATACTATAATTTGTTTTATATAGATACTTTGCTCGAATAAGATAATGCTCTTAAAACTTACTAAAACGTATTTCTTTGACTTATTAAATACAACTGGTATTCCGTTTTTCTCCTTAATTAGAAAAGGCGACTTGAGCATTTTATAAAGTTTTCATTCGATTTCTGCACGGCCGTTAAACCTCTGCTGTCGTTTCATCAAAAAGCTTAATTGTTGCATCCCTTCTTACAACATTATTTTTTGGGAAGTCAAAAAGAAAGGGTTGAAGAAACGCTAGACGTTGAGAGGGAAATAAAAAATAGTGGCGACGGTAACGGTTTAATCGTGTAAAAAGACTGTTTTTAATTCTGAAAATGATAGTGGATCATAAAAATTAACTGTCCTCCCCAAAAGAATTCGATTATTTCTCCCTTTTTCTTCTCCCGTTCGTTAAATTTCGCTTAATTTTTATATTTTAGCCAATTGTTTGCGCACCGTTACCACCCGAAGCGGATTAAAACAATAATAATACAATAATTTGGTAACAAGAAGGGTCGCTCTTTTGTCTCGGAAGATTTTTTTTTTAATGATAACTTTCTTAAGGGTAGTGTTAAAAAATATATATACATGCGCCAATACTAGGTATAATGTCCAATTAACATTGTCATAACCGTGTGCATTATGAATTAATTTCGTATTAATTTTTTTTCTATTTTTTTATTATTTTAATTAAAGAATTGGTGCTGGTCGCGTTGTTTTGATTAATTGCGTTCTGACTACTAAAGCATTGTTATAAATAATTTTTATACATTTTTCAATTTAAAATTAAGATTTTGAAATGATTAAGTAATTGTTATTGGTTAGTAATTTTTTCTTTTTGTATAATAACTCAAAGAAGTATTGTAATTTTGACTCAAAAGATTTCCAAGGATTTCATTGCTTGTAGTTTCGAAAATGAGCCTTACTCTTTAGTGTTTGTTACGAAATGTTAAATATAAATTACGTATTTCTGTTGTACATTACACTTTCAATTATTAATCAAAGAACGTTTGGAGGCTTGTATATGTGTGCTGGTTAAGCGTCTCAATGAATAACAAATGGTAAATATTGGATTTTTTTATTATTCCTCGCACCACATGATGAATAGATGCAATACCTAATTGTAACAACACTATGTTCTTGTATATTGTCGCAAACTGTCATAGGTTCTTATTATATTTCATATATGTCATCGTAGTGTCGTCGTTGTGATTGCACAGAAAATAAATCGTCGTTTAGTAGTACGACACTGCGAATCAACAAATGATGCTTGTGTAATTCGTTTAAAAAACTGAAAAATAAAAAGTGAGCAAACTCTTCTACCAATTTAATTGTGAATATCGATGGTTGGCGGCTTCTGCCTCGCGATTTCTGTCTGCCCTTGTGTCTAGATTGTACTACATTTGTTTTTTCTTAATTTTCCTTTCAGATTACTTGTAAGAGATTGAAGCCGCCGCTGTTCAGTTCTCTGGTTTCACAGAATTTGTGGGTTTGCTTTGCACGTGTAGTCGGTGTCCAGTAATTTAAAGTTTATGTTTATCACATAAATTGCTTATAAGCGCTGTCTTTTTACTAATTTTTGCTACAAGGGGCATCTGGTATATGGATAGAATTAATTCGTATAGGGAAGACAGCTGTTGTGAATATTGCCACTTTTTTTTTTTTTATGTTGCGACTTAAAATAATTATGAACATCCTTGTTTTTTTATAATTTTTATTTAGGTCACAAGTAACTGTCAAAGAAATGACTTTTCAGGCGTCCGATAATTTGCGTAGGACTCAGATACTCCATTTCAGAGATGCCATTTTGTTTTTTCCGTTATGACCACTAAAACGGCAATTATTTGCTTATCCGACGATACCCTTCTGTCGTGTCTCGGTGAAAAAAAAATACTCGTTTCCATTATTATGTTGTGTAGGTTCTCTGAGATGACTGTAATAAAAGAATCAGTAATCGTACAAAGAAAATAATTGTTCAATGAAAAGTGAACTCTAATATTAGTTTTATGTCTAATTTTATACTTTCATTAGGGTTTTCTATGTGAATGATTATGTATAGAAGATGTTAAATAAATTATAATGATTATAACATTACAAAATGTTTAAATTATTGATTGTATTTTCTAATATTAAATGACAATGCGGCGTTGGGCTATTTTAATCTTATCAGTCATTTTATTTTACAGTTAATATTGATAACTTGTTTGTTAAAATTGGTTTTTATTTGTATTTTAATTGTTTCTAACATACACATACCTGGTTTCTATTTTTATGGTTTTAGTGATGATATATTATTAAAAAAAAATCTGGAGTTAATTACAATTATAAATCATAATATGTTCGTATGATGGAATGACTTAAAAATATTGTAGTACGTAAAATATTAATATACCATACGAATTGACGCTGACCATTTGATTCTTAAAACGCAAATTACTCTCAACTTACCAGATAACCGAATCAATTTTAATGATAACATTGTTTCTGCGAAAGCTTATTATGCTGTTAATAATGTTGTACCTTAAATAGAACACACTGGTAATTATATAAATATTTCAGTGATGATTATATCTGATTTTTTTTTTTCGAGTTTCGCATAATATTATAACAATCCATTGCTTTGGATACGCGTTAGCAACTTAAGTAATAGAATCCTCTGGTCACGATCATATTTCTTGATTTTCTCCGAAGTCAATGTGCGGGTGTTGTAAAATTCATATATTCATATGAAGAAATCTAATAATAAGACGTTATTTTTTGTGTTTATTTTAGCTGTACTGAACTTTTTTTAAAAATGAATTTTTTTTAGTACTATTACTTAAAATACTAAGCCATATTATGTGAATATTTTTCAGTAGATGATTTCGGATAGAATTATATTTCACTTGTTTGGAATGGTTTTTTTCCTGGGTTTTGTTTTTGAAATCTAGTATAGGGTAAATTAACATAGAAACAGACTTGTGTTTACGTTGCGCATGCGCGATGTATTGAAGGAGATCGTAAGGAATTTGCATGCTTTAGAATCAGACTCGTGGTTCTAACCTTGGCTGGACACGATAAAGGGCAAAGAATAAACTGCTCCTACCAGCAGAATAATACTCAATTTACAATTGCCAGTAGACTATGTTGGAAGATAGAGAAAGTTAAAGTCTCGTCTGTCTTTCCTCCGGCTATTATTACCGCAGCCGCCACCTTAGAGTATGTACTCTTAACACTGCGCCAAAACCATCTGCCCGTGTGTCCTCGGTACTTGTATCTGTAGTCGTTTGACATATTTAATGATCGCCTAAAATTGCTTACTTTTAATATCTCGTACTAATTTTCGTCGGCGTTGTCAATGATTTTTAGTAGTTTTTAAACGAGTTATTCTGTATTAATAAATTCGTAAATTCTAGGACAATATTAAATTTGGGGCAAGGATTCATTTGGTATGACGCTTTTATATTATTATTCACTAATTTTTCTTAGAGTAAATAATATTATATACTCGATTTAAATTTTATTAAATCAATTCAAGATTTTTTAATTTATCCATTTTCTTTATTTTTTGTTGCATATTTTTGTTCTCATTAATGTTCAAGTATTTTTTTTTTAGTTGCAAGTTCTTTATATTGAATTGTGTGTACAATTTATACATGTTTATTTGTTAAAGTATCGTTTCATAGTATATCAAATTTAATAATTCAATATCTATTAATATTTTATTAGGAAAAAATTGATTTGTTTAAAAGTTTGACATCAGCAATTAGCTCTGGTTATTTTTTTCTTATCAATGTAGCTAGTCAGTCATTAAAAAAAAAAAAACGAACTATTCATTTATTTATTAATTGATGACTCTGTTTTGGATAGTTTTTGATATTTTTTTTTACTGATGAATATTGATAAATATTTAAATGTCAAAGTATCGGAGATAAGTAATGTTTAGTATACAAATGTGTTAAATAAATTTTATTTTATTTTTTTATGTATTATTATTTATTATTTAAATGACCGATAAAAGTCTTCGTCTTTTAATCGTATCATTTTAGTTATTCTTTGCTAGCCACTTTTTCATTATATTGTCAAATAATGGTGTTTTGTAATAAAAATAAATAAAAACGCGACCGCCAAGGGTACTATAACGATAAACGTCAGGGCAGGAAAAAAATATTTACGAAGATAAGCAACGTAACTGGATGAAATGTTAGGGAGTGGATTCTTTTTTTATTTTAAAAATCTTATGTGACCCTCGTGCCGTTGATAATATTACTATCGTGCAATTAAATTATGTGACTTGTCACCCTTAAATACAACAGGTTTACTGAAAAAAAAAAAAACAGAAATATTTAATGGTTTTTCGGCTTTTAAAGGAAACGTGTTAATAATATTGTTGATAACAAAGTTGACGGATATAATGACAAGAACGATTTTTTTGCGGCTGCTGCGTGCAGGTTTTATTAGCGCTCCCCTTCATTTGCTCCTTCTGTAGCGACTACATAGGCAAATTTACTTACGTCTGTGCTACTGTATGCCATCGTTACCCCTGACGTGACAAACAATAACAATAACACTTACCGTTATTCACGGTAATTGGTTTGAAAAACAATATTATCATCATCGTTGACTGTTGTTGGTTACACGTTGCCGTCTTAAATAATCGTAATAATTTTGTAATTCAAGTTGTAACGGTAATATTCGTTCAGGGAAAGATAATTTTCAGCGTTATCATCATGAAAACTGTTATACTATTTTTTAGAGCCTTGGTAAATTAAAAAGTAAATACGTTGTTTTTTTTGCTGAAATTGTTATTTCTTTATCTGGTGCGTTATCGTATTATGTGTGCAGGAGAAATAACTAAAAGCATTACAACGCACAATACAAAAGTACCGAGATATAATACTCGCGATGTCTCCTTGACGATAAGCTTTTGAAATTCACCTGATATGTCCGTGACATGCATATCATCTATGTTACTAGTCGTAACATGGGTGTGGGGGAATAACAACCAATATATTTGTAGTGGTTCTGACTGCATGAAAACACTCTTATTTTTTATTTGTTATATTTAAAGTTTTTTTTTTTATAAATACCCCCATGTGTGTCGTGTATGTGTGTAACTGACAGAATATCAATCCCGACCGGTTGTTTGATTTGTGCACCGCAGGCAGTTTTTTTATGTATACTTTTTATTGTGTTGTCGTCGTGTCCGCTACCATCATCATCTGCTGATTGCTGTTGGGTTTTCTAGTCGATTGTTAGGAGTATAAAGAGAGGATAAGGAGAGGAGAACGTGGGATATCGTAACGAACTACCGCCGTGTACAATCAACTAAGAGCCTAAAAAAGGGGAAGTGTGTGTATGTCGTCAGATTTGACGACACACGAGAAATGTTTTCTTAACAATAAACCTCTGACGGCGTTAAGGCAACATTGCAATAAGCGTCTAAGTCAAATATATATAATTTTAAATTGCGTTTTCTCAATACTAATTTTAATATTATCCATTACTTAATATTAACTGTGAGTACTCTTGTGTAGTAACTCGAAGTAATATTAATATTGTAATACATAGAACGATTTCCTGATATTGATTTACAATATTATTATTTAGTATTAAGAATTCAAATTTGGAGATACGACATGACTTTCTACTGCATTGTAAAGGCGTCATTTTCACCATAAAAAAAAAAATCAAAACTCAAAATTAACAAATTTTTATTTACTCTGTACTACAGTACTCACGGTGCGATATTCTAAATTGAAATTGAATAACTATTGGATAGTTATAGTTATTGGATAACTCGGCCTTTTCTCTCGATTGTTTTATTTTGATTTGCGTTAAAAATAAATAGTATTATGTAAATGTTATTGCTGTCGACCAGCGGTGGGCTAAAGTCTGTGTGACGGCGGAACACAGACGCCAAATATATCTTTGTATGTTTAATAGGTCGCTCCTCGATTTACTTGCCTCCCCATTTGGCGAGAAAATATGTTTCGCGCTCTATGGTAAGAACACTGAACATTTTAATATTTTTCCATATCCCCTCGAATAGTGAATTTTGTATATTTTTCGATATAAATATCTTATTTTACTCTGTTTTGCACGAGGGGGTTATAATATTATCGAATAAAAGTCGTCCAACCGAAACAAATTTGCCGAACGCTTCTTGTGGAAAAAAAAATAAATATATTATAACACAACGACTTTTCTCCTCTTAGGCATATTATTCTGTTGTAAGCTATTGGGCTGACGTAGTCGTGTGCTGGATGAACCGCACCGATTCTCGAATCGACCGACCATGTTATTATTATTACTCTTTTTTTGCTGCCCTCGTGACGATGACACACCTCCTCTCTTTTCAATAAGACGCGCGGATTACACGTCGCATTTCCATCAAATTTGGATTTAACTTCGTTCAACAATATTTTATGAAAATTCGTCGTTCAATGCTATTTTGTTACTTCTATTTGCCTCTACGTTTTTTTTTATATATACGCGAACACTTTTGAATAATATCACTAAACTTGGTGAATCATATTCCTACTTTTTTCTCGAGCCTCTTACTTAATTGTATCTTATGTCTAAGTTCCCCTTTTGACTCCTCGAAGAATCAATTTAGATTTGATGAATATTATAGTCAGCAAAAATCGAGCTAGGACGTGTAATTCGATTAGGAAATAATTTTCAAGCATAGGAAAAAGTACTTTCAAGAAAGGTAGGTATTTTCACTTAGCTTAGATTTAAACGTAAATTCTTGTGATTCTTTTGAAGTCGTCGACAATCGTATCTTGTTCCGGTTAGTACCTACTTTGATTTAATTTGCAATCCCTCTTACTATTGTCTTTCAGAAAAAATCTAAAGGGAGAAGAGGCACGGTAGTCTTAATATCAAATTCTTTCCTTCTCTTTCGTGACGTAAACCATTTTGAATAGTTATTTACAGATTATCTATTTTATATTGTACGTACAACTACTTTATTTAACACTATTACCTAAAAAAATTGTCCAATTGAGAAAGTAAAGCCCAATAGAACATAAATATCTCGAAACGTTCTATTGAGTAATATTTTTATTTTTATAAATATTTGCTGAATGAGCTCAGTTTTTAAATAAATAGTAATATGTTAAACAAATTTACGATAGATAAATATTACTAGTAATGAGTTTAATTGAGGTGCTGTGATGGAAAAGGTATTAAGTTGCAAAAGTAAATTTTACTGGAGAAGGAAAATACAATTTATCTCAACTGTTTGTATTTAGTATAAATATCTTTGTTTTCGCCGTATTTTTTATTCTATGCATACATTTTATTTTATTTTTCATCAGATAATTAAAATATGTATGCACTATGTTTTCCATAGAAGAAATGTGGAATATTAAGTTTTTAATACATTTCCCATATCATTGCGCCTCCATTGTTTTTACTTATTAAACAATTAATATAAAAATTCTATAATTATAATTATTCCACATTTGTTTTATATTAATTANCAGATAATTAAAATATGTATGCACTATGTTTTCCATAGAAGAAATAGAATATTAGGTTTTTAATACATTTCCCATATCATTGCGCCTCCATTGTTTTGATTTATTAAACAATTAATATAAAAATTCTATAATTATAATTATTCCACATTTGTTTTATATTAATTATAAAATTATTTAAAATACATTTTCAATTGTAAGAAAATCATATTATATAGTAATTATTTTAATATTATTAGTATTTTTGTATATTAATTCAAAATTATGTAACGGCCAACATTGAATATTCTTTAATCTAACAATGAATAATGTTTTATCAAAAGTGTATTTCGAATCGAGTGAGATAGAAAAAGCATTAATAGAATTGGTATGGATCTTTATAAAAATTGTTATGGGTCTATTTTCGTATTAGACCTTTCAATAGAAAATGAATGCCCATTTCATGGTTAGCACTGAACTTTTAAAATTCACCTTATCCTCAATGCTACTGCAGAAGAATACGCCAGAGAATCCACATAAACTATATGACATTTTGGACACAATAGTTTATTATTGCTATAAAGGCTCATTCTCTTAAGTGCCATGGTCGGTTTTTCGGGATTTTTATGTGCCTCTTTCTTCATTTTTATTTACTTTTTTACCCCTCTTTCCCTGTTACTTGTGGTTCGTATGTGAAACTCCGATAAAACCTACCAGTCTAATAAAATTGTAGTTAAAGCGTTTTTCTACCTCCCATCGATTTACGATCTTCTACAAGTAATTTGTGTGACTGGTTTTGCTTATTTTCCGGATTATATAATCGTTTTTCCTTTTGACCAACGTCAGCGACGCCATGATCGCTAAAGCGCATTTTTATGTCTGTCCGGATTTTCTTACATTTTCTAAAGATGTAAAACTACCGCTGCGTATAGTTGATTTATTATTTCCTGTTCAGTATATTTGTTGTTATGATTATTGCTTATTGGCTTTTTTATTTTTATTTTTTTAATTTTTTGAGAAACTGACTCAACCGGTTATATTTCACTTCAGCCACATTGATAATCCTGTAGACAAATAAAATTGTTATAAGAAATTATTATTATTTTTTATCATAATAGTTTTAAACATTTATCTACTGGAGTATATGTTCCATGGTTCTGTGTTTTTTAATTAATTAGGGAACAAAAACACAGTCGAGTCGGAGTACGTTTGAAATTCCAAACTGTTGTGTCAAGTTAATATTATTTTTACTATGTACAAAGGGCATTTCAAAGCTATTTTGTAAATGCTAATTCAGTGTCCTAAAAATTGTCGATTTGAATATGCGCGTTTTTTGTATAATTTATCGCTGTAACGAAGAACTCCAGGGATAAAAACGTGGTAATTTACAACCATGGGTCAACCCTTATGAATAATTATTTAAGGGTAGTTATTTGACGGCTGTCCTTATTAGAGTATTGTTCGAATGTACGTCAAATATGTTGATCGTTCGATGAGAGTGTGAGTGGTATAAAGAGGCTACATTATTATTTCAATTGTCTCAACGAGCTACGTTTGTTCTTCATTCGTTTTAATATGTAAAATGGATTTCGGTATTCGGTAAACACTAATATAGAATAGAATACTATGTATGAATAGGGTGAATGATGATCACGATGATGAGAACCCTGTTAACTTTTAAGATTAATACATTACGAGTATATCATAACCCGATCTTATACTCAGGTACTTAACGGTTGCGTGGTTTAAGTCTCCATGGATATTTATTAGAATGCATTCGAATTGTGTATCGGCAAACAGTGTCGCTATCAAAGTTTTAAGTAAACACAAACTTTCAATCTGCAAATTGAGTAAGCGTTGAAATCTTTGGGTAGAACACTTAGAAATTTGCAGGAATATCCAATCCTTTTATTGAGTGTTGATTTAAATATTCAAGTAGTTACTACCAAGTCGATTTTTAATTGACTTCCGTTTGATATATTTTTTACTTTTAATTTAACCTAAGTGTTTCATTATACTAGAACAAATTTAACTCGTATTATATTTCTTTTCTACTCGTGCAAAAGAAAATACAAATGATTTAAAAAAAATTGTGAAGGAACTATGGTGAAATTATATTGCTGAAATGTTAATCGTTTCGATAAAATCTATTTTTCATACGTAGAATAGACAATTTCCTGTGGTATTGTTAATCTAAAATCGTTTCCCCCCTTATTCAAAGTGCGTCCTATAATGTACTAGTATGGTGATAATATTTTCCCCTTTTTTCAGCAATTCTTTAAGTTTATAGGTCTCCTACGGGCGTCAACCTGCTTTCCACTATTTATTAGTGTTTTTGAAAAAGTACTGTACGAGTAGTTGAATCCTCAGTTCTTCTCTTCCTCTCCAAGTGTATCGAGTATTTCATTTCTTTGTTATGGATTTTGACTACCCTTTCTACATACTATGATTGTAAATATAAACATCCCCAAGTTTTTAATATCAAAAACGTGTGCCTATAGACATCTTATTATTATTTTTACTTATAGCGTTTTTCACACTTTCTTTTTCATTTGTAATATTATACCTCCTTTACGTTATGCTGTAAAAAACGTTATCCTATATTGAAACAATATCAACATTTTTTTACCTCCTCTGAAACTAATTGAGACAAGTATAAAAATGTATTTTATAGATCATTTTTTATTTAGAATGTTCTGCTTAGTTTTTAATAAAAATTTTAACAATCGTAATATTGTATCAGTTATATTATTTATAGGTAAAAAAAAAATTGTTAGTGTTGTTTCATTTTTAATTTGTAGTTGGAGGTTCATTGTGTTATAAAGGGTCATTACATGCGTAATAGACCTGTCAATAGCAATTTCGTTTTCCATTTACTAATACGATGTCTGTTAAGAGGATTGTTGTTGGTCCCTCATTCTGTTTGCCCAAAGAATGGTGACTTCCATTAACCGGTCATCGACTAATTGCGAATCCTGAACAAATATACCTTTATATATATATATATATATATAAAAAAAAAAAAAAGTAATGGACCTAAAACTTTTATTCGGCTCCCCCTTTAGCATGTGAAATCAGAAGAGATAAACGTGTAATTGAGTTTAATTAGAAAAAAAATCTTTTTAATTCGAAGAAAATGTTTTGTTCACTATTGGAAACTAGAAATATTGTTTCATTAATAATCATTGTATTTATCATTTTAATTCTCAGTACTGTTTTATTATTTCATAACAATATATTGTGTTAAGGGATGAATTTTTGAGTGAAATGACTAGTTACTTCATTCGAAAAAAAATAATTATAAATTTTGATTAAGTTTTTTTAATATTGCTTTTAATACTTTTATAAATATTTCATCTAATTTATTTATTTTCAATTAATATGTTTTCATGTATTAAATTTCATTTAAAACTTAATTGACTTTGCATTGTATTTTATAGATTGAAGACGAGGGCAATCACGGCAACGATGAAACAAGATCTTTTATATTGTCGTCTCTAGCAGCTCAAAATCAATCGCGAGTTAACTGTGTGCTTTGCTCTGATGTCATGTTGGTATTTGACAGATATCCTTTAGTGGACGGAACATTTTTCCTCAGCCCTAAGCAGTACAACAAAAATGCCGTCGAGGTAAGTCACTGAGACGTTTTAAGTTTTAGAATAGCTTTTTTTGTTGTTGGCTAAGATTTACACTTGTGAGCAAAGATTGTTGTTTGCCCGTATTAAAAGAATTTCTTTAGAATGTTTGTTGTATAAAGCGCACGAACCAGCTAATATTTGTTAAAGCATATTTCACACGAACCCTTCGACAATTTATCCTCTCATGCAAACCGTATTGGTCTCCTAAATCCTTTCTAAGGTCTTCAGCGGGTAGTGTTAAGCGGCTATAGTTTACAAATCGTCCATACGATTTTTGACCCTAGCGTCTCTCCCTTCCGGGTCAGTGACTTACAAGTCTCAGAATAATAAAAAAAAAACATGATCTGTTTTTTTTTCAGTGGAGGGTATGACAATTTATGGTTACAGTGTTTTAGGACAAATCCTAAGGATTGCCTTAAAATAATAGTAAAGAAAAGTATTGGCGCCAAAGATTTATTGTACATTAGCTTATTAATGGTAATGTGGTTATGTATGACTCAAGGTCGGTTCTTAAATCATTCCAACGTTGTTGACCGGTAGTTATTAATAATGTAATTTAATTTAATTAAGCAAGGACAAAGCGCGTTTTCAATTGGTTAGTCCCGTCGTCTGATGATTGTTGTCCGGCAAATAACTAATTTATTTAGTTGGTCAATATTAACGGCATTCGTATGACCTTTTCTCTTAACAAGCTAATTGTTTTAGATTTATTTCTATTGATGGAAATAGTTACTAGGGATATAGAACAACTAATTTTTATAAATACAAAATTTCTTTTAGTTAAATTATTAATCTGCACTAACTTAGTTGCTCCCTTTAAATAAACAAGTTTTTTTTAAAGGGTCGTGGTACAGTTTCTTTGCTGATTTGTTCTTAATTAAATACGCATGGGCGATCAGCTTTTTTGATAACCAAGTAACATCAAGGTTTTAACTGCTGGATTATATCATCATTCGTAAACTTTGGTATTAAAGGGTGGGCCCAATTAAAAACTTTCAACATCTCTGATGCGTTAACAACTTTGTATACGAACGTGTCTTTTGACTATATTTTTGTAAGAATCGTTCAGGCTGTTTGTAACATTTGTGTAAACATTGAGATTAGTCCTTTGTAGTATTATTACATTATAAGATAAATACGTCGTCGTTTAATAATTAAAACCGGTGGTTTCTGACTATGCGCTCCTCCCTGTGGTTCAAATGTTTGTGTTTAGCACTCTCATCTGGTTTTTCTCAATTTTTGTTCTTTTCCTTGAGTCACTTATGCAAAATTGTATTTAAGATTAAACTTTTGGCTTTAACTACGAATGATTTATCAATTTAAAGTATAAAGAATATATTAATGGAAATGTATCAAGAGTAATTCGATTTTCGCTCTCATTATTTTCATTTAGTAAATTATATATATATATATATATTAATAATACTTTATACGGTTATAAATTACATATCTTGTATTATTACTTTTAAGTTGTATTTACTTGAGAATTAAAAAAAAAAAGATTTAAAAACTACGAAAGCATTAAATATGAGAACTTCATTATGACATAACCTCAATTATATTAAGAAGACAATGTTTTTAACCTATACTGAATCGCGGTTAGATAAAAAAAAGTTTACTTAGATAATATTCTTGATATATTTCGTCAAATCGTATAGAAAATAATATATATTTTCAATTGCGTCTTCTATGTCCTCAAGCATCATGATTGTGAGTATCAAGTTGGGGACAATTACACGGCAAAGTATGTGCTTCTCAAACATTGGAAATCACTTTCTTTATTTGTCTAATGGATCTTAGTAGTCTTTTCTTTCCTGTAAGCTTTTGTGTGCGGATGAGAGCAGATAGTAGAGACTAAAAACGTATTTTCCTCATCCATCGAACCCGGAAAGATCCGTTTGTATAGTTTTTCCCATTAAATGTCGCGCGCGCTTCAATATTTCCGCTTCGCTGTGCGTACATTAGTTTATTCTTAAACAACTTCTTCTCATCGTCGTTTGGTTTTTCTCTTCTCCGAGTAAACGTAGTACACTTTTTAATGATTTCGCCCGCGGCAAAATTCTTATTATTGCTTATAGCAGACACGAATCATTAGAACTCGGAAGTAATAGGGAGGAGGGTTATAGTATCGGTGGTGCGTGAGAAGGGCGTTTATTACAAGTCCCCGTGAACCATACGCTAATATAGCCTTAGGGTTCGATTCTTGGAATGAGGAAGGGGTGAAGGTAGTAGTAGTGGGTGCCGTGTACTTATTTATATTCAAGATCTTTTTTAAATCATCAACCGGAAAATATCTCTAGTTATTGTTGATTTTCATGTTTTTTACACGTTCATTTATGTATGTTTACAGGTTAAAAATGAAGGAAGAGCATTATTTTTAAATGCAGTGTGTATGAAATGTTTGGATGGTAAAGATGCTGACAGAAAATTATGTTGTCGGTTTTGCGCTACTCAGTGGGATGGATCTTCACTCATCATGGGTACCATGTATTCATATGATGTATTTGCCGCTATGCCATGTTGTAATGAACACCTAAAGGTACTTTATTGTATACTTACCTACTACCTAGTAAACAGAGTGATCCAGTTATAATAACCTACTCAATAACTCACGAAATAAAATTTCAAAAATATATATATTTTTTTTTAGTTAAATATAGATTTGTCGATTTATCAATTCTTAAATATTTTTTCAGTTTATCCTTTATACATTATAAAGGTATCAGATATTTTTCTTAAATGTCATCATACTTATTTTACTAGCTCATAAAATAAAAAATGATTGGCTATAATAGCTTTAGAACCAATTGTTCGGAAGTTACTAACAATCTTTGGCAGTCAGAAAGCGACCGACAAATATCGAATAATAAAAATACTCGTGCTTTACCTCCAGTGTATATATTTTAAAATGATAATAACTTCCGAAATACCATTCCAAGTTGTTATTGGCCGATCATTTTCATAATTAGATCATTTTGATTTTATTAGCCAGTTAAAAATACATGTATATGTTGCTGTTTAAAAACATTATGTTATATCCTTAAAAGGATCAACCGAAAAATTACTTAATAATTGATAAATTGAAAAATATATGTAACTACAAAACGCTGAAACAAAAATATTCCCGAAATTAACTTTATTTTGCAAATGAGTGTATTACGATAAACAGACCATTCTGTGTATTTATATAATATGCCTAATGTAAATATATCATAATTGTCTAAAAATGACTTATTACTTTGAAATTAAAGGTTTATTTATTTTAAGTTATCAAATAAGTTATCAAATATTTACAAAAAAAATTATATCACAATAATTTGCTTTTTTTTTATATGATAAAAAAATTAATTTTATTCTGTTGTGATATTTAAAGACGTTTGAATTTTAAAATTTGTTTGGAAGTCATCGAAATTATTTAAATTTCATCCATTCGTAATGCGTTAAGTTATTTTTACCTGTGCCTTTGATTTCTAAGCCTGAATTAGCTTGTATTGAACTCGGTGAAATATTTTCAATAAATCCATAGAGTTTTTTATTGTTGTAATTGTGTTAATAATAAATGCCTAGTTTTATTTACCAAGTTTATATATCTTTCTAGTGTAATAGTTGTCAGAAAGCAATGATGATGCCACACCAGCGATTGAACTTCTACAGCGACTATAGTCGCAAAGTAACTTGTCCTCATTGCTCGTCAGTAGACTACCACTTTGTCAAGCCTCTCGCTTTGTACTATACTCGCCAGTGGCCATAACATACAGCCATGGTCCCGGCGGCTTCAGCTGGGGCCGGTGTCCGTTCTCAAATGACGGCCGCCGCCACCGTAACTAACACTGCGGTGCTCCAACAACAACCTCCAGATTATACATCCGTTGCAATTGAAAAGTTGCTTCATTCCATATGGGATACAAAAGTCAATGACATAATGGACGCCATCAATCACTTGGGCTTAGTATAAAAAAATCAGTACAAGTAACAAGACAACTTTCCTTATTTGCAAAACGAGTCGTTTTTTGTATTTTTATTTTGTTCATCATTTTTTTTTTTTTTTTTTTTTTTAAAACTATTAACGCATTCATTGATATTTATGTAGTGTATATTCATGTAGGGTCCCATTAATAGACAATTGAATCATAAATTTAAACATTTTTCACTAATGTAAAAAGTTTTCAATGCTTATAAAGGTAAAAATAATTCTAGTCAGGCGCGCATAAATTTAATAAAGGTAATACGATTTCACAGCCCTTTAGAAGAATATTAAATAAGTAATATTCCTTTTTTAAATAGTTTTTCGATTAGTCCAATATTTAATGTTTGTGTCAAACCTTTTTAATTTATAACTTGAGCTTATCGACAGTTGGAGTATTTTCCTAGTATATGCTCTCTCATATAAAATGTACATAGATTTAGTCTTAATTATAAAAGTTCTTTTTCTTATGGTGATTTTGGAGAGTAAAGGAGATGATGATGGATGGTGTGATCATATAATTATTCTGTTGTCGATTTGTCGATTTTCAGTAATTTTTATTCTTAGAACAACAGTACAATTAATTTATATACGTAGAGTACAATAAATTTAAAAAAAATAATATATTTGAGCTGTAATCTATACGATAACTTTATTTACATACTATACATGTGATTAGAC
Organism: Daktulosphaira vitifoliae; assembly: GCF_025091365.1. Classification (NCBI taxonomy): domain Eukaryota; kingdom Metazoa; phylum Arthropoda; class Insecta; order Hemiptera; family Phylloxeridae; genus Daktulosphaira; species Daktulosphaira vitifoliae. The sequence goes on from NW_026099574.1 coordinate 45,112,277, forward strand.
TTTCTTGTTCAGATGCTCAATAACGCACTACCTCTTGTTTTGTTAATCAATCATAATATAATTTATAAGTTGATGACAAAACAACAATTATAAAAATAAAGTTAATGAATAATGTATAACATTATTTTTTGCGGATAACTTTAACGAATCAGAAAAATGGTATACGGATTTTTTCTTTAGTTTGACGATACTCGGGGGGTGCAAAAATAAATAAAATAGTTGTTTTAATAAAATATACCTCAGCTTACCCCGAGTTTTTGTAAAGTTTTTTTATGATAAAATTCTTCTTTTTAGTTAATTTTAACCCATTTTTAGACCATGTTTAATTTTAATTTATTTACATTTTTTTTATTTATTATTTTATATTGTTAATACTTTTTAATCGTGATTTTTATGCTTTATGTTTTGTTATTATGCACTAATAGTACAACATTAAACAAATTATGTTTTTAATGAATAATTATTTATAGTCTAAATGAGTAGAAATATAAATTTTAAAGAAAGGAACGGAACGTACAAATGGGAACACTTCATTGATGATACTAGCAATATTATCTATAATGTGGTTTTTATTATCGGCGGAGTATTAAAACTTTATTAAACAAATTAAAATTACTTTTAGGTGTTTTTCTATACTTTGTCGCCGTAAGTTATGTTATTTCTTTATTCGTTTGACATTTTTACTCCGGCATGTTTATGTCTGTACCTGTTCAAATAAAAAATAAAATTATGATTATGATTAACATTTATATAATTTTATACAATTATAACTTGTTACAGCGCATTTGTTAGTGTAGATAGTGTTACATATAATGCTAAACAAACTTAGCCATCTGGTATATTATAATCGCTATTTAGAAGTATAAATGATTTGTATAGAAGTGTATATTCTTATCTTATTATAAAACTTTAATAGGTATGTAATGGATTTTTAGGTGGTGTATATCGAGTTAAGATTTTTAAGTGTTTTTTTAGAGTTTGGCGTGATTTGTATTTTGTAATGGTTAAGATTTAAAGTATAAAATAAGAAAAAGAGAGAGGGTGTCTCCTATAAAATAAGAATTTTTATTATTTATTTCTCACTTGGACATGTTTTTTTTTTCTTAAAAGAATAACATTTTAGTTTTGTATCTAGTCAAGTCGAAATTAATGTATAAAAGTATAAAAATAATTCGAACTACCTATTTTATAGTTTCTACACATTTTGTTTTTTTTATTAGCACTTTTTGTTAGTATTTTTATTTTAGTTAATTTTTTTTTTTTTGCGTGTATTTTTAGCAATAGAATGAATTTTAGTGATGGTATCATGTATTTTTATTTCTTAAATTTATATTAAATAATCTAACAAAAGAAGTGATGCTAGAATAGTGTGAATCAATAAAAGTTAAAAAATTATATTTCAATTACATAACAGCTTAAAAAATGATCGAAAATTGATATGGATAAACTAATGGATACAAAATGTTGGATCTAAATTACGTTTATTTGTTTGATTAATGTAAATTATCTACTCAACAATGTGTTCAAAAATAAAAATATTAAGTAATATTCAATTTATTTCGTTCGAATATAATTATTTACTATGATTGAAATAAATCCAGGGTAAAAAATAAGTAGCCAATAATTATTCTCCCTGTGACTTAAATAATCAAGCTCAGTCTGAATGTACTCCTTAATCGTAATTAATTAATTTAATTAATGGAATCATGTATACGTAAAAATATAATGTGGTAATTAATAGTCTGTTATCGCTTAAATTCTAATAAAACACTGACTTACACGTGTCTAAACAAATTCGAATATTAAAACGATTTCTTTTTAATTTTATACTCATTTTTTTTTTTTTTTACTACTTGATAATATTGTACTTAATCAATTGAACACAATTTATTTTTTATTTTTCCTGATTTTGGAAATTTTATTTTGGATTTAATTATTTGTAATTAAAAAAAAATTTTATTTAAAAACTTTTGTTATCATCCAATATATTTATTTAGTATAATTTTTTTACCAATTTCATTGCTTTAAACTAAGTACATTGTGTGTTAATCTTCGTTGTTAATAGTAGTGAAATACGAGTTAGATTTTTTATACTACATAGTATTTAGGGTTTTTTAGATTTTAAGGAGTGAATTATTTGTATATTATTAATAACGAGTATTCAACAACTTACTACTTTTTAAAACTTTTATTACAAAACATAAAATACAAAAAAAAAGTGTATTTCGAAACTACAAATAATTATAAAATTGAAAAGATATTTAAATCTTAATTTAACTATAGGTACAATGCAGTATATAAAAATAATCTTCAGTAAGTACAAAAAATTATCACCTGTCCAATGTTAGATACCTATTATATTTACTATATTATATAATTTAAAAGATGTTGAATTTATTCGAAAATGTAAGAGTATTGATATACATTGGGTTAGTTAGTTATATAATGTAAGGCCTAATAATGTAACACTTTTTTTAGATTGTTTTTTTTTAGCTCTCCAATTATTTCATAATTTTACCAATCATACATTTAAATTAAATTTAATAAGAAATTAATGATTTTTTTAAATCTATGTTTGTCAAAATACAAATTAAGGTAACATTGTTTGTTTTTAATATTATTTTTTTTTATATATTATTTAGAAAATTTGTTATGCATTCGTGTTTTTGATTATATTACCATTTCATTATATAGGGATATATTTCTCGAGGAATTTTTTTACTATGGTTTATTATCATGTTTTTTATTATTATAATATTATTATTTAAATATAAACGCTAAAATTGTTTTGTAAAAAGAAAAGTCTCCGGTATTTGGTTTCTGTGTAAATAACTACCTAGAAAAAAATGTTCCTAAATTTGTTTATTCACCTGACATAATTTGTTTGTATGAAATGTACTTGCGTTCGGTCTCTATAATTAATATTTTGTAGATTATACGTAGGGCTGTAAAACTGTAAATCATCTGTATTGGAAAAATGTTTTTACTATGTTTGTTTAAGTATTTAATATTTGTTATTGTATAATAACTTATTTCCAATTTTTCATTTAATTTCTTTTTCAAATGTTTGTCGTTATGTTTTTTTTTAATTCAAGTGTATCTATATGTGGAAACTGGAGAGCACTATTAAGTGGCATACCTTATAATAGTTATGATAATAATAATATTTATAATTATAATCATTAATATATCACCATAATAATAATATGCTATTATTTTAATACCATATGATTACAATGTTAGAATAAAACAGTTTATTATTAAAATATATGTTGTTAATTATTTTCCTTATATCACCAGGGCTTATAATTTATGCACTAAAACATGTTAATTAAATCGCTTTACTATGTATCAAAAAGGTAAATAATATGTAAATATGAAATATAATTTCAATTTCATGTTGACCGAAATTTAAGATGATGGGCAGTATTGCTTCTTAAGCAACAATTATACAGCTTTTAGCTTCGATGCGAAACTGAGAAGGTTAATTTTACTATGATGTGTTTTTTTTATCTTTTATCACTTTTCTCAGCTCTCGCCGAACCGATTTCTTTCTACGTTAAGTCAAAAGACCACAAATTGTATCTAACCGAAGACTACCCTAAAAAAATTGAAAATATTACTCTCGTTCCCCGTAAATGAGGAAAATCTCTAAAAAAATTACAAATTTAAAAATCGTTAAATTTGAAAATTTTTTTTACTTATAACTGCTATAACTCTTTAAAAAATTATGGATAAATACAAATTTTTTTTAATGAGGTAATTACCTATCATTTTGAATATTTTTTTTATAAATTTGACACTAACTTTTTACAAGGGCGTTAAAAATGACAACTTTTTCACAAAAAATTAACTACTTCAACTAATGTATATTTTAAAATGGAAAAAAGAAATTTCGGACGTTATTTTATCTTCGCGGTAAAAATGATTACCGTACGCTATTTTTGTGTTAAAATTCTTGACTTTACATTTAAAATTTTTAACTTAACTATTTCCCTTTATACAGAGGTGGTTCAAAACTTAAAAATGAGTTTAAAAAGTAGAATTTTTTCAACTTTTTTTTAATTAAAATATATTTATTGTTTATTCATTCGTAACCTAATATCCAAATATATGTATTTTTATTATATTAGAAGGATTTTGTTATTATTTAGGCCATATGCGAAAAAGTAATTGCAGATTTAAAATTGTGTAAAAATAGGTTTAGAAAAGTATATTTTGGTCTTAGATAAAAATTCCTTGTAGATCAGTAAATTCATTTATAAATAACAAAAAAAATTTTTTTTTAAGTATTTCAACCAACTTTTGTACGCATTTGACATAAAAGTAATAACTACTTTATAATTTTTTATAAATTCTCCGTAAAAATTACAATACTAAATTATTAAATATTAATTTTATACTATATTTAATTGCTATAATAAATATTTATTCATATATTAAACTTATAAATTATAAAAATAGTAATAAGGATATAAATAAGGAGATCATGATGCGTTTTGAATAATCCATCAATTTTTTAAATTAAACACTACTGTTTTGCCTCGAAGCAATTTTTAGTTGGACCCACTATGCCGCGACCCCACTGTATTAAGTTATTTTTGTTAATTTAAAACTAAATTTTTACTTTTTATTCTTTATTCTTTTATATTTTTATATTATATTATAAAATAAATAAAATAATATTTTTATTCTTTTATACTTTTATATTAAAAATAATAAGCAAGTAGATTTTATTAAATGAAAATTGATGATTACTTGTGATTAAAAAAATATTAATTTAAAACTAAAAAATGAAAATATATTACTCAAAGAGCTACTAAAGTTTTTTACTAAATAATCGTAGGGACGAATTTCGGGAACAATGTTGGTAAACACATATTTAAGAACTTCGTAGAAATGTGTTGTTATGTCGTTTTCTTTAAAAATTTGAAATAGGTAGATTGAAAACTAGACAAATCATATCAGAAATATTAACAAATAAAATAAATTGTTATTATTATTATGATTATTAATTATGTTTAATTATTCTAACATATAATAATGTTAATAATAAATACAAATAAAACGATTCTAGTTTATAATTCTAGATTCCTTAGAATTCCTCAATTTAATTATTTAACTGGCTTAGATTTACTTAAAAATTGAGGAGTATATATAATACAGTTAATATTCTTGCACGTATCATAAAGATTAACCATGTCATTTGCTATTCACTAATATGATAGTATAGCTCTTTGGTTCGAGTTTATAATTAACCTAGGCGTTGTCTTTTTTTGTGATATTACCAATTATTTTTAAATTCTATAAGTAGCGTTAAAATTATTTCTCCATCATAAAATTTTCACCAGACGTTTTAATTGCCTAAAGGAAAGTACTATGTAAATTTGAAAAAAATTCGTTCAGTCACTTTTGTGTAATGAGTTGATAAAGTTGGCTATTATCAGCAAACCTTAAATGTTCAAGACCGCAAAACGATACAAAAAAAGTTATAAATCGATTCAAATATGATATGGGTTAAAAGAACATTACTAAAAGTTTCTGAAAAATTAAAAAAAATTTTTGTCATTCAAATTTTGCTAATAAAATACTGCAAATTTAAAAAATTTAAATCAAAATTTCGATGTTCAAAAAAATTCAAAATTTATAAACTTAAGAATGAAATTGAAGTACTATTTAATATGAGTAAAACAGTGCTAGTTCCACAGTGATAACTTATTTGGATGTGAAGTTATAGGCTCTAGAACATAGGCTGATTTTTCATGTTTTTAATTATAAAAAATGCACTATCTGGTAAAAAAACAATAATAAAAAAAAAATATTATTTTTGTTGTCAATGATCTTTAAGAAGTCTATGATATAAATTTCATAAATTTCTGAACTATACCAGCACACACATTAGGTGATTTCACTTGGAATGACCCTATTAGCATAAATACTAAAACATTAAAAAATTGTGATAATAACGTTTTTTTCACTAAAATGCTATAATAATGGTCATTAATAATAAAGATTGATATATATATAACTTTTAATGCAACTTAAAAAAACTAGTACCAATTATGTAACACTACAAAAATAAAATGTTATACGTAGTACTATAATACTAAATTTTTAAGGTTCTTAAATATAATATATGAAATGTAAAAATTAGACATATATTTTATTTTTTTTTTTCTATAGTTTCATTAAATTATGTACATTTTATGGCTTATTAAAGTTTTAAGCATTTCTATGGCTTCATAAGTTTCCAAATATAATAGAAATATCAAGATTTTTATTACAAAAACTATAAAATGATAAACATTTAAAAAAATATAAAAATCTCTTATTAGAATATTTTTGTTCTGAAGCGAATTCAGTGGTTTTAGAGTGAACCATGAATAAAGTTTTTGAATATAAACTAGAATTATATGTAATTATATACATATGCATAATATTCGATACAAAATTTCATATTTTAGCTTATTAGTTTTCTTATTACTTAAATAATTTCTTACGAAGATATTCCCAGAATCTTAAAAAAATATAATAAAAAAACCCAACACAGTGGGGTCGCGACATAGTTGGGTCCAGTATAGATGATATCTGAAAGTGATAATATCACATCACAAAAAACGCTTCGGGGCAAATCTGTAGATAGTGCATCATTATCTCCTATTATCTTATTTCTATCTTGATTTCATTCTTTATGGTTTATAAGTATAATATATGAATAATATTGTAATTTTTTACAAAAATCGTATGTTTAATTATCAATTTTGATGTCCGCTTTCACCATGGAAACAAAATAATGTCAAAAATTATTTTTTCCATAATGAAGTATATTACTTAACCTTGAATTTAAGATATATATAAAAGTGTCAGTATTTCCGGAACACTTTCAAAAATTAAGTTAAAAAAAATCTACCATCTTATGCATTTTTAAGTTTTGAACCTCCCCTTGTAGGCAGGTGGAGGGTCAAATTTATAAAAAAAATGTATAAAATGATAGATAAATAGTTAATAAATCTATAAAAAAAAATGTATATTGATTTGGTCATTTTTTAAAAAGATATGGTAGTTTTTAATTAACTCAGTCGAGAACGCATGTGTGAGTGCATTGGTGCGTATATACTGATGTTCAAGTCCGTTGCTATATGAAGATGTTCTCTTTCTATTTAACACGTGAATAGTTTTCAAAGAAGCCAATCAATTTAAATAGAAAATAATAATAATTTTAATAATATAGGTATTATAAAAAAGAAGACGAACTACATATTAAAGCTAAAAATTTTCCAAAAAATAAAAATTATTTTTAATTTCAATTTTATAACTTTTTTGAAATATTTGTTCAAATAAAGTGTAATGAACAGTTTATTGAACACTTATTGACGATTTTGAAGTTTTGTAAGACGTGTAAATGTAAACGATTAAATATAAATCAAATTAAATTTCTTCAAAAATTGTATTTGGTGAATAAGATAGGTATATTGACCTTTCAAATCAATTTATAATATGTTAAATGATAATGAAAACATAGTTTCCAAAATACTTGTACGCGATTTTTGTTAAGTATATTTCTGTAGATGTAATGTACAATTTTTAAAATTTTTTTATTGTTTAGTAAAATAAGCCATAAGTGATCAATTATGTTTTTAGCGACTTATGGCTTATACTGATAAGCTTACTTTTTGTTATTTAAATTAGTTTTTCTTTGAAAACTGTTAATGCAAGATTGATAAATTTTTTATACAACCGTTCAAAGAAAAAACCATCTAACTATTTGTAAACTGTTTGCATTACTTTAAAACATGTGTCTAATTTAAAAACTAAGTTTCCAGGATTTTTACAGATTACAGCGTGCATGTATATAAGAGTTCTTCCACATTCAAAGAAACTAATGAATTCAGTGGATTATCGAAAGCAATATACTTAAGCTGTTTCACTGTTTTTTCCTTCTATAAACCACCATACAATTTTTATGATGGTATAGTTTCCTAAGAAATTGAACCTTAATAGGTAGAGGGCAAAAGAAATAGTTTCACTTTTTTACAGGAACCAAAAAACCGTGTTTTTATCTTTATTATTTTTTCAATCGTATGCTTAACATGAACTTTTGTAATTCTTTTTGTATTTTGCATATTAATGTTTTAAAACTATAAAAAAGAAACGAATTTTAATTTATAAATAACACAAATTAAAATGTCTTATCACATAATGTCAAAATTATAGTTGATGTCGTTCTATTCTGTGTATTAGCCTATTGGAAATATTTTGTCAACTACGTATTGTATTATTACCGTAAACTAACATGTGTCCGGTGCACGCGGCTAAGGGTTGGCTAGTTCTTATGTATATTAAAATATTTGCACACTTCGATGAACATGATTTTCCAATGTGAATATAAAGGCGTCTAAAGAAATAAACTATAAGGGACCTTTTTTCACGGGCCACCGCCAATAATGTGATAAGAACCTAGTTTATATGACCCATAGACTAGCGAATATACGAACTTATTTGACATAAAAAAGGGGATTAGCTGAATAAAACCGAAAAACACTTTTCTATATATGTTTAAGAAATATTCTATTATAATACACTGAATTCAGTAAATTTATTTCCATTATACATTTTAATTTTAAATATTATAATAAATTTCTTATTATAATAATTTTGAAAATATGTTTCGTTATGACTGTGTTAAAGCTTTCATGGATTGTCTTGTTGCTTGAAGTGCTTAAGGACTTATCCATGTTTGTGGTTACAACAGTATATATGCAGCCACCGACTAGCAATCATCACTCTGGAGATGGACTCTGTAATGAGTCTGAAACGTCAGAACTCAACTACAAACTTGGATAAATCCTTAAGCACTTCAAGCAATATGTTTCGTGTTAAGGATAAACTAGACTATTTATTTTTCAATAAGTTTTACTTATTTTTATTGAATTGTAGAGATTAGGGCAGATAAATATACNGTCAGTAAGTTTTACTTATTTTTATTGAATTGTAGAGATTAGGGAAGATAAATATACGGTTTCATTTATAGATTTTATGACACGTATTTTTATATAGAAATATTTTTTAAGGCGATAAGAAATTAAATTTGACCTTTCAAACATTTTGCTCGTATTATGATCATGTAATTTCAATGTTTTTGCATACTTTTATAATATTACCTATTTCATAACTCGAATAGACATAAATCTTCAAGATCTTAAAGTTAATCACGTGTAGTTAACCTAAATTAAAAATCTTTCCCTAAAGTATTAATTTCAAAATTATGTGGTATTTTATAAAATTAATGGATCGAATAAATGGGATTTTTTACTTAGAATGATAAAAAATAAATTTACTCAATTCTTCTCTAAACATTAATTGAAAGTCAATTTCGTGAACTTTTTTGTTTTGAATAAAATTTTAACATTTTATGTACACCTTTAATACTAGAATAAAAAATATGTATCAACGTATTTTGTTTAAAAAAAACAACAATAAGTTACATTTTGAAATCAATCCCATAATAGCCCATTGTAACACGTTAATTGAGCCTTTGTGAGAGGGTTGACACATAATGGTGGTCCGAGGCGCCTTCCGAAATTGTCCCCTCGAGATTTTCTATCTAAATCATTAGCTAACTTCTGAAGAAATAATTACTCTACTGGGGCCTTACAAAGATTTACACTCGTCTACTGAATAAATATAAATCGGAGCACACTATATTATTCTTTAATGGGTTTGATCGGTTTTAACAATATGTCCAGCAAATGTTAAAATAGCACTTTTAGATTGGCATTGTGAAAACTCTTTGATATGATATGGTTAACAAATTTTTTATCAATATACGTCTAATACTTTTTTTTTTTGATATAAGACAATATTTGTTAATTTGATCAATTTTTTATTTATCTTACAGAATTAGTAGTAAAAAAAACCCAGCACAGGGGGGTCGCGGCACAGTGGTGACGTGGCATAGTTGGATCATGTATAATGATATCTGACAATGATTAAAATCACTATCAAAAATAAACGCTTCGATTCAAATCTTTAGATAGTGTTTAATTTTAAAAAAATTGATGTTTTATTCCAAAAGCTACTTGATCTGCTGGTTCCTTATTAATATCTCGATTAAGATAAAGTATGTCGAATGAAAAAGGGTTTATTAAAAAATATTATTTCTCATAAAAAAATTGTGTGGATCCATAAACTTTTCAATAAGTTATAGCATTATAAAGTTAAATATAATATAAATAATAAAATCGAGAATTTTCACACGAAAATAGCATTCGGTAGCCATTTTCGCCGTGAAGACAAGTCCAGAGGTCAAATTTTTTTTTTTCAAATTAAAGTACATTACATTAGCTTTAATTTAAGATATATATAAAAGTGTCAGACCTTCCGGAACATTTTCAAAAGTTAATTTTTTGTGAAAAAGTTGTCATTTTAAATTCCCCCCTGTGGGTAGAAAAAAGGTCAAATTTACAAAAAAAATATACCAAATGATAGGTAAAGACATCAAGCATCTATAAAAAAAAATTATATTGATATGTTCATTTTTGAAAAAATTGCGGCAGTTTTTAGTAAAAAAAATTGAAAAAATTTCGAAAATTAGCGATTTTTAAATTTGTAATTTTTTTGGAGGTTTCCCTCATTTACGGAGAACGAGAGAAATGTTATCAATTTTTGAGGGTAATGTCTTCGACTAGATACGATTTGTGATCTTTTGACGTATCGTTGAAAGAAATCCGTTCGGTGATAGCTGAGAAAAAGTGGTAACAGACACAAAAAAAAAAANTCCGTTCGGTGATAGCTGAGAAAAAGTGGTAACAGACAAAAAAAAAAACATCATAGTAAAACCAATACCTTCTCAGCTTCGCATCGTATCTAAAATAGTTTTTTTAGTTACATATGCAGATTGATTTATCGTTATTTTTCAACTTTCTAGTGGTTAAATATGTATTAGGTCTATCCCTTATCTTTTATAAGTGTACTTACTTTATTTTTTTAAATTCCAAATTAGATATTTAACTAGTTTAAATAAAACAAATTGGTGCAACTTAGAAAATGACTGGTCGATAACTACTTTTGGACCAGTATTTCGGAAATCATTCTTATTTTTATACCTAGACAGGTAGAAGCGTACAGCGGCGAATTATTATTGATAAAAATAACAACACTTGCTTCTCACCTCCAGCTTTTACTATAAAATATTAATAAATTTTGAAATACTAGTCCAAAAGTTCTTATTGATCAGTCATTCCTAAATTAGTTTATTTTCTATTTTATAAGCTAGTTAAATGTGTATGTTGCCATTTAAAAAAATTATGTTGATACTCCTTAAAGTTATAAGGGATTATAAAGAGTAATTATTAGCTTATTAATCAAAAATTATATGTAACTAAAAGAAATTAAAAATTATTTTTTAAATATAGTATTTATTTTGCAAGTGGCTCATAACAATCCGATCATTTTGTATATTATAACTGACTCCTTAATAAATTTGTATAAATATCAAATTCGAATTCGAATTTTTTTATAGCAGAGTTTGATATTTACAAAAGATACCATTTAAGGTTTTAAATGTAAAGGTGTCTAAGTCAATAGCCTTACTTTTAAAACGTTCAAATTATTCAAAATGTTTTAATAACTGTTAATAGTTATTGAAACATTTTAATTTATTTCATAAACAGAAAATTCCATGTTGGTTTTTGAAAAGATTTTTTTTTAATGCACTTAAATTTTTCTCAAATTTTATTTTTTTCTTAATTTTAAAAGGGATTTGAATGTAATTTCAAAAGGCACTTATGAAGGAAATGAAGGTGCCAAAAATTTGTATTTTTAGAAAATGTATTAAAAAGCTGTTCTTTTTTAAAATAAATTTAAGTAACAAAATAATATACTGAATAAAACTTAGATGTTTTTCTTAGGGTGCCAATAACTGTACATTTTACCTCCACACAATTTTTTTAAAGGTTGTTTTTAATGCAATAGATTTTATCATAATTTTCGTGACAATAAAATATCATCAAACCTAAATATTAACAAAATGTTAAAGAAAAATGATCTCATGAATAATTGAATTATGAACTATTAGACATAATTTAATAATTAAGGCAAATTTTTTTTATCATTAAAAATATATTTAATAAAAAAGACTTCTAATTTATTTTTGATATTCAACACAATATTGTATGTACATTAATACATGTAATGTTGTCTATTTAATGAGCGACATTTCAATTATTTATTTTTTAAATATTTATTACTTGTTACAATTATTCAATAATAAACATATTAAAGTTATCATTTGAATAACAAGCTTTATTTACATACATAATTTCGTATATTTATTAACAATAGTAATGAGTCATTACTAATGACATAGTGTCATTCACATAACATTGTATTTTATAATGTCATTTAAAGAGATTATGCACAATTTTATTTATTACTACTCGTAAGCACGAGTTTTCATATGGTATTAACTGCAATCATAAGTTAAACCTTTTAATACCTTTATTCATTCTAAGTAATATATAACATGTATTAACTGGATTTAGAGTAAGCGCAAGTTATTGAAGATTTACATATTTGGTGGTTCCGTTGAATAAAGGGATAATAGAGTGCAAATTAAAAAGCATGTATTATATAAAACTATAAATTAAACTTATTTATATATATATATAAATTATTAACATATTTAATAAAATATGTTAAATTAACAATAAGTTATAAAAAAAGTATTAATCCAAGTTCTTAGTTAAAAAAAAAAACAAAATTATGATAAAATAGTTGCAGATCAATTTTATTTACAACTATTTTATACATATATTATTGGACAGTCAAAATCAAAATCATTTATAAACTTAGAAAAATTTTATTTTAAAATCATTCATTATTTATCAAAACTAACATTAACAGCTGAAAATAATATCCTGTAAGTTATAAATCAACTGGGATACTCACAAGAGAAAAACAAAAGTGTATGATATTTATTTTACTAATTCAGTTTTACGTATGACATAACAGTATGATTAAAAAATACAAAACTCCCAAGTTCACTAGATTTAAATACGTTTTGGGTCATATTTGGGTTTTTGGATCTAGTCCTAAATAATTTAATTTAGATAGTACACTGGTAAGATGAAAAGTCAAGCTAATCGGTAGCTTACATTTTGAGACTTAATACCGTGGTATTAAACTGAATCAACGAACTGCTAAAACTATATTAAATAGTGAACAAATCAATTCTGTCGTATTTTCACACAAGTAAATTAGGATATTCATTCAGTAGAATTAATTATTAACACTACCAACCGGATTTAAACCATTGTTCTATTTTAGGCGATTAAAACACATAAATGTTTAAAATTGTAAGAAATAAAAAAAAAAATTGTTTTTGCTCTGATATTCAAAAACAATTGTTATTTGTCACTTTTTTCTGTAACTTTTACGAATTTTTAAATAAATGTTAATACATTGAAATTAACTTATTTTATATAATAAATAATATATCAAAAAAATCTATACAATTTCATCAACGAATCTTAAAAAAGTTGTATCAAACCTTTTAACATAAAAATAAGAATAAAAAAAAAAATAACGTTACATTTGCTTTAGAGTTAAACTTTTATTAAAGCGTTCACAATGAACATGATCTCATGAATTAATTTATTTATTTATACAATATTGAATTTATAAATAATACTAGAATATTAAAAAAAATCAAAAGAGCCAACATGTTAATTTCAAATATGGCAATTTATTTTTCAATGAAGTACATCTAACCTTATCTAATTGGCTAAATTCGTGGTAACTTAAAAGTATATAATTTAACGAAGTAGGTACTGCTATTTAAGAATACAATTAAAACGAGACATGTATGTGTAGGTGGAAGAAAATTACACAATGAGTTATACTCAAGTGAAGTGTGGTACATAATGTTTAGAGAGAGTTTGCTCATAAAGGGATTGAAGTCGAGGGGATTTGCTAAGGTCATCAACAGTAGAAATTAGTGTGAACGGCAAGTGTGTGTCCATGTGAAATTATCCGCCTGGAAAACGCGGTCATACGACCGGACGTAGTGGGCAATGAGTGCAACAGGGGATGGACTTGTGAGTGTACATTATAGGTTTAATATAATTAAATCCCACTTTTTCCGGCAGAATGATTTCGATTTTGTATTCATAGCTACATACTGGACGGGTTTTGACAAAAAAATAAATAAATGCACATTAGGTGATTTTTAAACGCACCAAGTTTTCCACTTTAATTTTACCAGTGGAAATTTTCACAAGTATTTTTGTGAGAATTTTTATTATTGTTTAGGTGAATTCTTTCATTTTTCAAACATCTATTTTACAATGTATTGTATTTCATTATACAGAAAGAAAAAAATTTTCCTCTGGGTAAAACTTAAATATCAAATTATTATTTAAATGTTCTTGTCAATTATACTCTCAATACTAATACTAATTATTTAAAGATTGTTATAAATTGTTTATATCATTAACAATATATGAAGGGTGTTTAGTTTATCTTATAACTTTATAGGGGTGTCAATTTTATTTTTTCAAACGCAAATATACATAATAAATAGCAATAGTTAATAATGTAATTAAAAACATGACTTAATAAAAACTTTTAGACCAGTATTTTGAAAGGTATTAACAATTTGAAATAACGACTGGATATGAAGAGTAGGTGCTGATATTTTTATCACTAGTCATTTCCCAGCCGCTCTCTTCGTTCCGCCAGGTTATAAAAATTAGAATAACATTTAAAGCACAGTCCTAAAGTTGCTATCGACCCGTCATTTTCTTAATTAGATAATTATATATTTTATAAGTTAATTAAATATTCATGTTGGTCTTAAAAAAATTAAGTTGACAACCCTATACGTTATAAGGGATTATTCTAAAAGTAATTATTAGCTGATAAATCAAGAATTATATATAGCTTAAAAATAATCAAAAATTATTCTTCCAATATTAAGTTTATTTTTCGAGTAATCTAGTGGTTATGATTAATCAATCACTTTGTACAGAAACTAATAGCCTATGTATTCTGCAATCAAAATACGTAGATTAAAATTCATTCATTATATTTTTATTATTATTGTCAATATTATTATAATATATAAATTCACCCTATATATCACTTTATTAACCTTATTATAAGTTTCATTAGTGCACTAAAAAGAATGTAAAGTAAATAATTTTAGTTTTATTTGTAATAAGTTGTATTGAAGAAAAAATTATCGTCTACCTTCAACTGTTAATGGATTTTAACGACCGTCACATTGCGTATTGCTGATATGAGGATTATAGTTTAACGATATAAAACCGATAGACATAACGTACTGAATGGGCGATTACTATGTGACTTGCTTCCAACGATAACTTTCGTGAAGTTTTGTCAACAACAAAAATGTGTAGCTTATTTTTTTTTGTACATTATACCGAGTTAATCCTTATTAAATGTTATTTATGTAGTTTGGTATGTTGTAGAGTAGACCTAAGCAATAAGAGTTGAGCAAGCTATACTTTATCATGTTAAAACACCAAGACACTAGTTTGATCGCCAAAGGATTAAAACGAATAGTACCGAATTAATGCTTCAGTATATCCACGACAAGTGCGGTGTATATAAATAAACACGACACAAAACAAACACCCTTTGCGGACGAGCTGCTGGAGTATTCGCATTAGACATATCCTATCTTGGGGTAACTTTGTGGGGCTAACTCTCTCTTTAAGCTCTGTTAAGAATTCAGAAGCCTGTCAAGTGTCAGTAGTCAAATAACTCTATATCACGGTAAATAGAACACATGAAAGAGAAATTATTCTTTCAGTATCACTCAGTGGTAGTTTTATTGACTTGAAAATACATATAAATTACTTCTTATATATTATCATAGTTTAAAATGGTTAAAAAAAACTTTTTGTGTATATAAATCAAGAGAGATCTAAAGTATCACTTTGATAACATCAAAGCTAGTTGCACTACGGATTCTTAATAAATGAAGAAAACATTATTCTGGAACTTTTTTACATTAAGGTAATCTTAAAATATAGTTAAATTAATTTGTTAAAAAAAAAGATGTTCAAGACAAAAAAATAATTTATCCTCCCTTGAAGTCATGTAATAGATGCATTAATAAAAGGTAAGTTTGCCCTAAGAAGTGTTTTGTTTAGAATAGTAAAATATTAGAATACAAAGTACTAAATGATGAAAACGATTCCTTAATGTTGCTTTATGTAAGTCACTATTGATAATTCTTTAACCATCTGCAATTAATACTTAGATTGTATAATTTGATAACTACTGAAATTTCTCAAATTAATGTCATTAGTTAATTAGTTAATTAGTTAATAGTTAATTTAAAAAGAAAAATAAAGTTTCTATTGCTAAATGGACAACTAACTTATAAGTTAATTATTCAACACATACACACAGTTAATAAAATTAAAGTAGTCAATCAAGCTCAGATAATTTTATCTAGTTCAATTACCTTGGACGATTATTACATCTTATTCAAACTTAATATTATTTTATTGACGTAAACTAGACAGATGACTACGTCCAGTGTAAAACTATTACCGAACACATTTCTTGTAATTTAATTTCAGGAAACTATATCAAAATCCATTCCTCTCATTATCAATTACCTTTCTTTGTTTCGTATTATATTCAGTATCAAAATTCCTCATATTCATCAATCTTCATTTCTGTAAGAAACTAAAGCTAAACCCTGATTTATTTTTTGTAAGGTTACAATTCCAAAAAAATTGAATTTTTTTTATTTATTGTTTTGAAATTATTGATTATAATTAAGATTATAGGTTAACATAATTGACAAAAATTTAAAGTTAAAATGTTGGTTGTAGAAAGTAACCAAAATAACCAAAAGTAAGACTGTCAGATCATAAAAATGATTACATTATATCTTGATTTGGCTAGAAAAGTTAAAATATTTTGTTATACTTAAGTTAAAAATTATCAACTTTATCTTAAAATTGCTGTAATGAACTTGATTAACCTAAATAATATGTTATTTTGGTAAATAAAGTAACTATTTAGTTAAAGTTAAATCTACAAAAATTTAAGACATGATCACACTTAATTAAATTTGTTTTTGTAATTTTAATTTGTTTGTAATTGTATTCCGAATCTTTTGTAATATAAAAACAAGTAAAAATAATTTCATAAAATTATACACCAAATTTATTTAACATTATAAGAATAAAAGGAAAAATTTTAAAAGAAAATCTTCACTTTTTTATATAAAAGTTTTTAAGAAACATATTTTGGTACCTGCTTACCAATTATCATGACAATATAAGAAAACACAAAATAATTATTGAAATGGTGGTGTGTTAGTTACATACAGTTCGTTACTATGGCTTTTGAAATATATCAGCATGTTTATTAGAATTTAATTCAGAATTGTGTAAGAATTTGAAAAGATACATTTAGAAATAGTCATTTTTAATCAGAATAAAAATTTCACATAACATTTCTATCTTTTATATTATTTAAAAGTTAAACAAACTTGTTTGTAATTATTAAGTTTAAATAATTCTTGATTTTATTCATTTTTTGAAAAACATTATTTGGTTATTTTTTATCGACTTCAGTGAAAACCTAATTATTGTTATTTCCATATTATTATGGAGCTAATTTTGCTCTCCCTCACGAAGATTTCGAGAAATTGAGTGTAGTTGTGGTACTTAAAGTCCTATTTACATATTATTTATTAGCCGGTAATAACTTTTTTGAATAATTTATAGTATCGCACTATATACGTTGATCGCGCTTGAAAATAATAACGTCTTAATTAGAATATGGCGTATTGTTAGTTGTTGTTTGTCCTTATAATCAACGAATCCACTTATCTCGTACTACCAAAAACATCAAACTTTGTAATCAAAATTAAAATCACCAATTTAGCTTATAAATTTAGTTGTTTTTATGTTTTCATGCAAACCTGAGAAGGTATGTGTTTAAGCATGTTGTGTTTTTATTAATGTCTGTCCATGAAATAGGCTCAGCTCTCACTCAGCGATTTTTGTTGACATATGCGTCAAAAGAATTCGATTTAAATTTAGTTAAAACTATCAGCGCCGAAAATTTGAATCTCCTTCATTTTAAAATATTTTAAAATTACAACTACCGTAAAAAGGTGTTTTCAACTCAAAATTTTAACATTTTAAAATTGCTATATTTTTTTTTTTAAAAAAGTATAAAAATTTAGTATAAGTATAAGAATTTTTCTTCAATTCAATTTTTGAAAATTTTTGGGAACGTCTAACAACTTCGAACCTATATCAAATTAATATTTATAAAGTTTATTATTATATGTAAAACCAAAAATCTATCCTACGATTGTTGTACTGTGAGGAGAAGTCGGCCATAAAATAAGTAATTTTTATCATTTAGCAGTTGTAAAATTACAAATATATAAATTACTATAATCCGATATTATCATACTTTCCTCAACACAAATCCTTATATTGCCGCGACCCCGATGCGCTGAGTTTTTCTATTTCTTTGATTGCATCTTTTTAAGCGATGATTTTGATTAGTGTTCATTTAAAAATGTAATGGCTGCACTATACTCCTTGTCCATTTAATTGTCAAATAATTAATTAATTGACTAATAAATTAGACACGTGATTTTAATGGTAAAGTTTGACTCTGACAGAATGTCTTGAATAATTTGTATGGATTTATTAGTTAACCTGTAACTTTCCAGATCAGTAATTGCGGGTAAGGTACTAAATATAGTGCCTTACTGGAAAATATTATTCAAATACTGTTAAACATGTAGTTATTTGTTATCTAAATAACAAAAAAGTTATCTTAGATAGCGATTTATTAAGTCATATAGCTAAGATAAAATATAATATTATTTCTACCTCTATAAAAAAAAATCTATAACTTTGAAGTTGAACCTTCACTATGTAAAAAATATTTTTTTTCATGTAGAAAGTATTTGTTTTATTCTCACTATATAGTTAATATAACCAACCCAACGTCAATGTATAATATATTTTGTAATTATGTGCACTTAATTTTAATAGATACTTGTATTTATTTGTATCAAAACTTAGTAAAATAGGATCGTAGCATAGTAGACACAATAATATATGATGTCTTATAGATTAATGATTAACTATCATAATAAAATATTTTGATGCGAAGCGGTCAATGGTAATCGATTGATAATCTATATTAAACTATATTTCAGTAAAAATAAAATGGAATTTATAGAAATGTAATTCAACTATGACTTCAGAAGTTTGGTATTTTTTACCAGATACCTTAATGACCAAACAAAAACTTAATGTTCTATAAGTTACCAAAAAGGTATTTAATAAAAAATTTGTCTAAATAAGATGATTTTTTAAATATTAGTTACTCGATTTCTCTTAAATTAAAAATTATATTAAGAAAATACTTTTTAGTTTTATATGAAATGTATAAAACTTGTCAACCTTATTTTTTCAAATAACATTATGCATAATTAACAAGCTTATAAAATAAGAAATAATCTAATTAAGACATGACTAGTCGACATCAACTTTTGGATCAGTATTTAAAAAATTATAACTATTTTAATGTATATTGGAGATCAGGTGTGACTTATATTACTTTTATCATTACGCATTACTTTGTCGTTCTCTCCCATCACTCTATAAATTGTTATTGATTTGTTATTTTCTTAATAAGATCGTTATTATCTATTAGATAAGCTAGTTTATAATATATATATATATGTTTGTATTATAAATGTTTCTATTAAAAGAAATAAAGTTAATTTATCCCTTATTACTTATAAGGGATAAATTAAAATAAACATAATAATTAATAAATCGAAAAACAAATAAAATTAAAAAAATAACAAAAAAAATGTCCTTAATACAATAAATCTTTTAAAAGAATGACTTGTATGTAAAATTCTGAGTTTCAAAAATGTATTAGTTAATGGTTTAATATGTTCTATGAAATTTAATAGTAAAGCATATTAGTAGGAGGAAGTTTCACTTTATTGACGACAATAATACAAAAACTCTTTTAGAGTGTTGGAGGGGAGATAAAATGTTCAACAAATTTTTAATAAATAAATTCAGAAAATTGATCTGCATTTTATTTAGATAAAAGATTAATTATTTTATTTCGAATCTAAATAATTTTTCTCAAATATCATTATCTCATCTAGATAACTTTTTATTTGAATATTTGTATGTAATCCAGATGACTTTTTGATTATCTATTTTCAAAACGGGTCTTATGAACTATAATCAAATCATAGTTCATTACTAAAAACTATTTAACATTTTTTTTAGTATAGTGTTTTCAGAATAAAACATTTTCTGCGTGTTAAATTCATAAAATATTGTACTCAGATTGAAATCATAGGCTATCATAAACGCACATATTTGCAGTTTTAATTAAATTGCCACATTCATTGAATATTTTGCCGTGTATGGTCCGACATTGGCCGTTAGTTTCGGTATTTTTTGCTATTAAGCATAATTATACTTCAATGTTATAAATATTGTACAAATATATTACAAAAATATTTTAAAAATTCGTTTATATATTTTTTACAGGCGTTTTGTTGCTTTGACACCTCTACAATTACGTCTCACCCACTTCATCTTCATCACGGCACAAATAACATTATTCGACCGCCCGGAAAAAGTCCCTTCCGGTGTAACGCCGGAAAATCAGCGTCCGTCCTTTTGCCCACAAAGCTCTCGATTTTCACGGTCCTTTGAAGCCATGGCACCCGGTGAACATACAATTTGCGTAACGCGTATACATACCGTTGAGCTAAAAACCTAACACAGTCACATATTATATGTGTGTAGATGTATAGTATAATGAACCTACAAAAGCGCACTTAGGTGACAAAGGGATGGAGAAATAATAATAATAAAAACATTGAACAAAACGAGCTACCAAATTGACCCCTCCCGGGTACAATGGTGAGGGTTTGAAGGGTATACAGTATGCCCATGCGAACCTGAGCCTTTTACTCCCTTTTTGTGTTACGCCTGAGGCAAACGAGATATTCTACAAACGACCCGATAACGCGTTAAAAAATCCCTACTAGCCAAGACACCTTGCGGCACCGGACATTCATTAACAAACTTCCGATTAAACTTTTTCAAATAAAATTAAAAGCAATGTTTGTTAGCTACATAAAAACGTATAAAATTTATATTGACGACATTAAAGATGTATATATTTTTATTATACATTTATTACCTTATTAGACAATCTATTATAACACATTTTTATAACGATTAGTCTGCTAGTACTGTTTACAAACAAAAAGAGGAATCTACAATTATAAAATGCGATAGTAATTTAAGAAGACTATGACGAGGTTTTAGCCTTGTAATTATCTTTCCATTACTTTGGGCGTTATTTTAATATACTGCATGAATATGTGAAAAGATAAAGTCGGATCGACTTACCGGCTGTTTAATGAATATTTACTTGGATACAAATACAATTAGACCGCTTGTCTATTAGCTGAGGATAATCAAATTTTGTCGAAAATCGCTACGGTTACTTAATAGCACCTGTTTAGCCTGTAGCTATTTGTTTCGTACATACAAATCATCTTCAGCTCCTATTAGTCTAGTATAATTCGCTTATGCACAAGGCATTGTCAGTAGTATAGTATTTTGCATGTAATTAGATAAAATAAAACTTTTCTCGCTCCCTTTTAGTCTCTTTGAGAGTCCTCTGCGGTGTTTAATTACATTTCGGTTAACCCTTTTTAGTAGTGTCGACCACGCGTCTTCTCTTATTTGTACTGGACGTTCAGTACTATAGAAGAATCACAGTTACGATTACATTTATTCAGAACTGAATTGTAGATTTGAATAAAATTTTGTAAGACACGTGTGTCTAATTTCATATCCTAATAAAAATGTTAATCTACATAATGAACAGAAAAACAATATTTTATTATTATCATCATATTAGCATTTGTCGAAGTTTTATAAAATATGTATTAGTTATCGAAATCAGCACTTAAAATGGACTTAATGGTTTTACTAAGCTACTCTATTAACAATTCTTAATCGCTTTATTACTCTCCATACGTCAAATTTAATCTTGTCATTTGATCATTTTTTTTATACATTGTATACAAGTCATTTATTAGATATATTTAAAAAATATTATGATCTCTCCGTTCAACTTTATTATTCTATTTATTTGTATAATTGCTAATAAACAGTGTTGTATACGGCGTATACTTACTAACACTTTTTTTTTATTGACTTATATCCTAGAAAAATAATACTTATGGTCGTTTATATTGAAAAGTATACGTTCACAGATTAGCATATAAAATAAAAGCTATTACCCATTCGTATGAATATTCCAAAATATTATTTTTATTTTATAGCTTAGAATCTTTGAACTTTAATTGTTTATATTTTATTACATTGCTTATATATTCTAAAAAAATGACACATTCATTTGATTTATGTATTTCGTTTATCATCTAGCCATGCGCTAAGAAATGTTTCCCATTTTACTTTAATAGCAGAATTTTTAATACAATTCTTTCAGTTATTTAAGACGAATTTATCATATTAAGACGTTTTTCATTATATTTTAGTTCTTTTAACGTTTTACGTATTTTTTTTATTAATGTTTATATTAATATACCGTTTTGAATATGATGTTTTAAGTTTCATTTAATTTGTTTAATGATATTACGGAAAAAATCTTATAAATATTTAAACTTTTATCGTTTACAGTTTTTAAAATGATATAATTATAATGTTATAAAAACGTTTTTAAGTCCTGGTCTAAATCCACCTACGATAAATTTTGTTCGAATTCATAGTTTTCATGCTCAACATTTTGTTAAAACGTACTGGATTAAATGGAATTAAATTAAATTTTTTTTTGGTGAATGACAAACAAAAAATATGTACAAAACATACCACCCTCTTTTCATATCGTATCGATAAGTAGCAGTACATAATTATTATTGCCAAACCCTAAAAGAGTTCCTAGGGGATTACACGAACAGCGGCCGGATTATATTATGTTTTCAAAAAAGAAATTCTAATAAACCCGAAAAGCACGTCAAACGCAACGTGTACAATAATACTATATGTCCTCGTGTTACTGGGCATTGCTAATAACACTGGTAGCAGTGAACGCAGTTATTTACACTGTACTTGAAATGACAAAATCGTCCACATAGCTTTCCCATGCGATTACATACAATTTATCTGCACCAGTCCCAAATATAGCAAACAAACCGTTTATTACATAAAACCGAAAATCCGGAGTGGCAATATCCCAACGATAATGATCGTAATGTACTCAACGGTGTTTTATGTTGTGTAGTATATTGGTCAGCGCCTACCCAAAATTTATCGTTTTCAACTTTAATAAACGACGGCAACGAACTCTTAAACAACTTTTTTCCCCTCATCCTAGTAAATTATAATAACGGTACTAGCTTCCAGACATATATTTTTATTTTTTATCTGATAACGACAATTATTTACTTCCAGTTCGTTGATAAGAAATTTTTGGGTAATGTCTCCATAACACACATAATAATATTTTTATATATTCTATATTTGTATATCGGAATTTAATAATAAGCATATGTTATTGAGATAACATATTAATGTGGTCAGAATAGTTAAACATAACATTTATTTTATTGTACTAACGTGGGAAAGACATTTATTGATTTCTCACTTAATTATGTTTAATAAAAGAAAATAATATTTTACGTTTATCATTACGAATTTTAGAAATAAATAACGACGTATATAAAAATATAAAAACATTTTAATCCCTTAAGTGCACTAAAGTGGTTTAACATATTTTATTGCATTGTAAGTAAGAAGAGGTTGTTTAATGCAATACCCTTGGTCATCCCCAGAAAAATAAAAGAAGAATTAGGGTGAACAGTACTTACACTATGCGAGTAAATATTTGTCTTTATAATAAAATGGACATTAAGCTTTATTATGGTCATATTTACCATAACATGCTACAACTAAAACATTTTTATCTATTTATGTAAAAAATAATTATAAAACAACATATTAGTGATTTTAGCTTTCTTTCCTTAGAATTAAACAATTAAAATGTTTTACAAACCAACAACTCCTTATTTCCATAAAAAATATCAATATTTTATTATCAAACTCAAATATGGTAAAAACCAAATTGATTTTCAAAATTAAATTATGAATTAACTAATACTTACTTTTAAATCCTAAACCATTACAAATAAAAATTAATTCTTAGGATATTACTAGAAGTATTTTAATTGTACATAAAACTAATTACAATGGTCTACAAAAAATTTTCATCAGAGACGAAAATGTAATTTTCTAAACTATTTTTTCGCACCGATTTCAAGTAAATATTTAAATAATTATTGATTTTCAATTTTACATATTAACAATAATCCGTGTGAAATAAAAAGTGCTAAAATTAATATACTGCTCATTATACACTCTACTTGTTATTTAATAATACAATTATTATTGAGTAAAATTTTTAATAAAAATATATTTATTAGTTGTTCCTATGTAACCTAATTACAGTGGCTTCTGAAATTGTGAAATATGAAGCTTCCTGTATTATATATGCTATTTGTTGTAGAAGCAAAATTTTCAATTTGCAATTTAAACCCAATCAGCTTACACTGGAATATGCAGTTATCTTCTAATACCCTCTTGAACAACCCTGGTAAAAAAATTTATTTATTTTTAAGTTTTGAATAGTATATAAACAATAGTAAATCGTCAGTCAAAACTACAAGTGATTTAACTATTTAACTAAATAAACTATTTAACTAATACAAAAAAGTATTTAGAGAAATTGACTTTGAATAAATTATATTCACTTTGGTATAGTTCAATACAGATTTCAAAAGAAAACTTTTCAGGGATAGATATTTTCAAGAATTGGTACAA
This sequence comes from Daktulosphaira vitifoliae, assembly GCF_025091365.1. Lineage (NCBI taxonomy): Eukaryota > Metazoa > Arthropoda > Insecta > Hemiptera > Phylloxeridae > Daktulosphaira > Daktulosphaira vitifoliae. The sequence goes on from NW_026099574.1 coordinate 45,137,248, forward strand.
AAGTATGGTAATTATAATAATTTTGAGTGAGTAATTTAATAACCAAAATATTATATTATACGCCTTCTACTTCGTTGCTTAAAAGGAGTCCTTGAACTGTTGAATTGCTTCTTTCCTTTTGCTTTTTGATTCGGAAACACATCAAAAGGTATAAATGTACGTACATATTGTAATATTATTTTATGCATACACCGCAGTTTGTAAAGCGGTACTTGTTATTGTTATTTAATTAAAATATCTCGAGGGACTAAATGCGAATGAATTAAACGTAAGATGGTTATGGCGATTTTAATAAATTCGGTAAGCACTTTATTGTGATTCTGAAACCTTTTAATAAAATATTATTATAAGAACTTGCAAATGGATGACTCTGACATGATAAAAATTAACATCTTCACAAACGTACATACAAAAATAATATTCTAAATTAAAATCTAACAACTGGAATAAATTATAACTGTTTTAGTTCTATAAAAAAATTATACTACACGTTTAGGTAAAGTATATTTTGTAAAGTTTGATTTCAGCAATAAATTAATTATTTCATATATTACGTAATATTAGCTTTGAGAGTAACTTAACTCGATGGAACTATTAGATTTTTTTGTGCCTGTTCATAAAAATATTCTACTTTTATTGGACCAATTTTGCTCAGCCATACATCAAATGATTACAAATCGTGTCTTGTTAGATCTCCAGGCGTTATAGTTTTGAAAAATTTCCCTCGATCTCGATAATAAAGAAAAATATCAATATAAGATTAATATAATAAATATAAGAAAAAATTAACATTATTATACAATAGTAGCTAATTATGTTTTTAGTTCTTATAATTTTCTAACAAACTTGATTTCTTCAATTCTACATCAATTTAAATCTAATGCATTATAATATATTGTATTTGCTTAAATTATTATTTTAAGATGATAAAATGAAAATTACCAAAAAAATTTGATAAATACGATGATTTGTTTTAAATCCGTATTGAAGTGATGAATGGTAGTGATTTTAATCACTGTCAGATAATAATCAATACCAATCTAAAAAAATACCTCATCTCCAACTTACTGAATACCGACTGAACTTAACTATTGTAATTTGGAATATATGTTATGAACGGTGTAGCCTTTAAGGGGGCATAACCACCCCTATTGGGCATAAATATAAAATTTGAATGAATTGATGAACAAAAAAAAAAAAGTTTCAAAATATAGAATTTTGTAGATTTTTTTACTGTGTCTCCCTGCTATGAAATTGCAGCTATGTCACGGTATGTCATCAAATTTTAATTTTTTTAATTGTAACAAGTAAATTTTTATATATTTTTAAAAAGAAATATGTTTAACTATCTTTGATATTTTTTATGAGAAGGATAAGTTTATGGGTTTTATGTTTGTACAAAACCTTAATTTTTAATTGTTTTGCATCAAAGTGTAATATGTAATTTTGAAAATATAAATTTTGATTTTGTGATGAAAATGACATAATTAAATTATACTTTAAAGGTATAATTATAGTAATTTTGAACACTAAGGATAAAGTCAAAATTTATGTCTAGACGACTGACACAATGCCCCGAGCCTGAAAAATTGTATGTAATATATAAAAATAACTATTTTTTGTATCCTTGACATGCACCTTATGCTAATGAAGTATTTGCATTGTTTTCAAAACTTGTTTACAATAAAATGCATTGATGAATATCATACTGTTTTACGTCATAATCCCAAGTACATGTTAATTTGTTGGAAATTTACATAAGTTAATTAATAACGTCATATTCTACACTATAATCAAATACTTTTCATATTTTTTTATACGAAAAGTACTTCACAGTCAAGAAAAACATGACTGTTTTTATTTGTATTAATTCCTCTTGACACAAGATCACGTATTTATATTAGTGTACAGGAATAAAAATTTACTTCTTTACAATTCAATTGAAATATTTTCACGACATTTCCTCGGATTTTCTTATTCAAAAATTGTATAGAAATTTGTCTTTTCATACTTAATATAATATAATATAACACGAATTTCGATTACATTATTGCATGAGAGTGAACAAGTATGTGAATAGTAAAAGATTGGAATCTAAATATAAACGGTAAAAGGGGTGAGAGAAAATATATACTCTTCCAAAAGACTTTTTCAGCTGTTCTCCTTTTCATATATTATTTGCACATACTTTGGTGTGTGATCACACAATCACACCGAAACGGCTTGCCGTGAATATTAAATCGACAGTCTTCTTATTTTTCGCCTCCTCCGTTTACATGTGAATCATCTTGGCGATAATCCACGACTTTTGCACTATGCATTCAGTTACATCCATATTCAACTCGCGTGTCGTCTCTGTTTTTTTTTCATTCGATCAAAAACCGATTTTTCACGCCTCCTCTATTTTCTGAATAATAAGATGTTTCTGTAGGTGTACTAAACCGAGTACACATATATTATAATCAAACTTTTGTTATTAATTTATGTAATTTGTTATCATTAGTACTTATGAGTTATTAACTTTATATGTGTAAATGATATTGAAACTTTTATCTCAAGTTTTGGTTTTTCATGTTTTGATATTGTATTAAATTCAAAATAGGCGTTAAAAATTATCGTTTTTTAATTAAATAGAACATTTTCTGTTAATATTTAAATTTATAATATTATCATCTTTTGGAAAATTAAATTAGGACCATTTTTTTTTGTCAAGCATCATTAAATAGTTCTTTTTATCTGTCTCTAAGGAATAATGTCGTTAGAAAAAATTAAGTGTTTTTAATTATCATTTCCTTATATTATGCAAATTAAATTGCGTTTTTATCGTAAAAAAACATTAATTAAAATTGAAAAACGTAAAAATAATTAAAGGTTTTGTACAAGAATGGTACTAAATACAAAATAATATTTTTTCGTTTTTTCGTAGAAAAACATAGAAAATATTATATGGTAATTAATCTTATAACCTAATACAAAAACTAAACCAAAACATATGTGTAGTTTAAAAATTTTATAACATTTATATATTTAGTTATAAATATCTAAATGTATATATAAATATATGTATGTGTGTGTAGTCGCAAATTGAAAATATTCTTATTGTTCTTATTTTTAAATAACTTTAAACTTTACAATTCCTTTCAATTATTTGTTTACATATTGTACCTTATTATACGCAGCTCCTATAATGTTACATAAAAAAAACAATGAATAAAGTATATTTTATTATTATACTAAAACAGAAATAGTCAACATATTAAATTGTTGCTTCGATGAATGTAAGCGTTTTTAAAACCCATTATTAACCATTTGGTATTTTGTCAGATTTTTATTAATTTATCGTTATTATTGCAATCATTAATTTTTATACTTTCCCGGAACAAAATACCCTCCTCTTATTAGTATTTTCCAATATTAAAAAGGGGTGGAATAGTTTACTGAGTACGTATATGCAAAGCAAAATTCTCGTCCCATACACGTGGATAGATTAAAAATAACAACATTTACAAATATGATTTTAATGCTCTACTGGCGAACGGTGGCGATGGCAATGATGCACCATGTTGCATTGGCATTGACAAATTCAACGACCTCATAGTTGAACACGAGCGCCGTTTACTGGGAGTGCACATCATTAATCTCGACATATTATGTGTACTTGTGTTCTCATATGTCATCGAAATTAATCCTACGAATAAAAATGTGAACAAATCTGTTTCCTAATGTTAATGCATTACCAACATCATGTTAACTTTGTAAAAAATATTACCAAAAAGTATTAATAGTTGTTACTTTAATTGTATTGCTTTTAAATTGATGAATAATATTATTAGTTTTGATATTTTTCGATTAATTTAACTTTTTCGTTTTTATAAAATTAAGCATCGTGAAGGGACGATTTTTTTGATTGTGTCTACTCCAATTTTTAAACATTTATTTGAAAGAAGGTTTTTTTATTCGTAATATGTCAAAAAGCGATTTTATGTTCATCTAAATTTTGAATTAAAATATTTATAATTTTTTTATGATTTATATTTTATTTTCATTTTCTTACTTTGTAGTGTTCTCTATAAATATACTGTACTTTTTAATACAATTTTGATTGTTTTTCTTATTTGTGAAAGTCATAATAACAATTGTAAATATATATATATAAATATACATTTATTTTTATCGTTTTATACAACTTTAAAGACGCAATAGTTTTCCATTATTATGAGTATAAATAAAATGAAACATATCCCTTCATTAATTTAATGTAACTGGATTGGTTTTTATTTGACACGATCTTCTATACATTTAGAAACAAAGCAGCAGATGTTTATGTGATTTATTTTGATCTAGAGACAATTGTGGATTATTATGTCCCAAAGGAGTAATGGAACCATGTGAGAAATCGATTTATCCAAATCACCATGCATATAAAAATAGATCCTTTAGTTTTTATCATATTTACTGTACTTGTACTGAACATTTTTTTCTTAGAAAATTAAAAATAATAATATTTGCTCACGGTGATCAATATGTCACACACTTAAGAATCCGTTGAATCATTTTAGATTTACAAGATACTTTAGAGATAATTTACTTTGATAGTTTTATATATTAAAAAATTAAAAAGTTTACTTGTATATACAATTAAAATTTTTCTATAAATATAATTTCTTGAACAATGTCCATCACTAGTTATTTTCATATACTTATATTATTTTTACAAAATAATTTTAACAAAACATAACTTTTGTTATTAATGTTTATGCTACACGTGTATTTTTAATAGTATTAATAATTTGCAGAAATTATCATTTATTGAATTTTTTTATTTTGGTATTATTTCATAATATAAATAATATAATAAGCTGGTAATAAAATGAGCTCATTAATATTATAATAATTAGATCTCGACTACTAGCTTCTTTTGAACATTTTCTTGTATGACATATTGTATAATAGAAATAAAATTAGATTACATTATCCGGTTTTTAATTTTAATACTTATATTAACAGTTGTAATATTAGATGTTCAAGGTGGCCCAAGAGAAAATCCAGATTAATATGATGATTTCCAACCTCCGTTAGGAGAGGAACTCCAAGAAGAAGTTTTATAAAGTGATAAAGTTTTATCACCAATAATTAATACTAAAATAAACATAATATTTCACTGTAAAATTTGGTTTAATAGTATAAATCTTTACCATTATATTATATTAAAATCAATTTCTGAATTATTAACACTTTTATTAAAATTTTTAATACTTCAAAATTATTGTTTGAAGTGCTAAAAATAATTCATGAGTTATTTTTATGTTGCTTAATTAAATTAAAACTAAACTTAACTAGACAAAAGTTTAAAATTATTTAACTATTTGCCTTTTTTGGAGAGTATAATAATTAGTAATTATTATAGAAATTGGTAATTATTAATTACCAATTTCGAATTATGTTACTTTAATATTAAACCGACTCTTAAATTTTATTCAAAATCGATCTAATTTTGAACCTCTCTTATCTTACTATAAAAGAAAAATATCAAAACAATAGTATATGATTTAAATTCAGTGACCCAATAATCATATAAATCAATGTATTACATACGTAAATGATCTAAACCCAATTTTGAACCTCCTGGCCCTATTTTAAAAATAATTATCAAAAGACTAATTTCAGATATAAACTCAGAGACTAAAACCATATAAATCTAAATTTAAATACAAATAATAATAATTAGTAATTATTATAATAATGATTAATTATAATAATAATAAAATTTATTATATAAATTTAAAATTTAACATGATTCATATTACTCAATTAATAATTTTTTTATGTATATAGTTTTTACTAATACTTTTTTTTATGTTTGAATAAAAGATTATTACCCATGGATTAAATAGAAACATGTATACAAGTTGACACTTTACTTGTGTTATATTACCGATTTTGATATGGGGGTGTGTTTTAATGCAATCCGATAAGTATAATTCGTATTGGGATTTAGTTGCGAAGAGGGGTATGCAAATTAGTCTCTCCAGTGACCTGTTGAAATGCTTCTTCCATTAACTCTAATACTATTTTGAATACCAATGACATTGGAGACCTTGTATCGAAAATTAAGTAATTTGTCCTTTTCAGTTGCCTGGAGAGTATACTTAAACAAAGTTGCCTAGTGGGAGAACGAACATGGTTTTCATAAATAAGTATTGTTATTTTAATGATTAAATACTTTTCAAGTTTGACTATATAACTAACTTAAGAATTTTTTTTTTTTATAAGTCATAAAATTGATGTTCAAAAAAATGATATTTTATCAATCTTCCATTATAATTTCGATTTCTTTATCTTAGTTTTCTATTTTACTATTTGGAGTCGATCACTTTTGTTGATATCCATTTTGACTTTCATTCTCATTGACGCACATTCTCTATTATTATACCAGTATTTCTTATATAATATTTATGTATGTTCAACCCACTCTTTATTAGTGTAAAATTCTTAACAACTTTTTACCTTCATATGTACAAACTTAAAATTTTATACACATGAAAGTAAAAAGTTTTATTAAACATTTTTCAATTTATTATTTATCTATATAATTTTTGTGATATACAGGTAATTTAGTTATACTACTAAATTAATCACAAAATAAAAATAATGTTGAGAATTTTTTTTTTATTTATTTTNCATGTACTACTAAATTAATCACAAAATAAAAATAATGTTGAGAATTTTTTTTTTATTTATTTTAGGTATATGGTTTTCTCTGTTCTTTTTCTTCATCTTTAACCCAACTACTTGGTATCTGCCACCCTTATATTAAACTTTCATTTGCGCGATCTCCCACATCTTTGCACATATCAATTTTCCTCAATTCACATTCATTAATATCCCTCCATTTTTTTTTTTTAGTATTCTTCTACCTCTTTTTCCTTTAACATTCATTTCCATAACTGTTTTTAAAGTTTTCGATTCCTCTTTTCTCATAACATAACCAAATAATCTAAGTTATTTTTTCTTATCTTATTCATGATTGACGCCATATCTATATTCTCTCTTATATGTTCATTCCTTATACTATTTTCTCTAGTCACTCCACTCATTCATCTAAGCATTCATTACATCATTTACAATACCACTGTTCTTTTTCACAACTGATTCTGAATACTTAAAACTTTCCACCTGTCCTACCACATCCTCGCATATTGTCACTGATCTCCTCATTTCATCTACCTTATATTCTCTTTTGTCTAACTATATATATATTAGGCCTTGCTCCTTTTTAATCCATTTTCTTTAAGAGCTGATCTCCACATCTCTAGCCTTTTATTAATATCCTTGTTATTTTTCCTTATTAACACTATATCATCAGTAAACAACATGCACCACGGCGTTTCTCCTTGTATTTCTCTAATAATTTCATCCATCACCATAGAAAATAAGTAATGGTTAAGCAGGACCTTGGTGCACTCCTATTATTACCTTGATATCTTCTATTATTCCATCCACACCTTTTACCCTGATACTAGTGCCATCATACATATCCTCTATTATATTAAAGTACCTTATTGGGAATCCTTTTTCATTGATGTCCATTTTAAAACTTCTTTCGGTACTCAATCATATGCTTTCTCCAAATCTATAAATACCACATACAATTTTTTTTTCTTTTTCCGATACTATTCTATTAGTTGTCTTATAAAAAAAAAACTGAATCCATCGTTGATTTTCCAAACATAAAACAAAGTTGATTCTTTGTTATTAATATTTTCATCTCTTATTCTTTTGTCTACTACCTTTTCCCAAATCTTCATACTATGACTCTTAAGCTTTATGCCTCTATAATTTCCACACTCCTATATGTCACCTTTCTCTTTAAATATCGATACTCTAATATTATTCCTCCATTATTTTGGCATTTTTTTTCCTAATAGGATTTTATTAGAAAGATCCTTCAACCACCTATTATTTTCAATATTTCTACTGGCACTACATCTGGTTATACTGCTTTATTCTTTTTTATTGATACCACAATCTCTAATATAAAATATACCAGTCGCTCATTTTATAAAATATCCTTTCATATCTCTCTTAGATACTTCTTATTCAGTAATTTTTCAAAATGCTCTTTCCAGCATTTTTTCACATCATCGTCGCTCATTAATACCTTCTTATCATCACTTTTTATACACCTTACATTGAAATGATCTTTAGACCGTTTTTCTCTTACTTTTTTAAGTCTATAGATTTTTTTTTCATTTTCATTTGTTCTTAGCTTATCACAACTCATCATACCATTTAAACATTGTCTTACTTACTGTACACAAGCGATTATACTCCATCCAATATTTTCTTCATTTGATCTTTTGCTATACATTGAACTGCTATTTATTATTTTCTATAATTTTCCGAACGTGCCATCACCTTCAAGTATCTTTGTTTTTTAGCATTCTTTACACAACTAGCAAATCTATTCCACATATCATTCATCCTACCTGTGATGAGTGTACTAACACTTTGTACTTACTACATTCAACACTTTTTCCTCCAAAGTTAATTTTTGACTATTTGAACATCTACAGGGGGTGACTTGATAGTACAATGATATGGTATAATGTAATAATACTTCGGCGATAACACCTAGCTGTGTAAACCAAATCAAGACAATTCGGTATGAGGTGTGCACAATGGGACATCAGGTATGAGTGCATGGGCATTATGTCCACCTCATTAATAACTAAAACTAAACTAAACTTATGTTTTAACATTCCACGAACCTATTCTTATTGTGTATCTATCTTTCTCCCACATACACGAGTTCAGACTAGAGTTGAGTGATGAAGCCCCTACACTGTTGACACTACAAGCGTTGAGTAGGCCTAAAAACGATCTATGTTGCAATAATGTAGTTGACACTGGTTTTTATGATAGAGACTCGTGAGTCGTTAATTATTGATTAGCAGAAACAGATTAATTTTTAAAGAAACGAAAAGATGAACATAATTAATTATAAGCTTTGCATTCGTGGTACTTTCGCTGGCGTCAACGACGCGGTGTCGGTATGATACTCAGGCGTCAAAAAGTTAGTAGCATTGATGGTGACGGTGCGTGAGTGTGGATCGGTTCGTCAAGTTTTGTCGTGCAACACGTCCAGAGTCGATGGCGTATATCCTTGACGTTGTCACTTTGAAAACGGAAAGAAGATTCCACCTATCATTTGCGGCTGTCGTCTGCCGTGCTGCACTTTCTAAACTTTGTACCATGGCGTGTGATTGTAGTTTAGACGTAAAAAAAAAATTTTGGTGGATTTTAACTGATTAATTTTTAGTTTTTAGAATTTGTAACATTTATCATTTATGTTCGATTTATATACTTAATAAAGGCCGTATTTAGAATATGGCTTGGAGAAGAGCAATAGACTCCTGTAATTTCTTAATGACGAATTTCAATATTAATATAAAGCCTACAAATATTGTTAAAATATGATCAATAAAATTTTTTTTTATATATATATTGGTATTCATGATTTATATATTTTATGTTTTTCATTTGTAATATATTCATAAGTGTGGCGAAAGCTTATGGTAACGAGAAAAAAATATTGAAAATCAGGTCGCCAAAATCTTAAATATGTTTCTGTACTTAATAAATATTATTACATTTTAAATATTATTATTAATAAACCATTTGCTTATAAAATGTTAAAGAACCGTTAACATTATTTCAGTTAGTTAAAAATATATTATGTGAGTTTTTTTTTTAATAAATATTTCATCGGACGTGTAATTTTATCATGAAATTTGAATACTATATATTTTTTGGAAATATATCTAATTTTTCTTGAGATATTCATTGACACTGTCATTGTAATAACTTGAAATAGTTGTGTTATGAAATTATGCATAAATTTTATAATTAAGAGACATACCACATTTCTCTTTAGTGGTATTTGTACAATGAAGTAAATCGTGGGTCACGAGGGAAGTTATTATATAATAGCTTGACAGCCAATAAGTAACTAAATTGTTCTATAATTTTTTTGGATTAAACAGCTTTTAACGACGTTTTTGTACACTCTGTAAACACGAATTGCATACTGATCTGTTAGGAGTACTAGAGTTACATTATAACTTCAGAAGAGTAATGAAACTTAAATACAGCATTTCTAAGGATATAGTTAAAAAAAGGAGTATACATTTTCATTATATTTTGTTTATACTACCAATATTATTATATTATCAATGTATTAAGGTGGTAGTTTTATAAAATATTTATAACAATTAACGTTTCTTAAGTTTTTACTAAAATTAAATATTATTTCAAAAACAATTTGATAAAATAAAAGTAATAGTTATTCTCTATTACTTTATAATTCAATTAGAACTCGAAAATTATCCAAAAAGCTTAATTTTTTACTTAAGAATTAAAACATTTTTTTACAATCAAATTTATCATTTTACTTAGCAACAGTGAAGAGACCCGTTACCATATACAACAATGTTCATCCGGCCTATTCATATAGTAATAAATAACGTTATTTTGTATCTATTTCATTTCTGTTTCTTTTATTATAGTAAGGACTTACTGTGAACTATTTTTTAAGATTGTTTGTCTATTAAATAAAAAAATTATTTAGATTTATTAATAATAAGTCTGTATTAAGAGTTTAATCTCCTTTTTATTATTTTTGTTTTTCAAATAGATAGTCATTTTAGTTCTCTCGAACTGAAACTGAAAACATTCCACCATTAAAATCTAAAACTTTAAATTTTAAATTTTTCTTTTCAACTAAAAATACTACTGTAAAATAAGTATTCAAAACTCAAAATTTATTTTTGTATTATTTAATTTATATCTACAAATACAAAATTGTCACGTTACAATCATGATTTATAAATTAACTTACATTGTGTTTAAATAGGTCAGTTATAAAATTATAGAAATCTTTTAATTTAAATCAAAATACATAACTCTATATATTGGCAAAATGTTCAACTGACCCTATAACTCAACCACGTTTCTCTTATTTACAATTAAACCCTGATTCCTTACCCTTACACTTGGGAAATAACGAGAAGTATTTACTTAAACTTATTAAAACAGTATTAATGTGAAATACGCCTTGCATCAAAAGTGAATTGTTTATTTGATTTATAATACATGTATATTAAAAATAATTAATTAAAATATAAAATTTTTCATAAATTGATTTAAATCATACTTGATTTAATTTAAATAAACATAAGCTCCAATTATTTGTTCACCTTTAATTTATACGAACTAGCAGAATTAATTATTAAATTGTTATATATTTCTTTGAGTATTAAATAATTACACTATTCATTTAAAAAGTCGCTTCAAATGGTTTTTTGCCATAATGTTGACTTTTTATTTTTTCTCGACTAAAGGATCCTCTATACTATCAGAACACTACAGTCAGTCATTGTAAATTCAAACAATGGATGCGACGCCCAGCAAAGGGTCCCCGGGGCTCATTACTGCATGTCGAAACGTCTTTCACCTGATCGGACTTTGAATAATAATAAAGTATATACACACACGGACGAGCGCGTTACCGTTGAATACAATAAATGTAAAGGGGAGAAACGAGGGCCTTGGACTCGGAGAGAAAATAAAAAAAATGGCAACCCAAGAGGAAATCGGTAACACGTCACGTGCCGATCTCGTCAACCCACCGGGAATCGTTTATTTATCAACGGTGGTCGCTAACGTCAACTAGTGTGGGCAATAATAAAAATAAAATAAAAAAGCAAGTCTAAAAGAAAACGCATTTGCCTTTTTACTATCTGTATTAAAAACCTATGAATAAAACATTAACATGATGGTGAATATATGCACGTGGATTGTTTATTGTGTAAGCCTTTTTTTTGCTGAAGTGACCGGTCTGGCGGCTTGACAAAATGCCTATAGTGTATTACTTTTTTCATTAAATGTTCAAATTTTTTTTTTGTTCTAGAAGATTATGATAAAATTCACGTATCAAAGCTTTGATATCGGTGCAATTCCAATACTTTTAGGATTAACTTTTTTCTTTTTGAATAGGCAGGCGACTCTTCCATCTAATATGAGTACTTTTATGCACTCCTATAAAGGGATGATTGATTTTCCATTTGACAAACATTTTTTTGAAGTTAATATGATTAAAATCTCCGTTTACTCATTCTAAAATGTATTGATAATTTTTAGATTTATTTAGAATTTAGCGTTGTAATTTCATAGTAAATTTTTTTTTATTAAGTGATAATTTTTGCTATTTTGTATTGTAGATATAATAAATATTACATCATCAAAACAAAAATTCCTGTCTATTTTTAAGACAGTAAAAAATCATAAAATTTCTTAATTATTTTATATGTGCGTTTATTGAATTTTTTATTATGGGCTACATTATGGAATATTTTTTTTGACAATATGAAAAATAACGCATTAGATATTATTCAATACGTCAAGTAAATTGAAATTTACTATTTAATTAAGTATTCAAAATATAAAATAAATGAAGACAATCAAATTGAGTTTCATTATGTAGAATTAATTAAAAAACTCATGTAATAATTCCCTGGACTGTCATTTATTACAAAGTGTGAGATCAATGAAACATGAGGAATTGTCGTATTATAAATCCATCAGAATTGAGCCATATTTATGAACGACTAGTGAGAATAGATAATAATTGAACAAGCAGCTTTTCTAGTTGTTGCATTAATAACATTAATGGATATTTAAACATTTTCCCGAGTGGGTTTTAAAAAATTTTTGTTGAACTTGTGAACTTTGCTCAAAATTATTCTAAAAGTAAAATTAAAAATTTGTTTGAAATCTGCAACTTTAATTCCGTCACAGTTGGTAACATGTAATATGAAAAACGTATTTATGATCATAGAAATGTTTATTAACTTTTGTCCAAAATGATCTTTAATCAACCAGCATGATTAAGGTTACAATGATCTATAGCCAGGTTTAATTAAAGTTATTGTTATAATTAAAGTTTTTGAAATAATTATTACAAAAATTGTTACTGTATTCGAATTTACAATAAAATCTTTCAAATATATCGCATATGTAAAGGTTTAAATCCGAAAGGTCATGACCTCAATGCGGTTTAAGAGATGGTCATAAGATAAACGCCGTGGGGTAAACGGTCACAGAGGGTGACAGGATTTGTCTAACCCTGATATGTATTTTATCTTGTAATTAAAATTCACCATTACCATTACGAGTTAAAATTACTAATTGATCCTCACCGAAAATAAAAATATAGTTTGATTTTATAAATTATATTGGCTATTAATAATTTTTTGAATGACAAACATTCATGTAAATTCTTTATACTTTATATGTGACATAAAATTCTTTTAAATACAAGCGATATTTGAGGGTTCACATCCAAATTCGTCATAGCTTCTTAAAAATAATAATTATTATTTAATTTTTAATAAAAAAATATTGCAATTTTTATCTTTATTTAATGTGAAGCCTATTTAGTTATGAAAAATAAAAATTTTTTTTTGTTTCATTATTATATTGGCACATTTATAATTAATAAAAAATTATTGAAAAATAATTATTTTGAAAAAAAAAACATTAGCAGTTAAAATTATTAAAGAAAATATTTTATATCATTGTATATTTAATTAAACATGTTTATGGTTACTAATCATCTTACATTTTTTGAATTCACATTACTTACACTTAAATATAAAAATACCGTAGTGATTTTTTGCGTCAACATCAGAGAATTAAAAACCTTATAGCTCTCTTTTAAATTCTCAGACGACTTGGAATCGTTCATTTGCCAAAAATAAAAATGACGATAGCAAAAGAAGAATCTAAGTAAAACAAAATCAAAGGATACATTCCATACTCTGGTAACCTAATTAAAGATAAGAAGTATAATAATACTAACGATTTTAATGATTTATATATAATAAAATATTAAATTAAGTATGTATATAATACTATATACTTTTATAAAATTAAATAATTACAACCTACGTATTTAATTATATGCTAAATAAAAAAAATATATATATTAAAAGGTATTACTATTTTATATGAATAGAATTTTTTTTTGTATTCTGTAAAAATAAATATTGTATTACGTGTCTATATTGTTGCCTATAAATTCTAAATAAAATAAAATTTTATGAAAAGATCTTAATAAAAAATTTTTATAACATTTCTAAGGTAATGGGCAAAATTGAGTGATGTTTTAGAAGATAAAGTCCGTTTAAAAATAAAATCAGTCCACTAAAAAACCAAGAAAATAATATGGATAATAATAAAAATAATAACTTAAAAATATACTTGGCCGACATAAGTAGTTATGATTAAGGCGAGGAAAAAGAAGAATAATATAAAATATTTTTAGGAAAAGGTAAAATTAGACTTGATTACTCAATTTTTTTTCCAAACTTCGCATTTTCTAAAGAATCAAGTTGAAAATTTTCAGCTCACTCAGATTTTGTTTTTATTATCCGTATTATGGGTCAAGAAAAAACCCATACTTGTAAACTCAATCTAATCGTAAATTGGATCTACAAACTATGAGTATATATCAGTTTGTATTTTAATTATGTGTGTTTTTTATTTTAAAAAGGATTAATGTTAAAGAACTTATTTTTCACACCAATTTAAATTTAAAATGATTCACGGTGATTTTCTCGGTAGTTATTTATATAAATAATGCCTGTGTTATCCAAAAATTATTTTAGTGACTTTTCAAATGGTTTTTTTATTTAAAATATTAGTTCAGCATGGCCAAGTAGGAACTTAGCCTTCCTTAGATACGCTATTGTTTCACGCAATTAAGAGCTGGGTCATTATAATCATAAATAAATCCCTAGTGAATAAAATGTAAAGTTAGATTTTTTTTTTTATTTAATATTTCTTACATTTTCTTACTTGAGATATTAAGTGATGCGCACCACGTGACCACGACAGTAGTAAAATTTTAATAATAACTCACACAGTTGACTTTCAAAAATAATTAATAATGAAATAAGACAAAATTATTATACTCTCGATGCAAACTGGACAAAACTTGGGTTCTAATTTATTAGATATAACACAAATCCTCGAGTTATTCGTTAATTAAATTAAAGGTCTTCGGGTTACTTTTTTGTCGTCAACTTGCATCCGCTATGCCTTAAGAATTCGCAGTTGTCTTTCTTATTATATTATTGTTAATACAAACACGGGAGGTTAAAAAATTCTGTAAGCGATCCCTAGAAGGGTTGTGTCAACTTTAATAATACTAATCCCAACAACCCTCGTGTATTTGTATATATTAAAACTATACTTTCTTCTGCTGTTTTTCTTTTTTTCTTCTATGCTCCGATACACCCGCGAAGTTCTTGGTGACAAGCCTTTCGTTGTCTTATTTGAATAATGAATTACTCATGCAATCGGACAGAGAGTAAACAAGTATCTTGTTTTCTTGCTATCCCTTACTTAGTTGGTAAACTTAACAAAGAAGGTCGGTGTTAGCCAATTATATCCCGTGTAATATAAGTACATTGACTTTATTACATGAATATCTTCTTTTTTTATTAAAGTTTAAAAATATTTATTTGTTAAAATTTTATTAAAAAAATAAACAGATAATACATTTTTATTTTAAATATAAAATATAGGTTTTTAGTTAATAGTTTTTTTACTAATGTGAAAATATTGGTTTTTCTCTGTCGAATTTTTTTTTTGTCAGTAGACTAAACTGATCATTCTTACTAAACTGATTTTGCTTCACGATACGCCAAATCATTACAAATAATATCTAATAAAAATTACAAGATCATAGTTTTAAAAGCTTTTATTGTTATAAATTTTTGAAAACTGGATAAAACCTTCCAGACCGCATACTTTTTTGAAAATAAAATTAATATTCAAAGTACTGGGGTTTTAAAAACCATATCAAAATTTTTGTCTTATTCGTTTTTAATAACATTTCAAAATGTTTGACTTCTTCAAACCTTCATCAATCAAAAAAATATTCCGAGAACTCAATTTCTAGGGATATTTGGTCATTAAAACCAAAAATTATACATATTTCGGTAAATCTGAGATTTTATAGATTTTTCCACAATTACCGAATATCCATATTAATGTAGATATATTAAAATTAAGTTAATTTATGTTCTATATTATTAAAAAATAATCTAATTAAAAAAATGACGGATCAATTACAACTTTTGGACTAGTATTTTAAAATATATTAGCTTTTTATATCATGGTAGGAGGAATGCGCGGTTTATTAATGTCTAGAGATAAAAATTAACAGACCCTTGGTCCACCTCCAGTCAAGATTATAAAAATGCTAATATCTTTTAAAATCCTAGCCTAAGAGTAATTTTCTTGATTAAAACATTTTCTTATTTTTAAACTAGTAAAAAATATGTTTACATTTAAAAAAATTTAAGTTGATAGTATTTTAAAATGTGAAAGAGGGATAAGACATAGGAAATGATATAATTTATTTTTTTGAAAATTATGGAACATAGGACATTAACTTCAGAACTGAAAAATTTATAACATATTTTATACTTTTAAAGATATTGCATAAATCATAGTTAATAACTCATTCTGTATACATTTAGACTATTTATGTTTAATTGTGTTTATAATTATATTAATAAATAAAAATTACATTATGAATTTAAAAAACTTATTTATAGTTTTAATTCTTTTACTACATATAGTACACCATTTAAAAATTATATTTCATAAATTTTTTTCTCTTAACTTTGATGTTTTTATTTCTAAAATTTATTTTTAACGTGACCAATAGAAGTGGTAAAACTTATTATTAGACTCTTCAAATCATGTTTGAATACGTCACTGAGTTCTCTTGTGTTATTCAAAACGCTTATTGCTCAATTTTTAAAATATCATTCATTGTTAAAATAAATATTTACTTTTATTCTTTTTATTTCTTATAAAGAAATATTATAATTGGATATCGTACATTATCTTTTATATTTCATAATTTTCTCAAATTGCATAATAGCTGTAAGGCTCATGATCAAAAGATGATATGTAACAAAAATCTACTGCGGTAGATGTATAGTATACGCTTTATATTTGTTGAATATACTAATTAAATTTTATAAAACCTGAAAGATTAAAGGTAGCCTAAAATATACTTGTAATCATTATAAATTGCCTACACATATGAACAAAAATAATACAATTCAGTGTTTTGATATGTTTTCTAAATATTTGATAAACAATTATTTTAATCAATAAAGATCTTTCAAGTAATAAAAATTATTCTTTTTTGAGCTTCGATGCGAAGCTGAGAAGGTATTGGTATTATTATGACTTAAGGTTTATAAGAATTATAGACAAATTCTGATGAAGAGACATTTACTTTGCTTATAAAAAAGATTTCTAGACAAATATTCTTTGAAATTAACGTTTAAACCGTCTCCAAAATGAGGAATGATGACTGAAATTACTGAGGTATTCTTTTACACAACAAATGAAGTCACCTGAGTCTCGAACACTCATCAATGTAAGATTCTACCTCATTACAAAATTCACTATACCATTCTTCTTAGTTTGATATTACTCACAGTATTTGTTTTTGGTTAAAGAAATCTATTTTATTTGTGAATATCCGAAAAGAAAAAAATAGTGCTAGAATGGCTTTGACTAGTGAACTGAAAAAATTCGTCCCGTTGGTCTTTTGTTCAAGGTTGTGTGTCGTGGATATATATACAAAATTCGGCGTTAAAAAATGGTTGATGTATATAAGTATGTATAGTGCACCCTTACTAGTGGAAAGAGATCCGACTGAGATAGATTTGTATATAAAATGAAAAAGAAACTTTTGGCTTTGATGTGTTACCGTTATTTTACCCACGATGTTGGTCGTCAAAATAAAAATAAATTACATTAATATTGTGTACATATTCTTTACTATATTAATAACGTTCGTTGACCTCCAGTTTTGATTTTTCATCGTCGGAACATTTAATTTAAACTTTACCGTACCTTTATTAAAAATAAAATAAAAATAAATATACAAAAGCGTATATTCGCTGTATAAGATTTTCTTCTTATATTTGTTGTTCCTTTGAAATGGATTTGTTTGCTTGCATTTGAAGGAAAGGGACGCCTAAAGTTTCTTAACTTAAAAAGCACTTCGAAATATTTTTCTCATCAATAGCTTTGTTAAAATTAGAATTGCATTTATTTATTTATTAATAATATAGTATTCGTATAATATAGATAAACAATAAAATATATAGATATATTTATATGATAAATACTATAAAAGTTTGAAAGACCTCTTTTAAAAAAGTAGCAATGATTTTTTGTAGCATATATGAGTATATTTTTTACTTATTCAAAAGAAAAAAATACTTATAATATGGAAAGTATAACAGATGAGGAGTTATAACTTTAATGTAGAATCATGGTATAATTAAACACGTAAAAAATACCTTTCTTTTATTAAGCTTTACTTTGTAAATATTTGAAAAGTTTTATTATACAATGTGTGTTCGTGTAAACAGTTCAGTGGTTTCGAACTATCAACTCATAAAAGAGCAGACGCTATTGGTTTTTGCTTTTGAAGAGATTAAAACACAAATGAGAAAACTTCTTCTTCAATTAATTGTATACACACTTTTCAAAATTCGCATGTGTGTATTTCATCAAATAACTTCTTCTTACATGAGTAGTGTCTTTCATGAAAGGGATGACTTGATATTTTGCTTTTACTTAAAGTAAATAAGTCATTAATTCGAGGAATTATGTTTACTAGCTAATAAAATACACGAAACTACAATCACACTCAGTGTATTAATTTCACTGAAAATCTCAACTTACAAATTATCTAAATGTAACTTTATAAGATTAAAAGCTTATTAAAAAAACAAGATTATTATATTCGTGATATTTAAGAATATTTTGTTTACTTCAATAAAAAAATTGTTCAAATCAATTTTTAAATGAAAATTAATCAATAGTTGAAACTATAATGATTATTGAAAATGAGAAAATAATTTTTGTTTCAATAACTTTTTCATCGATAATTTTATTTGTTATAAGTCAGATTTGATATCAAGTATATAAAAATATATAAATTGACTGTTTGCGGGTTAATTGTCATGAGCGAAATTTTTACAAACACATTTTTTTCCTAAATAATTGAATGTAACTTATGGATACTTCAAATCTACCGATCTGATCATTTTTGGTAAAATGTCACTCCAAGTAGCCTACAAACAGTCGATATATTTTACAAATAAGGTACCGTGTCAAACTATTTACTTATTATCAGTTTTTACTAAGATTATCTTTGAGGTTATGATATGGTATAATATGAGGAAGGAAATATGACAAAATTAATGTTTATATCTTAAATCAAAACTTACTGTAAATTTTTTGTATGAATATGATTTAAAAATATTAAATAGTTCTTGATTTCAAGTTTTATGTATTATAGATACAGATTAATTTATGTTCATATAACTCAACATCTTACTTAGTAAATCTATTTTAGTGGTTTAGTAGAATCATAATATTGATAACTATGATAAAATTGAATGATAAAAGATTTTTTTATAATAAATAAAAGTGTTTTTATATGTAGTATTCAATATAAAATGTCTGCGTCTGATATTATAACATTCTCCCTTAAGTCAAAAAAAGTGGATTGTAAGATTCATGTCTCATAGAAAATGTTATTGTAATGCCGTCATCGACAATCCGTAAAGTACCTTTTTATAGGATTATCGTTTTGTCTTCTTTTGAAAGACATATACCTACGAAAAACATATTTTATGTCATACTAAATCTGACTGGATATTTTGCATTGGTTTGTTACGCCACAACTCTTCCTATGAAATCTATTTTTGAAATATAAGTAATACATGAAAAATATGATAATTTATAGTTTTATAAATAAATTCTACTAATATAATAGTTTTTTCCTTTAAAAAACGAAATTAAAAATTATTATTTACATAACACATTATTCATTTAATACTGAAACCAGCTAAGTTGATTGGTAAGTATAATTTTATTGAAATTTTGACTGTCTGTATTGTATAATTACGTAGGATTCCGGCAGGTGTTTTGTGCTAATGTGACAAAAAGAAATCGTATGCATGAACATTTAATTAATAACACGGAGAAATGATTACTTATTAATTTTTATTATTCTACAAAAAAAACTAGTTCAAAATTCAATTCTTATATTATGTCCTATGTGCTTCGTTGCACATTCAGGTTACTCTGCACCGACACATCTTTCTTCATTATTTACTCGTCGTGACTTTAACTGTATAATTATATAACAAAACAATAATATTAATTATTTTATAAAATAAAAGATGATAAAATTAAAACGATTCGTCTTAAATATAATAAATAAATAATATTTTATTAACTAATTTGAATGTATTTATTATACTTACATATTTTATACATTTAATGTGTTATTGTAAAAATAGAAAAATATGTAAATACATTCAATTTAAATAATAAGTATTAAAATTTTAATTATAGAAATACTAAACTTTTTAAATTATTATTATAACGCATATGTTTGTATCTCATATTTCATTTATATTTTACAATAAGTAAAAATAAAATTATAATTTATAATTACATTACATTACATTAATCTTAACCAAATACAATTAATTGAGTATTTTGAAATTACTATACGTATTCCATAAAATATATAAAAAACAATCTTGAATATTGTATATTTCCATCGTCGAATATTTAAAAATTGTTCGTAAACAAATATTCAACTGTTTATGAAAAAATTCTTTGATTTAAGTATTTTTCAATGTGAAAATAAAGCTGTGTTATATTTATATAAAAGCTATTTAATATTAAAAATATCATTTCATGCGGATCTATAACATTTACGATAATAAATAATTGATTAATCAATAATCAGTATAGTAAATAATTATTATTTACTAATAGTAGTCTTTAATTTGTGATGTAGAAGGTGTAACAATCCGTAAATGAAAAATGTCAACTCAATTTTGTTTTAAGAAGTTAATATATCACGTTTTATTTAAATTTTTTAGCTGATGAGCAAAAAAAAAAGTCTCTTAAAAAATCAAGTATTGTAATAGTTAACTTTATTAGACGTAATACTTTAACTTAACTTATGAGCTTATATGTTGTTTGCATACATCATAATTTAAAATAGATTATCAATACATATTAAAATAGGACCTAACTTATTTATTAAAAATATTAAATTAAATATTGGTAAATTTATCTCATAATTTTCTTATAAAAGTAAGTTTTTACCAAATAAATTATTTAACATTTTATCATCTTGTTCATAGAATGTATGTACAATTGTAATAAATTAAAATTATATTACTTAATTTGTACAAAATATTTTTTAATTACATTATTTTTGTGTCATAGATTAAACTAATGAACAATTTATTTTCATCGTTTCTATTTAAAATAGTTAAACTATAACTTCGATTGATGTATTTGTGTAATTTTTATTCGTATCGTATAGACTTTAAAGATGGTGATGTAGAGATCTTATTATTTACAGTTGAATGATTGAATATAACATAACTTGTTTTCCATTAGTAACAATAGCCTAGGTAAATCAAATAACTTACATTTCATCAGCTGGATTTACCAAAAACTAAAAATGTTTGCTTGTTGTGGCCCTGTTAACAAAAACAATTAATATATTTCATGTTTTTAACATTTTAAATTTGGAAGAATAAGTTGTAATATAAATCATTTTAGTATTATATAAGCTACATCAAACATTTTAACGCCTTTTTATTTAAGCCCTAATAATAATGTAATATAATGCATCACTCGGGACAAATTAGCAACTAACCCTTCTCGACCAAATCATACATTGTACGAAACGACATTAATACGGTTTTCTGACCGTTTACAAAGTTGAAAGTTACATTATATTATTGTCTTTGAAGTCTCAGGAGCGTTCTAGAATTGTGCCCGTACTTTAATATTTGAACGTGTTATATTCCTAATACTATCGGTACGTCTTCATTAGCGTCTTGTGCCTTCTACTAAAGCTCACCCAGATGGACACAAAGGAATTCATATTCGCCTTAGGCAAAGGGAGGTGATATTATACGTTATTATAACGATATGGCAGCAAAGCAGCAATTCGAAATACTTCATTCAATATATTAACATCAATGTACGCAAATGATTAGCATCAGTTGCTGTGGTCAGAGTCGCATTGTATTGTACCCTTTGAGTTTGGGTTCAAATTAGCTATTGATTGGCTTCCTTTACGATATATTAAATACTACACGTGATATTCAATAGGGTATTTCTCTTTGTATTTTACTAAACATTCTTGACGCTTTATAATTGCACAAGATAGCCCACTCAAAATCTTAGTTTAACTATCCGAATAATTCATCAAATCGAGTAGGATTAATCATTGGTGGTAATAATTAAATGGAATATGGTGATGCACAATACAAGTATTTATATTTGGACAGCGGTCGAGAGCGACCCCGTAGATAATTATTTGAAATATTTTGGCTTGAAAGGGTTAACTGGCGGTTTCTAAGACTTACAACGTAAAACTAAAGAGACAACTGTTTAACAATAATAACTTGTATCGATAAATATTTACTGAATTCCTCAACTAGTTGGTTTCAAAATAATGAAATTTGATTGAAGTATTTTAGAACAAGAAACGATAGTTAATTTCTTTAATAAATTATCATTATTTGTCTATTAAAATTCCATTAAATATTTTTATTATTTATAATAATAGGAAAAATCGATTTTATAATATGCAAATGAGCTAATTATAATTTAAAAGTGTAATATTTACTTTTATTCCCATTGTTCGGCACGAACCCAAAACCAGAAGCACCAACTATAACACCACTTGATTCACCTCCTGGTTGAGTTGCTGGAAACAACACTGGACCTTTAAAAGTAGTAACATAATAAATAATAAAAATGATAAAACTCAAATCGACAATTTCTTTAAATTTTTATGTATTTTTAACTGATTTTAATTTTGTTCAGTAAGATTTACCTCTGTTTTCTCTAGGATCTCTAGAGTTTTGAGGAGCTTTTTGTTGTAAAAAGAAATCTTCAAAACCATCAAATTGAGCTGATGTGAAATATAGTTGGCAAATTACAACGAACAAGACAACAAAAACCTGTTGAATAAAATATATGTATGTAATATATATATAAATATGTATATGAAATGGCTTAACTCCCCTACATTGATCGTATAAAACTAACCAAAAAAAGTTACTCAAAATTGCTATTAATACCGCCCTGATTAAAAAATCTTGGGTTTGCCAGTTAAGTTATTAGTTACGTTTAATTACTGATATTTATTATAGTTATTAATAATGGTATTATTTTATTGTCATTGTTTATAAAAGTTAATAATAAAATTATATTCATGATAAACGTGTATAATATAATATAATTATAAAATACTTCCAATCAGTTTATGTCTTAAACATAATTGCAATTAAAATAACATTTATAAACTAGATCGTACATCAATTTCATTTTGATCTGAACTAAGTATTTTAATGCCGAAACACTTTCACATTTATTTTGTTACGAACACAAAGTATTCGAATACAAAACTAAGAAAACACGTTCGATAATTGAGTTTTCTGTGATATTCATAACAATGAAATACAAATAGTTTTTGAAAAATAATTCAAGTTTGTATAAATCTTAAATAAAAGACAAACTATACTTTTCTTCAGATCAGTTTATTTACTTTTAATTATCGTTATTGTTTAACAGATAATTTTTTTTTTTTTGTGACATAATTTAAATCTCAAAGTTGATACACATATTATATAATTATTTTTGCGAAATTTTTCACGAGTTACAAAACTATTTTTCATTTTTGAACAAGGTCTTCAAATTTCTTCATTTAACAAGACAACTTTCTTCATTTTGCGATAAATTTAGATTCAGTTATATTTTTATGTAGTATTCAAGTTTTATGAATGAAAAATATTCACTATTATATTAAATATCAGTATGTTAGTTAAGTCATATGAGTTTATTACGAAAACTAATGAAGTCGATGAGCCAAGAAAAATTTGTGTTCATAAAATTATTACTCGTTTTACATCCTAAGTGTTTATGTAAGCTACTCAGCTAATGTGAAATCGTTCTGGTGCTCTTGAATAGTAACATTGACACACAAAAAACGTGCATTAGATTTGCATGGAGCAATGTCACGTGGTCCACCGACCGGTCATTTAGCATAGACACTAAAACATGTACATAATATTTCTATCGTATAAAATATTACTCAACAAATATTCATGTTCTATTAGTGTAATACTGCACAACAATAATAATAAATATGATCGTTTACATATGTCAACTGTGTATAAAAACAAATTTCCACTCTATTCTATGTAATATTAATATGTATACTTATAAATTATATCTCAACAAGTTATAAAAATAGAATGACAGCATAACACCTCTAGCACGATTTTAATTGTGGTGCCCAGAAGGCACCAGAGTATCTGATTATTTTCAAACACATTTTTTTAATAAAAATAGCGCTTAAAATTATTTTGTCGAATTTATGTATTAAGTAGAATTTAACATTTTGTCCGGTTGTTGGAATTTGAGGAGGCTGTTTCACAATTTCTCACTGATCATTTTTTAATGACAATCTTTGAACTGGTTGTACCTGGGTGATGAAATTTACAAAAAAGAATAATCATTAGCTAGCTCATCCGGGAAATTATGAAATAGCAGCCATTAAAAATTTTCTTGATAAAAGATATAACTTGTATTAGTCGCTCAAAACAATTTTATAAGTCAGTTTTGTTCGATACAGGTTTTAATGTCTAAAAATCGTGGTAATACGTATTTTCACTGAAAATCGTATAAAGGATTTTTAAGTAAGCATTATTTAAAGCCACGTATACGTCGAATTAATGATATAACAACAGAATTAATTTCATTCATTATATTGATGATAATCCTATGTAAAAGTTGAAGATCTCATTCATTATACATTTTTTTGCGCTGATATTTTATTTAATAGGTAAATATTTTAACTTATATAACCAAATTTATTTCTATTTCAAAATTTTTCGATTGAATTGGTAAAATATTAAAAAAACCTTATTTGGGAAAACATTTCAAGTACTTGTAATGGTCACCTATTGTAGGATGAATAGAATTTTGTTGTCTTCTGTAGGTCGAAAATTCAAAAATACACAATAATTTCTTTTACAGTCGAGGTGAAAGTCAAAGGGATTTTCGTATACAATACGTATTATGCAAATTTTTACAGTCTATGATACTTGAATTTTCTGAATGGCCTCAGCTGATATCAACACACTTCACGGTGAAATCATCGACACAAAAGATGTTTAATTAAGATTTAACTTATTATACAGAGCTATTGGGTGACGGACTTGCATGACGATGATATATTATATTGTGATAGGACAAAAAGGCTGACCATAACAGATAATTATGTTGATATATAAGGTTTGATTATAACAATGCTTAAATAACAATCCATAATGACGCGATTAAAAATTATATAACAATAAATAAAATATTTTTTTTTAAAAGCAGGAATAAGTTTTTATGTTTTAAGAAAACCAGTGATATTATTAATTGATAATAATTAAATTCTTATAAATCTTCTGTATGCGGCTATTAATTAAATACAATACCATTAATTTTTACTAATTATCACAATATTTTCATATTGTTTTTTAACACCTTAGTTTTCTTTTGATGTTCATAGATGCGTGAGAGATGACATATAAATATAATATTAAATTAGTTATGGTCAAAAATTTTTGAGAAATTCTCAGTAAAATGATGAAATATTTATCCTTGTTTAATGAACACACGTAATGGCCTAAGATTGATGTTCTGAAATGCACCGAAGAGCTCACTACTGAGTATAATATTAATAATCCCATCATAAAAATAAAAAAAGATTACCATGCTTTTAATTGTATTGAAAAATGGAGACATATAAATGGTTTACAAGTAATTATTAATGGAAATGTAAAATATTGGAATTAGTATAGTCGGCCATTGCATTATCATACTTAGTTCTGCTATTTGCTTTCAGGAAGTTAAATTGGTGGAACAAACAATTTAGAGGCCAAGCATGATGATATATTTCGTAACGGTTTATTTTGAATTTGAGTCATGCAATACAAATTGACAATTATAATTTGTTGGTTTTTGTCGATTTTGACTGTTATAATCATAAAAATAATTTGTGTGTAAAAAATGTTAAATATCAGAACTAAGTAACCTTATTAATTGTGATAGCTGAATCAGATATCAGTTGCAAATATTTGGTTTCTGTTGGTGATTTTTCTGATAAGTAATAACTGTCTTTTATCGGTGACTTCTATGCAGTATTGACTATTACAAAATATTACGATTCTAAAGCTTGAAGGTTTTTTTAAGATATATTGAACATCGTTTTTTTTTTTATAATAAAACCAGAATCTTCGAGCGCAATATATACCGTAGTGCTTTCACTAAAACCTTAACTAGAGAGTCAGCTTTCCTCGATTCATATAAAAATGTATACATTTTGTTATAAGTTCACAACATTTAGAACGATTTATTAAATTTTTAAATCGTTTCGAAATTAGGAATATTATGGTAATGTTAAGGTGTTAATGTACCAAACGCCTTGTCAAAATATAAATTCGACTCCAAAATCCGTGTCTGATTATTGAATTTTTGTTGGTTGAATTTTTATAATAATTGTTTCTATACGCTGAATTGTACATGACCCAACTGGAAATGGATGTCGATTTCAGCAACATTTTATTCTAATGACGGGCCAGCGACGACGTGTTTGCTTGTGCATTGACCAATTATCAACATTGATTGCTAGTTTTACATGCAAAATTGAACAGCATTTTTTAACTTGTATTAGCAGCACCATGCGTTCAAGTGTTTGATATATGTAAGTGAAATAGTAAAATATTTGTTAACATTTATCTGTTTTAGTACTTCTATTTTATTATTATAATTACATAAAATGAATTTTGGATAAACTTTTAATGTTCATCGTAATAATTTAAAAATTCTATACGTATAAATACAGAATAAAAATTGTTTGCTGAATGATTTTAACTAACTGAAATGTCCCTTTTAAACTTTAACTAAAATATTATTTATTACCGATAATATTACTGTTTATTAGAAAGTAAAGACAACAATGGGTCAACAGTCATTAGAATTAAATTTTTAAATATTCATTTTTGATTATTACATGAATTTCGACTATAATATTTCAGTGTTGATGAAATTTTACTATCTGATATCTACAGTAGTAGGTTAAAATAATAAACACTGATTGTTACCCTTTTTGTGATATACGACACTTATTTTATGATCATACGAGAGATTTGCCAATAAAATATTTATTCGTCAAACATCGAAGCATATACTGCTGATAACAATTATCATACTAACTGTACAGTGATAGTTGTGCGTAACTACATTCTTACAGCGAAGTCAATTGTATCTCATACAATAAAATCCCATTTTAGTCACTAGTCTTAATGTCAGTTAGTTTTCTCCGACAAATAATACATAAGAGAAATTGACTAGTTTTAATTATTTTATTCATATTTTTATTTAAGTTTAAGAGACTATAGTTATTAATTCAAAAATTACTATTTAAACTAGAACACGCTATGCTCTAAATAAAATATTCGTCAAGTTGCCACTTTTTTTTATATAATATAATATGTTTTAATGGTTAAAACTAAACAATCTTCACTTTACTTTTTTGGGCCAATTTTTTTTTAATTTTTACCACATAACCTATTTTATTGCTGATATTTTGAAACATTAAAAACTGAATCTGCTACAAAAGACTATGTAATAAACAACATTGATATAAAAACATTAATCGTTTCTTTTATTATACTGTTATACTACTACATTATTATACTATAGTAACTACAGTCCTACAATTTCCAATAGATATACACTAAGTTACAAAATAAAAACAGTATTATATCTTGTTACTCTCGTCTTGTTAACATTGTTGGGAGGTAAATATATTAAAGCAATCTTTTGTAAAAAATAACTTCTAAGAGAAACTATGAAAAAAAAATTATTTCGTTCGCAAATGAATGTTGTTGATTGAATAAAAAGTTATATATTTTAGTAGCCATACTTACTATTAAATAAATTATAGAAAAATTAAGGTAGGATACATTTTTAATTGGTATTTTAATTTTAATGAATTTTTTTAACTTATAGTAAAAAATTCTACATAAGTGTGATTAATGAACATTTGTGCATTAGTTTTACGAAAAAATCATTACTATACCCATTGAACATTATGTCATTAATTAATGATAAAATATATCTTTTGCTTTAAAAACTATTACAATTGAAGAATCCATAACAAAAAACAAAAAATGTCAACCACAATACACATTAGGAATTTTTTTTTTTTGAAGGAGAGGGAATTTCATCTTCCAAGAACCCCCAAAGTTATTTAAAAATTTAGTTAATTTTTAATTAAATTACCGTAGATAAAATGATGAAATAACTTTTGTGATGAAATGAAGATTCATGCTCTAAAAAAAAACCAACCCTAAAGATAACTAAATTGCGTTGTTAACTATGATAGACTTTTTCTTGATAAGAATTAATGATATTAAAAATATAAATAAGTATAATTTCATTGGTATATAATTTAAAGTATATGTACAAAAATATGAGATTAAAAAATCGAACTTTACAATATAATTTATTAATAAATTTAAAACTTTCATAATTCTTTCATTCTTGAAACTTTTATCAGTTACTTACCCTTAGAATTTGAGCCATTTTATTGATTAGTGTGGATAACTATAAACACTTAAAAAAGTAGAAAATTAAAATAAATATATTGTTTTAGTTCACTTGAGTAACGTATATTTACACGTTGGGTTGATTGGTGTTTAAATAACTAGATACTAGGGATTCGGCGGGAACAGTTTCGATTATATAGTCGGGTCACTTTTTCTTGCAATCGGTGGGAATATAGTAGTTGTTTAGTAAATCAGTAGTTGTTTAGTGGGAGAGGATTATAGGCATTGCCGTACATAGGAAGAAAACTACGGTCGTCTTATTTGCACGGAAGAACATCATTATCATAAAAGGTGTAGCATATTGGCTTTCAAGGTCACCACTCCAGAATTTCCTGATCTACTTGTTGATGTTTTAATTATACATCTCAATATATTTTCATAATTATTAAACACTTTGTTTAAAAGTAAAAGTAATGCATAATTTATTTCAATGTATGCAGATTATGTCCATTACAGACATGGGTACAGCAAAAGCGCATCTCTTGTTGTACTTGGCTGATCTAGTTTTATTGAATTAAGCCGTTAATATTTGTAATTCGATAGAAAAAATGCTAATTTACGTATAATTTAAAGGAGAATTATCATAATATATTTTACTCAATCTGAGTTTACTAAAGATAAGATAAAAGCCCTACAGGTCCCTTAAATCTTCCATAAAATATACACTATTTAGGAAAACCCATGGGCAGATACATATTTTTACTGCTCTTGACTTTAATCTCTGCGCATGTTCATCGTTACATAAATATATATTTACAAAATCATGAGTATTTATGGTCTAAAAATAATTATGATTAGAATACAGTTTCAGGTGAATAAAGTTGATTAGTTTACAAAAATTACGTTCGACCTAATTTTTCAGATATTGAATATATTAAGTATAAACATATTTAGTAAAAATAATTATTACACCATACCAATTTAAATAGGAGTATAATTGACATTTCAACGTGTTCTATTTTAATCTGTCGTATTCAAGCTAATGCAACTGAGTTAATTTTAATAGTTTGACGTAAATTTGTATCTTGTAATACACTGCCAATCTAACAAATATTCACTAATAGTAAGGGATAGATTTGGGAGTCAAACTCTATCAATAAAAACTGTTTTTATACATGCTATTAAATTATATAAAAAATAATGGGGTAGTATTTATAAATTAAAAACCCCTCCATTAATAATTTACACCAACAGCCCTGTCGATTAAACATTTTATATGATAGTAAGCATTTTAAGTGATTTCTTAAATTTGTCACTTTCTGTCAAGAAAATTTTCATATGTTTTTTGCGACTAAAAATACTAATTTTAAGCTCATAGAAATTTATTTCCTAATTGTTTAATTTTATGATTATTGTTTATATTTCATGTGATAAGATTTCAAGTAAAAAAAAAATATATATAAAAAAACCACTTCATAGGAAAAATACTTTTAAATTTTAAAAATATATTTTTTTAAATTTATATAATCCTTTAAGAAATTAAAGTATTACAAATAAATCTCTAGAAAAATGTAAAGAATTAACCAAAGTCTCTTTAACCCCTCAAAAAGACAAAGTGAGTTTTAATAAACAAATCACAGTATAAATTATGGTAAACATTTCTCTTTACTAGACCAGGACATTTAAAAATGACATTACGACATTTAAAGCCTGTTTTTAATACAAAATTACATTTACACAAAGACAACATGTTATACAATTTGATAATTAAAAACATATTTTAAGAAATTAGAAAAAATGAAGGAAATGTTAGTTAAAATGTTTGATGTCATTTAAATGATAGCATTTTAATTATCATTGAGATAATTAAACTTTTTATTGAAATATTATGTCTTATTTTTTAATTTTAATTAAACTATTAAGTAGTATTTATTAACAATTTCCTATATATTTTTTTATAAAATAACAAAACCATTATATTTATGGTCATGAATTTAAAAAAATAATGTTAAAAACTCATTATTTTTATTGTTAAAACAAGAAGCATTTTCACAGATAATCTTATATACATAGTTAACAATTATGTTTATATTAGAGCCGGTGCGTAACTTTCTAACTATTTTTACTTTTATGCGTGCCCTTAATATTTTATGACTAAACATTTTTATATTAAAATATCAGAGTATATGTAAAAATAAAAATAAAATAGAAGAATTCTTATTAAGCACTAATTACAAATGACTAACAAAAATAATGGTGTTATTCGATTTGTTACCATAGCGTTCATACACTATATAGTAAAGTAATTTTAAATATACATTTAAAGATTTTCTAATTTGTTTACCACCATTTTTTTTTTTTTTTTTTAAATAAATTGCGTATTGAAAGGTACTAGATTATTATGTCGCGCCATCCAAAATGATTTTCTGTATCTACTGAACTAGTCAATCAATTTAATACCAATTCTATTCATCACACTTAAATAAACAAATCGATTTTCATATAATTTTCTTGTTAAAAATTGTGACTGATAGAATGAGTTGTGGTAAAAAATTAAAACTAATGCGCTTAAATGCTGTTATCAAAAACAAATTTAAATTAAAAACTATAGCACAGTGGGGTAGTGGCAAGACGTAGTCGAGACAAGTTTAGATGATATCTGACAGTGATTAAAATCACTATCATAAGAAAAGCTTCGATGCAGATCTGTAGGTAGTGTTTAATTTTAAAAGTTATTTGATTATTCCAAAATCGACGTAAACTCCTATTTACTTAATTATATCCTGATTAGTATTTATTTTACTTATGACTATAATATATGAATAAATATTTGTTATAGTAATTAAATTTAGTATGAAATTGATATTCAATAATTTAATATTATAATTTTTACGGAAGAATTATAGTAAATTATAAAGTAGTTGTACATTTTGTTACTTGGCAAACGAGTATAAAAATTATAAGGCTTCGTGCAATACTATCCAAAAAACATTTGTTTTGACTTATGAATAAATACAAAGAATTTTTATCAGAGACCATAATATACTTTTCTAAACCGATTTTCGCGCCGAATTCAAAATATGCAATTAGATTTATTGTATTACCTCTTATATGATATTATTATAATTAGTCAAACATAATAGAAAACATAAAACAATTTTTTTAAAAATTTGTTTTCGAATTATTAGTGATTTTGATTTTTAAAATGTCTATCTTAACCTATATTTATGGTTCTGTTAAGTTTGTTATAAAAAAATATTGAACTTTTTACATAACTTTTTTAACTCAATTTGCAAGTTTTTGATTAATTAGCTAAGTCGTGGACACAATTTTTTTCAAATTAATATATATTACATAAGTTTTAATTTAATATATATAAGTATATATGTATATCATTTTGAATCACTTACTCCACAAAGAGATTCAAGTAAAAGGTCAGATTTTCAAAAGAAAATATACCAAATGATAGGTAAATACCTAAGGTACCAATAAAAATTTTTTTTTTTGATCCATACTTTTTTCATAAAGTTATATCAGTTTTAAGTAAAAAAGTTTTAAAAATGTAATTCTGGGGAGAATTTCCCTCATTTACGGAAAATGAGGGTAATGTTTTAATTTTGATGGTAATGTCTTTGACTAGACACGATTAATGCCTTCTCAGGTAATAATTTTTTGCTTCGAATTGAAGCTAATAATTGTAAAATATAAATAAGAAAATTAAATAAATAATCTATTTAATATAAAACAATTTTAGACATTTTTTTATTATAAATACTTTTAACAATATTAAATTTAATCAAAATATTATACTAAGTGTCACATCAATTTCGCGTTAAGACAATTGAGAACCGAACATTTCCAAGTATTATAAGTTTTATTGAAGAACTAGGTTATTTTAAAATAAGATAAATAAACTAAAATGGCTATGAAACATAAATATATTTTATGTCAATAAATTACAAAATAAAAGCTAACATTAAAAATATAATAAATTTATAAATAATTAAATTTTAACGATTAATTAATTAATATAATAGATATGCTGGCATTTACAATTAACAATTTCCCCAAATATTGATGAATGATAAAGCAATATTATCTGCTTGATTAAATAAAAATCATCAGCAATATTTTTTTTTTTTAGTTTGGTTTGATTAACCATATATCCGTTAAGTTTTGTAGTTAACGGTATTTAAATATAAAATAAAATTACAAAAATTGTATTCAGAATACATATTTTTTTAAGAATTCAGAATACCGTAAAAATATCAAAAAATTATTAAAATACTTTTATATTAAAACTTTCATTCAAATATTTTATAAGACTGTGTTTAGCATACTTGCTCTTATTAATGCATGAATAAATAAACAAGCATTATGAAGATCAAAATTACGTAATTGCATAGTATTTGTTAATTTATATTTAATGTTGTTTAATATTTATAAATATATAATAAATAATATGAAAATTTAAAAAAAAATTTCAAGTTTTTTTGACTTGAATTAGTCAGTTAGATAAGCTAATCTGTCCAAACTATAATCAAAAATATATCTATAATTTTATATTATTGAATTTTCAAATAACAATTTTTAGACTTGACATTTAAAAATTCATTTTTTTATCATATTTTGAGTTATTAAAATCAATTATTAAAAAGTCCATTTAGTATTAGAGTTTATAATAATGATAAGAAAGTTAAAATTTTAATTAAAAAAAAATTATACTTTAATATTTTTTTAAATAAATAATTCATATTTAATAGTTCATAATTAAATGAATAAGCAAGATAAATGTAAAATTATTTATTCTAGAAAAAGTGTATAACTGTATAAATAATTCTTGCATTTTTTTGTAGTTACATAATTTTCACACATCTTAATGTAAAATAAAAAAAACTGTACCCAATAAAATATTTAATACATTTAGAAATATATTTCATTATTATTATAATTCAAATATGTGCAACAACTGTGGCTCAATACCAAGTTGTCCTTATAAAGGTAGTTTTTATTTAGATCTCGAATAGATATTTTACTAAATTGTTTTAAACGTACTACATTTAGTGTTAAACTGTATAATTAAAACTGACCTAATAATATTTTAATAAAATAAATATCTTAAAATAGATACGATTTTGTTTGAATTTTTTAATCAATGTTTATGAAAATAAAAATATATTATAAATAATTAAAATATAAATTGTTAATAGTATCTACTCAAAAAGTTTCAAATTATTTTTGTTATTACTTTTATTTGAAAGTATAGTATTAAAAGGTTCAGCCTAATACTTCGAGAAAACACTTCAAACTTTTACACAAGTCTGCATTCTGTCATTTTTCCCACGTATTTTATCATTAACAATAGACTGCGTATAAAATGTCTTACTTTAAAATTTTATCTTTCTTACTAATCTAATGCTGATAATCGGCTTATGAACGATTTGTAACAGATAAAATGGCATTCATGTTAATCACTTGAGTAGTGGAGACATGGAAGTGTAGTGATAAACTCAATTAATAAATTCTTAGTAGCATATTATTAATAATTAATGTAATGTTCTCTTAAATATTCAAATTTTACTTTCAAGATATAAAAAACTTAGTAACCGATGATAAAATATAGAATAAATGAGTATGAGGGTTATTTTTTTAAGAAAACTACCTCGTTTTTGTAAAAATAATTTTTTTATAAACATTTATTTATTTATTGTATGAATTATAAAGAACATCAAATTAATAAAAAAAAAAAAAATTTCATACGATATTTATAAAGGAGCACATTTAAATGTTAAATAAAATACTATAATATGTTAACACAATTGATTGAAGAATGGATTAGATAATAAAATTTAGACTATTTGACTAGTCAGATTTGTATTATTACTTTATAAGAGTGGTCTTTAAAGGTTTAGAAAAATTGAGATTTTGGATAGTATTCTGTCTCACTATATTTTTATTATAATACATCGATAAGAATACCTCCACGTTACGAAAACCTCTCAAATATACCTAAAAATTATTAGAACTCAAAAAGTTGTATTCGAAAAATACCATCAGTCTATACTAATATTCAAAGCGACTTAATAAAGATAAGACAATCATTTTCTTGGAAACTATTTTTATTTTTTATTTTCGTAAAAGAAAATATTTTTTGATTCAAAAAACTGTACAAAATATGTAGTTAAAAATTTTTTTTTATCTTTTAAAGGATAAAAAAAAACCCAGCACAGGGGGGTCGCGGCACAGTGGTGACGTGGCATAGTTGGATCAAGTAAATGATATCTGACAGTGATTAAAATCACTATNAAAATATACTAATAATAATACATAATAATAATAATGATACTCATTGATTCACTATGAGTTGAGGTTTAAGTGTGAAATACGATATCATGTATATAAACCACTCTCTACTCACTAAAAAAGTATGGCCCGATCATTCCACCTACCAAAAAGCCACATCAAACGGTTACTTGACATGGATGTATTTGTTTTTCCATGATTGTCCTTTATCCAAAACCTTTGTGGGAGTCATATACACGATATCGTATTAACCTCAAGTCATAGTGAAACAATATGAATTAATAATGCACTTCTTATAAAATAAAATTGATTTATATTAAAATTAAAGACTGAGTTCTTTATGACACACCATTTATTTAATAATTAATGTCAATTAATAGTCGAACACTCTTATATTTAACGCAAGTTAATTTTTGTACATTGTTAAACCACCGACATTTACAAATTATCTTGATAACTGCCATAACAATAATATAAGACTCATTAAAACAAATTATTGCTGCATTATGAAAACTAAATTAATGAAAATTTGTTTAAATCCAAATCTTTAAAACGCAAATTGTTGATTATATAAAAAATTAGAAATATTGTTTTCTATTATTTTATTAAAATAAAAATAAGAGTTAGGTTATTAGTATAATTAATGTAATATAAATAATTACTTAATAATTTAATTACTAAGTACTAGAATTCATTAAATTCAAACTTAGATAACAAAAAATGTTTTCTATATACACGATGTATTCACATGTGATTACGACTATGTTACTAATATCTACAAACTAATGATTTGGTAAAAGTTTAAAGTTAAACCACATACTGAAATTTTAGAAATTCCAATAACATTTAAGTAATATAAAAGCATTTAAACTGGTAACTATAATTTAGATCTAGTAAATTTTGACATTTTTTACTGTTTTTCTAAAACGTTAAAATGTAAATGTAAATTATTGAAAGGGACTTGATCGATACGAATCTTTACCTAGAATACTTTAGGAATATAAAAATCTAATTTTTTTAAAATATTTTTAACCCTTATATTACTTCATAATTCGCTAAAAGTTATTACACAATGTTGTCGTCTATGCATAAACGGTTACTGAAGTATCTATTTTCAGAACCTAGTTTTTGAATAATTTTCGTTTTCCGGCTTGTTTATTCATAAATAATGTCGCATTAAATATTTTATTTAGCCGGAAACTTGTCCGTTTGATTACATGAGGTGTTTCTTGCTACCACAATATTTTTATTTACAAGGTCGTGGGCGTACCATATTTATAAATGAAAATCAAAAGTGGTCGGTATCAGCGAAAGTACTATCGATATGCATGTTTAATTAGTGTACTCTAACTTTAGACATATAGACTTCGGGCACTCAAAAAAATACCTAACTGCTTACGCGTTGGCAGTTAAAGGAAGTAAAAACGATAATAAAATATAAATACGATACTAGTATTTAGTAGTTAGTAGCGGTTCAACAAACGTCCGTAAAAAATCAACAAGCTTCCTATATTTTTAGAGACCTTGTACATTTATCAATAATAATAACAATATTATCGTTACGCGAGATTAACGTAACGCTAGACTAGCTTATTACTCGCACACTCAGGAACAGACAATTATTTTATAAAATTTGTACTACTTCTAATAGTACTAAGAAACCAGATTATATTTACCGGAAGTCAATGTCAAGGACGTTGTTTGTATTTTAGAATAAAATAAACGGCGTTGTCATTTTGACAGACATGGAACATTTTATAAAATAAAGCTGGCTTACCTTGTCTAATTGTTAACGTGTCGTGCCAAAGTGCATAGGTGCCAGGGTTCGATTCTGTTGCAGCTCTGTGGATTTTTCCGTCCTCTCTGACACAAAATCAATCTTTTAAGGAGTTTCATAAAGAAAAATGTAAATATTAATTACATTTTTTCCTTCTTAATTTTCGAAGATGTTCCGGAATACTTTAAGAATAACTTTAATGAAAGCTGTGTAGTATCTAGCTCATATTTATGTATATTTATAATGCATAATCTGCTCGCACTATATACTTATTCTTTTTATAAAAAAAGCTTACAACACAATAAGTACTTATCCTGAAGTTGTTTTGATTACTATGAGTTATTTTCAAATTTTGAACAAATTATAACTATTTTTATTAAATTTTAAATGACGTCTTTAAATATATAATAAAAACAATATTATATTTATTGCAATCATTGTAAGATAAAATATTAAAACTGTCGAACTGAGAGATATTTAGCCTGTATCGTTGTGTTTACCGGCCCAGAAGTTGACTATTTAGCTCATCAATTCAATTATTTGAAATATATTTAATCATTTGGGTGACATTACGGAGGGTTACATTTTTATAAACTCTAAATGTATTTAGTTATAATATTGTAACCTCCCGGGTTAATTAACTAAAATTCTAAACATTGTCTCCTTAAACATTTTACAAATTATTTGTCTATGGATATATTACAAATACATTGTGTAACTATTTATTGTAAAATATATTTTTGGCTTCGCTGCGATACTTTTAATTTTACAATGATACATTTATTTTATTATTATTATTTATATAATCTGATTCATTTGAACAATAAGCATAATTAATGAATTGTAGTATAATGTTTTCATATAACAGATAAAAAAAACCTCCTAGTGGAATTACTTAAATGTGAATAAAATAATAAAACATGAAATACATTTTTTCTTTTTAATATTTCCAAATTTGGAAATGGTTTAGTATTAAAAGTAGAATATGTTGGGATATAGGTTATAAAATATTAGTGTGTTAGTAATTAATTTTTTAAAATTAAAGGGTACTAACAAAAATTTACTATCATAAATAAATAAAAATGATTAAATTATGAAAATGAATAGAATTTTTGAATCAGTATTTCTGGAGTTATTATTACATAAAAACACTGATGGGGATGAGGTGAGGTTATATTTTTTTTATCATTACTTGTTTTTCTGACACATTACTTCTCCTGCTTAGGTAAACACATTTTTAATACTTTTTAACTACGTGTTCAAAAGTTGTTATGGGCCAATTATTTTCTTAGTTGAATCATTTTCTATTATATGAACTTATTTAATCTATATAAGTCATGGAAAAAAGTTTCTAATAGTTTTAAATTGCAAAAAAAATAATAAAATAAATTGTTTTTTAATTTCTTAAAAATGTTCGAAATATATTAAGTGTTTTTTCAATTTTCGAAAGTTTATCTAGATTTTTTGATGCATAATTAAACAAATTCAACCCAGTAAGAGTTAAAGAAAAAAGTTACAGACACAAAAAAAAAAAATGCACATCATAGTAAAATCAATATTTCTGGGTTACTCATTGAAGCTAAAATTTAGTGAATGTGTAAACGATTAGGAATGGATCTAAAA
The DNA here is from genome assembly GCF_025091365.1 of Daktulosphaira vitifoliae. Lineage (NCBI taxonomy): Eukaryota > Metazoa > Arthropoda > Insecta > Hemiptera > Phylloxeridae > Daktulosphaira > Daktulosphaira vitifoliae. The sequence goes on from NW_026099574.1 coordinate 45,175,777, forward strand.
ACTTAATCAATTATATCGAAAAATAAATACGCATTAACAAATCGAAAAGACATATTTTCGACATTGTTATTATTTTTAAAGAAATCTAGTGGTTAATAATAAATTAATCACTCTGTATAATATCAACTTTATAGTTATGGAACAGAGATAGAGAATTACTCCCCTTTGGGGTTTTTTGAAACTTTTTTTTTCCACATTTATACGTTTCATAGTAGTTTTATTAATTAAATTAAATTCCACTAAAAATGTTAAGGATAATAGTATAGTCACTAATATTTACGGTTCTTTTTTTATACGTTCTATAAAAAACTTAATGTAAAATAAAAAATAATTTAATCATTCAACTGGAACACTTAACTGAGAGGTACGGTTTGCTGTAGAATTATTTCCTTGTTCCTTATTGATAATTGAAAGAGTAGGATAGTTTTGAAATTTAAAAGTTACAATACATTTTAAGATATATTTTTCTGTTTGTATTCGATAAAAACTTATATCGTGAAATTTTATTTAATAAAATTATTATTATTTATTAACTATTGACTTATTGTTACCTTATCTTACATTAAAATTTTTATTCGTATTTTTCATTAAGTAATATTTTATTATTTATGGTTATTATTCCTTATCTTCTAGAAACGGATGACGTATAAACAGGTTTACCCATTCTGTATTTTATAGTACTTTTATCACCTGGTAGTGTTTTACTGTCATTTTAAGTTCCCCAAAACATGCACCACCGGAATTTCTCCGCACAGTATTCGTTGGTCATAAATTACAAAGCTATTATTTTGGAGATCTTAGCAGAAAACTTTTATGATCCGTCAGTTAACCCCTTGTCTATTATAACTAAATTAAAAAAATATAATATGAACGAAGGTTTAGGCATTTTTTTCATTGTAGCTTTTATAATCTACCTGATATCAAAACGTTGTTGTATTAGACATTGGTAAATTTAAGACCATTTTAGAATCAAATTTTGTGTGAAACTGAACGTGATGTTCACAGAAACTAAAATAAATTATTTACACCTTAAATGATACTTTTAGTCATGAAAATTGATTTTTTATTTTTTTTTTACTTTTAATCAGTTTTTATACGAGCACGGATAACCGAATTAAATACCGGTACTTAAGGCTAATAGTTATACATTTTTACTCTAGAACTCTTAGTAAAAACAATAGTTGAATACCATTTGTAAAAACACCAATACCAGTTACCAATTTGAAGAATATTTTAGTTTTTACTGGAACTTTTTTTAACTATTTTTAAGACTTACATGGTACCCATTCTATTAATCGCTTTTAAAAATATGGATTATTTGTGAGACATTAACTGTCTATATCTTTTATAACATGTACAATATAATTTAAAGATATTTTTGAGATGTAGATATACTGAATCGCTTTCAGTACCTATTAAATTAATAGGCCTAAATTGTATTTTTATTTTTTTATTTGTACTATAACCTTGAATGCTTTTCAAATTAAAATATGATTACAAAATATTGTATTCATTTATGTCAGTAATATTGTAAGAATAAAACATTTCAAGTATTTATTTACGCTTGTAACTCACATAATTCCGAATGGGTAGCAAAAAAAATAACATGAATTATAATTCAGAGATTTTGTATTCCTATTTACATGCAGCAATTTTCTTACATTCAAACTTATAAATTATTTGAAAAAAATATAAATAAATTTTTTCTTTGAAAAAATCTGATATTAGGAGTTAAAAATTTGCATAATTTTATATTATATATATATGTGCCTACTTTGTTATAGCATTGTAGGTGTTTTAAATTTATGTGTACAATCATTTATTTAAAATAAATTCAAGCAATATAGAAGTTGATAATGTAAGGAATTTAAAATAATTTTACTCAAAATTTATTCAAGCAAAACAAGTGATTTTTGTTGTTAATCAAATTCAAAAGATATTTTAATTAACATTTTATATGTATAGATTGTATGGTCCGATGTGTCTATAATTAATTATTTTCAATAATAGGTCTAAGTAATGAATTTTAGAACTTTTATTATTCTTATATGGAATTGTTTAATGAATTGAGAATAAAACGTACTCTATAACTGAAGTGAATGTAAAACTCGCTTCAGTTATAGAATTTAAATGTAACATTTAAATAAAGAATTTTTTTTTTAATTTTAAAACAAAAATATAATAGACTTTCATAGTTAAATGAGTAGAGCAACATCACTAGTGAATAAACACTACTAGTAAACGAATACGTTTCTATTCTTTTTGTAATAAGTTGTAATAAACAAAGTAGTAAACTAAATAATAACTAGAAATCTTTGAAACAATATTTACTGTTGACCCATTGAAAACTTTTAATTTTCATTATAAAATAACTAATTAAAATGTTTGTGTCAGTTGATTATAAATATTTGTACATTATAATTATAGAAAATTTTCTGGAAAATAAATAATTCTTAACTTAATGAATGAAACATTAAAATATGAATTTATAAAGAACATTAAAAGATGAAATAAAGTGTTTTGGTGAAGTAACCCTACATAAAAAAATAACGTCAATTTTAAATAATTATTATAATAATTGAATATTTTTTCGCTTACCCCCTATAATAAATATTTATAGAAAGAAATGATTTTTTAAAAATTTGAGGGGATTCCGTAAAGTTTAATAAGTTGATCAACTCAATTTTAAGTAAATTGACTAAAATTGACACTCTTCTGTAAGTTTCCACAAATTTCCTTGTAATACTAAAAATATTCAATATTTTTTAAATAGTTTCATTACAATCTTTAGAGGTTTTCTTTTGTTTGATGTATTAACACATCAAATTTGCTCTATGAAACCGCCAACTGTCAACTGCGCCAGTGTTGGCGCATAAAACAACATCAGACATCGGTAGACTAAGCAAATTTTATTTGCTAGAATATTACTGACTCATCAAACGAATTTTTAAACAGTTGTATCTATTGCAAAATGCCGTCTTTTTTTCTTAGTCATAAGGCGATGTTGCATAATGGAAATCGTAGATAGACAGCTTTTGGAATGAATATAATGATAATAATGGTATTAATTGAGCGTACCCAAGAAGCGAAGTAGCCGTTCTTTTGTATTAGGCCATTCGTGTATGTCATTCATGCGATCGAGTAGGAGTCGATATGCTGATCAATTAATTGAAAGACGACAGATCTGATGCACCGAATCACAATTTTCTCGTTGATGGCAACGCCGTAATTTTGCAGGCCTTTGAGTGCCAAACGCAAATGTTTTTTATGCTGGAGCTGGTCAATTTAAGCGACTACAACATCGTCAATATAGACGTGGACACAACACCTTGTTAATTAGTCTTTGAAAAGTTTGTGTTGTGTTCCTGATACTTAAAGACATGAATTTGTATAGGCCGAACAGCGTAGTGACTGCTGTCTACGGAACGTCTTCCGAGGCGGTGGGTGTTTAAGTATGCACATAGTAAATCGATTTTTGAAAATAGTTTTTTTTTCGACGAGTGTCACGATGAAGTTAGATATATGCAGCAACGAATAGCGATCGAGTAGTATAACCACATTGGTTTTATAATAAATATTAATTCTAGGAGCGAGTGAAAAAAAAAAAGAATTTCTTTTTTGCGCCACCCTACTTTTCACACAATTTAGTAATTAGAAAAGAAAACTGAGACTAAGAATATATACAAAAACTAATACAATATATTAGGTTTAATTATAAAACACTAAAAATTAAATATATATTCCAACTTGTCTTTTTTGTGTAAAAAATCACTTTTTTTATATTGTTATTTTACTAAAATCTTAAATCCAAACTTAAATTTGTTAAAATTTTTTGAAAAATAATGAATCATAGTATCTTGTAAGATATAATCTGTCCCACCCTGAAGAATGCCTAACGACAGTTTACAATATGCCGGTCGTGGATTAAAAAAAAAGATATAATCTATACTTCCCTTAAATATGCCTTATTACCACTATACTACGATTCCACTATGCTAGATTTTAGCTTCGATGCGAAGCTGAGAAGGTATTAATTTTACTATGATATGTTTTTTTTTTTTTTGTGTCTGTTACCACTTTTTCTCAGCTCTCACCGAACGGATTTCTTTCAACGATACGTCAAAAGATCACAAATCGTATCTAGTCGAAGACATTACCCTCAAAAATAAAAAAATTTCCCTCGTTCCTCGTAAATGGGGGAAACCTCCAAAAAAATACAAATTTTAAAATCGTTAATTTTCGAAATTTTTTTTATTAAAACTACCATGACTTTTTAAAAAATGAACAAATCAATATAATTTTTTTTTTATAGATGCTTGATGTCTTTACCTATCATTTGGTATATTTTTGTTATAAATTTAACCCTTTACCAGCCCACAGGGGGGGATTCAAAATGACAACTTTTTCACAAAAAATTAACTTTTTCAACTTAAATTTTGAANTATTTGGTATATTTTTGTTATAAATTTAACCCTTTACCAGCCCACAGGGAGGGATTCAAAATGACAACTTTTTCACAAAAAATTAACTTTTTCAACTTAACTTTTGAAAGTGCTCTGGAAATACTGACACTTTTATATATATCTTAAATTAAAGCTAATGTAATATACTTTATCATGAAAAAAAAAAATTTCGGACTTTATCTTATCTTCATGGTGAAAATGGCTACCGAATGCTATTTTTGTGTGAAAATTTTCGATTTTGTATTTTCCATTTTTAACTTTATTATGCTATAACTTTTTGAAAAATGTATGAATCATTACAATTTTTTTATGAGAAGTAGTATTTATATAGATCTTTCATTCGACATACTGTTTTTTTAAATCGGACCATTTCCCTAAATACAGGGGGGATTCAAAACATAAAAATGCATATAGAAAGTAGAACTTTTTCAACGTAACTTTTGAAAGTGTTCCGGAAGGTCTGACACTTTTATATATATCTTAAATTAAAGCTAATGTAATATACTTTATAATGGTAAAAAAAAATTTCGGACTTTATTTTATCTTCATGGTGAAAACAGACATTAAACTTAATAAAAAAAATACGATTTTTGTAAAAAAATTCTTTTTTATATTTTTAACTTTATAATGCTATAACTTCTCGAAAGATGTATGGATCAATATAATTCTTTTTTTTGTAGATGCATGATGTCTTTACCTATCATTTGGTATATTTTTTTTATAAATCTGACTTTTTACCTGCCTACAGGGGGGGATTCAAAATGACAACTTTTTCACAAAAAATTGACTTTTTCAACTTAAATTTTGAAAGTGTTCCGGAAAGTCTGACACTTTTATATATATCTTAAATTAAAGCTAATGTAATATACTTTATCATGGAAAAAAAAAATTTCGGACTTTATTTTATCTTCAAGGTGAAAATGGCTACCAAATGCTATTATTGTGTGAAAATTCTCAATTTTATTTTTTACATTTTTAACATTATAATGCTATAACTTATTGAAAAGTGTATTGATCAATATAATTTTTTTATGGGAAATACTATTTTTTAATAATCCCTTTTTCATTCGACATACTTTATCTTAATCAGGATATTAATAAGGAACTAGCAGATCATGTAACTTTTAGAATAATCCACAATTTTTTTAAAATTAAACACTATCTAAAGATTTGCATCGAAGCGTATTTTTTTTTTTGATAGTGATTTTAATCACTATCAGATATCATTATACTTGATCCAACTATGTCACGTCATCACTGTGCCGCGACCCCTCTGTACTGGGTTTTTTTTTCTAAATTTCGTTACTGTAAAATAATTTTAGCTACCTTACTTCTCACGCGACTGATAAAATTTAGATTTTATATAAAAAATTGGAGTTTTATAATTTTCAAGGATTTATTTAAAAGAAAAAGGAAGAATTGATTTTTTTTACAGTCGATATAGTTGGAAAATATCAAGATCGTTGACCACATTTGACCTTAAAATTTTATCATCTGATTTATTAGATTTATTGCATCTTCCTGGTTTATTGAATCTCATAAGTAATTAATAATTCAAAATTATATAATTAACAAATAATTACTGTTCAATTTGTGACTATATTTAACCGCTCATGATGTTTTTATACCGCATTAATGTATAGTCTTTTATCCTATTATATATACTAGTTAAAATTATATGAGATAAAATAAATAATAAGAAACAAGATAAAATTAAAAAAAAAAAAGTATATGTTTAATCAGAGGCGTGTATTTTGAAATTTATTATGGGAAGGTATAAACAATTTTTTTACACAAATAAGGAAAAGGTTTAAACTTAGATGACTATTCATACCTTTGCTTATCAGCTGACAAATGTCCAATAACCGTTCAGTTGCTAACGAATGTAATATGCAATAGTTAGTGGTGGTCGAAGTATAAGGCATTTTTTATCGAGCAGTATGGGAACTTAATCCAGTGAAAAACGGACAGTATATAAAATATTATACTTGCATCGCTTTAATTTTAACAATCTGATTAAATATAGCAAAGGTAAAATGAATTTTTCAAATGATAAAATGGCCGTAGCGCTTATTAGGTGTAAGGTATCGATCGATATTCGGTTCATATTTTAATTACAACTGCGGGATAATTAGGTATTAACGTCAATGAATTAATAATAAATCAGACATCGATAAATACTATTAGATAATATTTTAATAAAGAAAGAATAGAGAAAATTCGAAGAAACTTCAATCCTTCTCAAATAGGTTCTTGTGTTGTTCGTTTGGATGGTAACCTTGTCCCCTTATTATAAGAAAAAAAATGTTTGTGCCTGGATTAGTCTGGCATTAGTAAAAATTAATTAATAGCTGTGTATCAAGCTCTTGAAAATGTACAAGCTTTATGTTGTGATACAACCGCCACCAACACAAACTACCTAAAAGGCCCTTATATATTACTGGAATAATAGATAGAACGTGACGTTTTAAATAAAAACTAATATAGCATCAGCCCCAGAAATACTAATTTTCAAACGTTTCCAAAAATCTTGACCTAAAATATACATCGAAAATTTTCAAATTGGAGTTGAAGATACCTTTATTTTTCAATAATTAAGAAATTTCAAAGACGAACTTATAATATTTTGTATGAATCAGTTAAAAAAATATCAACCTTGTAACTAAAACCCGTCCTAATCGTATATTTTGCAAAGTTCCTGGACCTGTACATTACTATGTATAAAATCTGTAAATAATATTCAATGTAAATATTTTTGCTTTGCCAACATAATAGTTGGAAAAGCCTTAAAAATTGTAGGTTTTTAAAACGTCATACTAGTCTTTTCACTTCCCCACAATGTTTATGTTCCCTCTATTTTTCCCTCGTTCGTTCCATTTTAGAATACGGTGTGATTGTGTGGCATCCATATTTAGCTAGCGATCAACTCTAAATTGAGAGAGTACAAAATCGTTTCTTATCTTATGCCGCTTATTTGCTTAAAATTGACCACTCTCACATGATTATTCCATTATTAGATCTGCCCTTAGTATCATTACTCTTGCTACCAGACGAGTTGACGCTGACCTTTCTTTTATCAGTGCTCTCCTTAATGGTTTAATTGATGAATCTGACTTTTTGTCCTCTGTATCCTTTTGTGTTCCATCCTATCCACTATATATCACTCTCTTTCTCATGATCCCTCTCATCAGGCACGTAGCCAGAAAATGTTTATTGGAGGGGCCAACAATTTTGGGCCCTTGTATCATTTTCCATAATTTGTTTACCATGAAAATCTTGTGGGGGGTCCCTATATATATAATAAAATAGTACATTATGTTAGCTTTAATTTAAGATATAGATAAAAGTGTCAGACTTTCCGGAACGTTTTAAAAATTTAAGTGAAAAAAGTTAATTTTTTTTGAAAAAGTTGTCATTTTAAATCCCCCCCGTGGGCAGGTAAAGGGTCAGATTTATAAAAAAAATATATCAAATGAAAAGTAACGATATCATATAACTATATAAAAAAGTTATGGCAATTTTTGAGGGTAATGTCTTCGACTAGATACGATTTGTGATCTTTTGATGTATTACTGAAAGAAATGGGTTCAGTGAGAGCTGAGAAAAAGTGGTAACAGACACAAAAAAAAAACACATCATAGTAAAAATAATACCTTCTCAGCTTTGCATCGAAGCTAATAAAATAACGATGTGAACATAAGCTGATTTAATTTTTCAACTTTTATTTTTAACTTTTAAGCTATTAAGAAAAAATAATTTATTCCTAAATACTAATAACAATCAAGTTATAAAAAATTTTAAAATAAATATAAATTATAAACAATGTAAAATTTATTTTATTTAAAATTAAAAACAATTCCTGCCTTTTTTTAGTCATATTTTAATTACTATTATTTAGAGCACGCAAATAACAAATTAACAAAAACAAATAAATTACCTATTGTAACTACTAAATTATAAAAAAAACCCAGCACAGGGGGGCCGCGGCATAGTTGGATCAAGTATAATGATATCTGACAGTGATTAAAATCACTATCAAAAAAAAACGCTTCGATGCAAATCTTTAGATAGTGTTTAATTTTAAAAAATTGGTGGATTATTCCAAAAGCTTCATAAACTGCTAGTTCCTTATTAATATCCTGATTAAGACAAAGTATGTCGAATAAAAAAGAGATTATTAGAAAATAGTATTTCCCATAAAAAAATTATATTGATCAATACACTTTTCAATAAGTTATAGCATTATAATGTTAAAAATGTAAAAAATAAAATTGAGAATTTTCACACAATAATAGCATTTGGTAGCCATTTTCACCGTGAAGATAAAATAAAATCCGAAATTTTTTTTTTACATAATAAAGTAGATTACATTAGCTTTAATTTAATATATATAGAGAAGTGTCAGACTTTCCGGAACACTTTCAAAATTTAAGTTGAAAAAGTCGTCATTTTGAATCCCCCTCCTGTAGGCAGGTAAAAAGTCAGATAAAAAAATTTATAAAAAAAATATACCAAATGATAGGTAAAGATATCATGCATCTACAAAAAAAAGAATTATATTGATCCATACATCTTTCAAAAAGTTATAGCATTATAAAGTTAAAAATATAAAAAAGAATTTTTTTACAAAAATCGTATTTTTTTTATTAAGTTTAATGTCTGTTTTCACCATGAAGATAAAATAAAGTCCGAAATTTTTTTTTTCCATGATAAAGTATATTACATTAGCTTTAATTTAAGATATATATAAAAGTGTCAGACTTTCCGGAACACTTTCAAAATTTAAGTTGAAAAAGTCACATTTTTTGTAAAAGGTTGTCATTTTAAATCCCCCCCTGTGGGCAGGTAAAAAGTCAGATTTATAAAAAAAATATACCAAATGATAGGTAAAGACATCATGCATCTACAAAAAAAAGAATTATATTGATCCATACATCTTTCGAGAAGTTATAGCATTATAAAGTTAAAAATATAAAAAAGAATTTTTTTACAAAAATCGTATTTTTTTTATTAAGTTTAATGTCTGTTTTCACCATGAAGATAAAATAAAGTCCGAAATTTTTTTTTACCATTATAAAGTATATTACATTAGCTTTAATTTAAGATATATATAAAAGTGTCAGACCTTCCGGAACACTTTCAAAAGTTACGTTGAAAAAGTTCTACTTTCTATATGCATTTTTATGTTTTGAATCCCCCCTGTATTTAGGGAAATGGTCCGATTTAAAAAAACAGTATGTCGAATGAAAGATCTATATAAATACTACTTCTCATAAAAAAATTGTAATGATTCATACATTTTTCAAAAAGTTATAGCATAATAAAGTTAAAAATGGAAAATACAAAATCGAAAATTTTCACACAAAAATAGCATTCGGTAGCCATTTTCACCATGAAGATAAAATAAAGTCCGAAATTTTTTTTTTTCATGATAAAGTATATTACATTAGCTTTAATTTAAGATATATATAAAAGTGTCAGACCTTCCGGAACACTTTCAAAAGTTAAGTTAAAAAAATTCATTTTTTGTAAAAGGTTGTCATTTTAAATCCCCCCCTGTGGGCAGGTAAAAAGTCAGATTTATAAAAAAAATATACCAAATGATAGGTAATGACATCATGCATCTATAAAAAAAAATTATATTGATATGTTTATTTTTAAAAAAGTTACAGCAGTTTTTAGTAAAAAAAATTGAATAAATTTCGAAAATTAGCCATTTTTAAATTTGTAATTTTTTCGGAGGTTTCCCCCATTTACGGGGAACGAGGGAAATTTTTTCAATTTTTGAGGGTAATGTCTTCGACTAGATACGATTTGTGATCTTTTGACGTATCATTGAAAGAAATCGGTTCGGTGAGAGCTGAGNAGAACATTATCTTTTTCAAATAACGTTTTCTATGAATATAAAAATGAAAATACAGCCATAATAATAACTGTATTACTCAATAGTAATCACAAATTAATAATAATTTCAATGTATATAAGGCCTAGCACGTTTTTAATAATTCGTAAAAATAATTGAATTTTAAATTTGGGGGGGCCGGCTCTGGGCCACATTAAATTTAAGGGGGGCCAGGCCCACCCAGGCCCACCCTTGTCTACGTGCCTGCCTCTCATTGTTTATATTGCATCGCCGGACTGGTTCTCGTCACCCGCGGTCAATCGGCGTCGCGCGACCTGTCGGACGAGGAAAGGTAGCTGTGTCGCAGTCGCCATCCAGCGGTAAAACCGGAAGTGCAATGCGACCGCGTCAATTGTACCTCCTATAATAATAATATTACTCTACACAGAATACTCAGCTCTCTTAACAATTTAATGTTTTTGGTCAAATCTACTTCTTGTATAATAATTTCTTTTTTGGATATTTAAACCTGATTTTTAAAATTATTGTTATTATTAATTTGTGTTGTACATTTTTTCCTCTCACTTTATACATATTGTTTCTTGTTCTTTGATATAGATTATCATGTATTATTTTTGTATTATTTTTGTAAATTGTCTTCTCGACGTTCAATAATCAAATTAATTAATTACGCTTAATGGACAGCTATCTATTCTATAAAAATACTTTTATTTCGTAAAGAATTTAAATTGTCATTAAATGAAAACCATGTTTTCTGCGACTTATGTATTTATATAATTCGAGTATATATAAAAAAACGATTCTGTGCTTCAGATACTGCTCTAGCGCCAAATATGAATTTGCAACTTATTAAAAACCTCATTTCATATGACACTATTTATGTAAAAATTTAGTCAACGTTAAACAAATTGTGGTCATCTTTGGTGTTTAACACCAGAAGTAACTCCACTAGCTTTTTTCGATGTTTAAAAATATATTAGAATTAATTAAGAAATACGATTTTTTTGGTAAATAATTACCCCATCTGATTCTGCGTGCGTCGCCAAAAGTTAAAGTTTAAAATGTTTATATTTTCAATAAAGTTGGTTTAAATAAAAGGCTATAATTTAGAAATTTATAATTAAAAGGGATAATCTACCATACAAATTTTAGTGACCTCATTTTGCTAATTATTCACTTAAATTTTAGCCAAATAAAGGTAATTTTATATTACCAGCATTAATTTTCCAATAAAGAGGATATTTCTTCAAAGGGCATTGTGACCCTTACAATAAACACACCACTAGATTGAGGAAAATATCACTATTTAAAAAAAATCTTCCGTGACATTCAATTTGTTGGAAACAGTGATCATTTTGATTTTATATTATTTTTTTTACTCATTGCTATTTTGACTATCAACTCTGAATGATCTATTTATTATAATATTATTTAAAGTGAGATGGGGTAAGTGTAATTTTGGAGCAAGTGTATCTGCTGTATATTGTAATTTTTATAATTGTAGCTTTGTTAAATATAAAGTTATTAATTACCGATATAATCGTAACTGTTACACACGATTGTAAAAATTTGATACCGTTTGGTACATTGTCTAATATTGATCTTTTCATGCTATTAATTTCAACTAAACGATTAATTACACTTGCTATTACTATATTTTAATACTAAAACAATTAAATAATATTATAATTTATTTAAATGCGATTTCACACTTAGGTAAGTATGATACCGGTTGTATAGATTTTATTAATTAAAAATATAACTTGGATTATTTGAGAATTCATGGTTTATTTTCGTTTAATGATCTAAGAAATAAAAAATGTCAATAAAACAATTTTACATGAAACTTGAATAAATGACATTGACGAAAAAAATACATAACTCTTCAATTGATTATCTAATTTATTTTATATTTATGTTAAATAAATTATATCATTATGTAAAATAGTTATTTACTTATATAATCAAAAAAATATTTTATAAGATTGTATAATTTGCAGAATTTCACTTGCCTCTTTGTTGACAAGTTTAACCATCACTATTTTAATACTTTAATAAGGACTGGAAAGTTAAATTTTAATTTTTTTGAACTTTTCAATTTAAATGCAGGTATTCTGATAGTTTTCAAGGATAGGCAAGTTAATCGAAATAATTAACTCAAGTTAAGTTAAGTATGAACTATGTTTATAAATTAACAGTTAAGTCACCAAATTATAACTAGCTAAGTCAAAAGATAAGTTGACATTTTTTTAAAACTTAACTAGTTAAAAAAAAGTGTATTTCATTTAAGATTGATTTTTCGGCTAAAATCTCTGAAAATTATTTTTTATTAGTCAGTGATGCAAAACAAAATTTAAGGATCGATTTTCAGTTGAATAGGAGGAAAACATTAATGATAACAAACATTTTTTTTATTCGTTTGTACATTTTGATTGCACTGTTTTATCTTTAAAACCATTTATTAAAAAAGTTAAAAATCACATACATTTTTGAAAAATTCAGATAATTATATTTATTGTTGTATAAATATAATATTTGGGGGAAAAAATTTCCTATCCTAAAATTAAATTAGTTAAGTTAGAAAGTTTACTTGAAAAATAATTAACTAATTAAGTTGAAAAGTTAAAAAAGATAAACTTTTTAACTAGTTATCCATCATTGATAGTTTTAATATTATATATGATAATTATTTGACAAAGAAATATTACATAAATTATTTCAAGGTAATTTAAGTAAAAAGGAATAAAAAAGCGCATGCACTTACCCTATTACTCCTTTGTAACGCACAAATTCGAAGGTGGACCGTTTATGATTTTTTGTTATGTCTACTTATTTATTTTATCGCGCGAAAGAACCTTTTTCTGACACAGCGGTGTCAACCACTCATTATTTTGCCGCTGACCGCTAGATAAGGCGATAAAAGAGAAATATAATTAAAATCTAATTGTTTATCAGTATTGATCCCTTCCAAAAAGACTGGCCGTTATCGATTTGAAATTGCCGTTAGATCGGTGTTGACTCTTCTCTGTTCTTTCTTCTGTCATTGACCGTGCTAGGGTGCACACATTTGTTGTTTTATTAACACTTTTTTTACAATGATGGAGTAGAGCCGCCAACGGCGAACGGCCAGGTCTTTTCGGCGAAGCATCCAGACCATCGGACGGGTCTCTTCGGAGACCGGTTATCATTTTCTTTTTTATATTATATTTATGTAATATGCTATAATTTATTAATTATTTTATTTCATTTTATTTTATTGTAAATTAACTTAATTTTGTTTATGTGTGGAGAACACGTGTTTCCCTTTTCTTCTAGCCAACGCTAAGGAGCGAGTGTCCAGACCGCTCCTGGTGTTCTTCATTAATTTCCGATTAACATTAACGGATGTGTTCCAATACCGTCCATGATGGTTGTAATATTATTTGTTTGTTTTGTTTAAATATTTTATTTTATTTGTATTGCCTTTATTTGTAGACATGGTTTTTGATGCATTCGCATTTTTGTCCATGTTTAACTTAATTTTCTTTTTTTTAACAATTAAATTAAATTTCCTTATTAATTTCAACTGTAATATTTATTTTATTGCGCGAGTAACTTAATTACTCGCGTGTATTTATCCCTATTCCTTAATTTAGACACGGGCTACGATATGTTTTACATATCAACCACAAACAACTTTAATTGTCATAATTGTGTTTAATAAACCATGAGGTATTATAATAATTTATACATATAACGACATATTAACTTAGATTATACTTTTAATTAACTTAAAATTAAATTCCACCTATGGTCCGGTAATCATATCTGATAGATGTGACACCTCGCCTAGGTGGTGGCGACCCTTGCTACTATAGCTAGTCGTTATGCAAGTGGCAAACCACGTTGTTGTTACAGGCCGAACTAATATAAAATCCCACTTGCACCTTATGGGTCTTTATTATACAGAATAATTATATACATTTCGATTTTTCTTAAAATATTAATTACTTTGTAAGGGTATGATCTTCATTTTTTTTCATGGTGCACAAAAATATTTAACTGTCTTGTAAAATAAAATCTAATTAAGAAAATGACTGTTCGATAACAACTTTTCACTCTTTATTTCGGAAGTAATTATCATTTTTAGATATAGAGTGGAGGAAGAGCAGTAAAAGCAGTAGAGCAATGCGTAATGATAAAAATAACATAATCCGCATCTTACCCTTACCCTATATTATAAAATTTTAATTCATTCGACCAGTCATTTTTTTAGAAATATATTAAACTAAAAAATAATTTTTTAAACAAAATTATTATTTTAAGAGAAATCGTGTGGCTAATACTAAAAGTATAATTCTATACGTGAAATTGAATTTATGAGATTATCATAGTTACTAATAATGAATTGTTGCGTTTCTTACATTCCAAAGAAGTTGTACACACTATCTGTAAATCTTCCTTGAATATTAATGTTATCTTTAATTTTTGTGATAAACCAATGACTTCGAAATTACAGTTCTTATTATCATGTTTATATTTGTAATATATATTTAAATAGTTACCTAATTTTATTTTATTATCATTGGGTTAATTTAAAATATATAAAAATCAAAACATTAAAATATATAACTTCAAAGTTTTATATTCCTTAAACATTTTAGATGTTTACTTAAATCTTACTAGTATCAAAAGTTAAGAATATATGGTGAGTATATTTATGTTTAATTTGATTTATTCACTATTCATTTATTAATAATACAATTTGTGTGATGAACATAGTTTGAGTTTCTATTTTTTTTTATATACATTACTACTGTAAAGTCATTAACCATGAATAACACCTTAATATAGTATATAATAAAATAATTGAATTCACCTTAATGGACAGTAGTGTATCTAGATGGCTAAAAGGTTAGTTTTAATACCCACCTGTATGGGCTGTGATCAATCTACAAAATAGGTAAAAAGAAAACAATATTTTAATATTGATCATTTCCCAAAAATCTTGGATGCAAATAATTTTTTTAAATGGTCATACTTATTTTGAAATTCAGTCCAATAAAGTATAAGAAAAACCTTATTTTTTTTTTGATTAATTAATTTTAATAGTTGTATATTATCAAATTTATTAGTTAATTAGTACATATATGTGTCACATTTTTAGAAATTTTATAAGAGCACTGTTAAAAATTTAAAATTGCCATGAAGATTTATTATTATTATATAATAAAAATTGTTATAAAATCAGGAATATTTAGCCTAAGTATTGCTTTTCAAAAATATACTTGACACATTTATCTACCAAATCTTTCAACATTATAATTAAAAAATATAGTACTATTTAATTACTTACTTAATTTTTTTCAGAACATTAGATCAACTCATAGACAATAATGATTGTATAAATTTTAAGTATGTTTAGTTGGGGAAATACTGTTAATGGGGAACTTGGTTTAGGGGGCATTGAAGATAATCACATTCTAAGTCCAACTGAAATAACCAATTTCAAAGATGTTTGTAACATTAAATCAGGTAGTAAATTTAATTTGCTTATAAAATTTTATGTAATATAAATTTTAATAAATGTTTCTTAATTATCTTTTAGTGGCTTGTGGTAAAAATCATACATTAGCTTTAACTGAAGATGGAAAGTTATATTCATGTGGTAGTAATGACTTTGGTCAACTTGGACATAATGGTCCTAGAACAAAATTACGTATGTTATTAAAAGTATACTAATATTATCCTTATCATTAATGTATACTAAAAATCATAAAAAAATTATCTTATAATATTATAAAATACTTTTCTTCTATATTCTATAGTAGAAATCATGTATTTTGTTTTTTTTAATTATTCAGAAATAAGTAAAGAATTTATCATTTTTCTATAGCTATAAATGAAAAAAAATTTTTTATAACTCACTATTTCAAAAAAAAATTTATTTCTGAAATTGCTTAAAATATGTCTCTTCATTTGAGTATAGATTACTTAAAAAACAAAAGTATAAATGATATAATGTTTTTCATAGATATAATAATATAATAGTTGCTATTTTTTTTTTTTAATTTTACTGATAAATAAGTTAAAACTAAGTGTTTAATATTCTCAATTAGGTATAAATTTGATTTCAGAACAAATATCAAATGTTGATTCTTTGGTCATGACAAATGTTGCTTGTGGTGAAGCTCATTCAATGGCTTTAAATGAATGGGGCCAGTTATATACTTGGGGTTCTGATTCACATTGTCAATTGGGTAAAATTAGTGATTTATTTAAGTTAATAAACCTACTTTTAATCATAAATTACAAAACTAGTTTAATTATTATATTTCTTTTGAGTTTTTTTTTTTTTGTGCTATTCTCAAGTATACTTTTTCAACATAATTTTCATTTTTATGAACATTCTAAATTATTTAGTTATGTAATTATAGTAAGTAATATTGAATTATTTGTATTTTTCTTAAAAAAAAAATTTATTGAATCATTTTTTTTTTGTGTATAGGCAGATAACATTATACTACTAATTTCAATCTTCTTCTTCTTCTTGCTCACCTTAATCCCAACTACTTGGGGTCGGCCATCCTTATCCTAAACTTCTACTACTAATTACTAATAAGAAAAGTTATTAGCAATTGAGGTATATGTCTCAGATGTCAAAATATATTACAAATATTTTCATTATATCAGAAATTATGTGAAAAAATATTGTATGGGATTAGAACTCACAACCTAAGGCGTTATAGAGACACCTTACCACTAGGCCACTGTGCTTTTATGAGTCAGATCCTGATACACTTTCATATAGGTTGATAAAGTGGTGTGGGGCTGAGGGAATCTTGGTTATTTTTCAAAATTAAAGGCAGTTTTTTTAATTTATGGATTATTAAAGACTGTTTACTCATTAAATCATGAAAATTTATTTGTATAGGATACATGTATTCAAAATTATCTTATGTGCCAAAAATAGTTGCTATGGCTCAGAAGCCTTAAATTTATCTCTAAGTATTATAAATATTTACGTATTATTTGGTATATTAAAAATTTTTATTTTATTTATGATTGCTTAAAGTGAATAGGATTTAATTTAGCATCTAGACTTAATACACTGCTTTAATTTTATAGCTAGTAATTCAAAGGTATCATAAAAACTTTATAACATTTGTTGTTTTAAAATAGGACGAGAAACTGCAGATGAAATTCAACTTAAACCAAAAATTGTAAAATCTTTAGGGAGTGTATTTATTGTGCAAATAAGTTGTGGCTACAGACACTGTTTAGCTCTAACAAATCGTAAGTAGTTTTTATTTTAATTTTATAATTAGTATGAAATCTGGAAATTGTACAGTAGACACTCTAGTTGCTGATAAGTTCTATGGTAGATGATTTATCACTTGCAAATGGCAATTAACGACAGTAGATAACTAAATAGTCACAAAGTACAGAAAGCAACAGAAAAACACTGTACTTACTTCTTTCCTAGTATACACTGGTCAAACTTAGATTGATATAACTTTTATAAATAATAAATAAAAGTATATAACTTTTAGTTACTATTGAACCATTAGTTATCAACCAGTCATTAAATAATTTGATCATTTACTATTTTATAAGATAGTTAAATATGTATGTTGTTATTTAAAATATATATATATATATGTTAACTCCTAAAAATACACGAGAGATAAACAAACAAAATTTTATAACAGAAAAATGGAAATACATATGTAACTAACAATAGCAAAAAAAATTATTATTTTAAAATAAATTAAATGTTAAAAGATTCACCTGTATAAGTACATCAAAGTGTAGAAAAAATCTCCCATTAATAAAAATGAGATAGTTTATTAAAATAAATTTAAATGATAGAAATAAGTTTTTTTTATGGAATTTAATTGATTTCAACATTTTTTTCGCGTTTAAGGGATGTGGTTAAGATGTTTTTGAATTATATATCTGAAAACCTTGCACAATATGATAGATAGTGATAAATTTATTACAATTAGTTGTTTTTTTATTAAATATATAAATGTGTAATTTTAATGTGATAACTATCTAGTCAAATTGTATTTGGAATTTGTCTTAAATTATTTTTAATTTATTACCATATTTTACCATCATAAATAATCAGTTATAATTATATTTTTTAAATAAAATATAGATGGAGAATTATATTCTTGGGGTTCAAATGAGTTTGGACAACTAGGACTTGGATCAAATATTACTTCTATAAATGTTTCTAAACCAACTTTAATTAAATCATTAATTGGCCTTCCCATATCATTTATCACTTGTGGTGGATATCACAGTTTTGTTATTTCAAAATCGGGTAAATTACTAATCATTATTTTAATATAAATAGTATTAATAGCAATAAGTAATTTGACAAATAGCATTTAGGAATTTTTTTTTAATAATACAGGTGCGGTTTATGGCTGGGGTAAAAATACTTTTGGGCAACTAGGATTAAATAATGAAATTAATATGAGTGTACCAGTGCAATTAAAAACTTTAAGAAGTATAAAAGTAAAATATATTGCAGCAGGAGAAGATTTTTCTGTATTCTTAACTCAGGTATAGTTTGATATAGTTAATTTTAAAAATTATTGTAAAAAATATTGTTTAATATTTTTTACTTTAATTGTAGGATGGAGGTGTTTTTACATGTGGTGCTGGTATGTATGGACAATTAGGTCATGGATCTTTTTCAAATGAAATTGTTCCTAAAAAGATTTTGGAATTAATGGGAAGCACTGTAACACAAGTGTCATGTGGCCGGTAAATAAAAAAATATTTAGTTATTTACATTGAATCATACAACAATTTGAATTTACTTATCTTTTATTTTTGTTGCATTATAAAACAAAACAAAATTTAGTATATAGAATATTTACAGCTACCTTTATTACTAAGTTAACATATTTCAATTACATTTTTTACTCAACGACTGGCAAAATTGAGGCCAAAATACTTAGTTAATAGCTGTACACTAGAGGTAAACTACCTATCATAAATCACATGCTGTGATATATAGATATTTTGAACACAAGACTAAAGATGGTTAATTTATATTTAAAATAATCTGAAAATTAATTAAGTATCAAAAAAAAGCTGACGAATATTACTTAAACTTCCTTGACCATTAAGGTGCATTTTAAATAATGATCTTTGATATAGTTATAATTATCTGAATAATGGCATAACATGCTATTCTTATGGGCTAAATTTTCAACATTTTTAAAAAGTTTTCTTACAAAAAATTTGATGAATTCATGACTAGTTTTAGAAAAATATTCTATTAGCTACTAACACCAAGATGAGGATAAATTGTGTCCGGTGTTTAATTCAGGTTTAATTTAATTTAGTTGTTTTTGAAATTCATAGGAATATTTAATCAATTATTAATTTTAAGACCATATTTTTTTGTTATTTATCTTCTTTTACTTGTAGCAATTTTGTTAAATAATGACCAAAAATTGTTTTTTTTTGTTGGCCATTATTCATAGGACCTTCCTGGAGAAAATTCTGAATTCAAAACTGGTTGTGTAGATAAGATGCCTTAAATTTTATTCAAATTTACAAACTAATAAATTTTAGTATAATATAACTTGATTATTAATCTTAATGTTTTTTTTTCAAGGCGCCATACATTAACATTGGTACCTTCCAAAGGTCGAGTGTATTCATTTGGTTTAGGTGGTGTTGGTCAGTTAGGTACTAAAGTATCTCTTAATTCAAATACACCACAGTTGGTTTTAGGACCTTGGCTATCTCCTTTTGGAACATCAATAATTGAAACAAATAAACAGTACATTGTCAAAAGTATTTATGCCGGAGGTGATCAATGTTTTGTCAAAGTTACAAACAAAATGGTATTAAAAAAAACGTTACTGTTATATTATTAATTGATTAGGCCATATTTATTATTTTAGAATAATTTTGATTTAATAAATCACTAGGGTTTACATTTTTCAGCTTCATTTGTGTTTTTTTTTTATAACTTGATTTTGTTTAGTTTGTCATTAACTCAAAAATTGTATCTATTTTAAGACATCACTATCAAAATTTAGAGAAAAAAATCTTTTTACTCCCTAAAATGAGGAAAAATGTTCCAAAAAATACTATTGTTGAAAATAATAAATTTTGATTTCTTCAATTCAAAAGTGCTTTATATAAAAAAAAATATAGATCAAAATGAAACTTCATTTAAGAATACCTTAAATACCATCACTTTCTTTAGACATATTTTTTATGAAAATATGACTATATAATTATATTTTGTAATTAGAAAATTCATACTGAATATTTTATTTTATGTTTGAATAGAAGCATTTATTTTTTTTTATAAAAATATTATATAGGAAGACATACCATCAGATGATTATCGAATTTTACAGCCAAACTCACAAATTTGGACTGTAAAATTATCTGATGTTCTGAATTTGTCTACCATACAACCTGATGTACCAGTTGACCAAGAACGAATGTTGTATGTGTTTTTTACCTAATTATTTTTATAAGTATAATTTAACTGTAATGTATGTTTTAATTTTTTAGGTTTGTTGAAATAGTTATGAGTAGTTTATCTTGTTTAAATGGATCATTTTTATTGTTATATGATAAACATTATTGTTGTACAATAAATAATTCAGGAATAGATTTAGAACTAGCTTCACAGTGTTTTGATGTAATTAGTCATGTACATAATACATCATTAAGTGATCTGGTAAGAAATTTTTCTTAAATTAGGAATTTTGAGAAAAGACAAGACAGCTTCATTTTGTAACAATCAAAAAGCAAAAATAAATACATGCAAATATATGTATTTTTATATCTAAAATAATAAATAATGTAATTTTATATTTTTTGAAAAATATCATAAATAAATAGTTTAGACCTATATTTTGTCACCCTAGAATTAGTGGATCATCTAACTCAAGAAAATATTATTATTTCAACAATATAATCTAATTTTTTTAAAACAAATTATTTTTACTAATGTTATATAATCTTTATTCCTAAGTGTTCAATTATTATATGACTAAATTTTAAGAAAAAAAAGGTCATTCTAACAATTAGATAAAATAAAAATAAAATCATTTTTAAATAATGAGTTACCTTATTTATGTTCTTAGTCTTAAATTTAAATAATCTCATCTTATTTGAATACTTACTATGGTGTTTTTAGATTCTTACTTCCATTGCAAGTGCTGTTGATTCTTTATCTATTTCACCACCTGATTTAGAAACTCTAAGATTTTATTTAACTTTACCGTTGTATCATGAATTTAAAAATACTACCAATGCTTCTATTCTTCAAATTCCTTATGCTGAAGCCTTATTGTGCCAGAAACCACTCGAGTTAGAAGCTTTAGGTAAGTTTTTGTTACTAATTATAATTACCTATTAAAATTTAAACTAAAATACAGTAGAATCTTGATATTTTGAAGTTATATTCTCTTGAAAAACCTTGATGGCTCAAAAGAAAAACTATAGATAACTATAAAGACATTATTTGTAGTTCATAACAAATTATTGTAGGATTTTTCAGTGTTTTTATATTTAAAAAATTGACAGTGATAAATTTAAATTTATTGCTTTTATTGTATTGAATATAAAAGCCAATTAAAACTTCATTAAATTGAACATTTCCAATTGGGATTGATTAGTTAATTGTGTATGGATAAATATTTTTGAATGCAAAAATAACTTAAATTAATTTAATAATTTATTGGAGTATATAGTTTTTATCAATAATATATTGTGATTAAGTAATGTAATCGTATGAAAATAAATATTGTTATGAATAAATGTTATATTTTATATAAAAAAAAAATACAATTTTTAAATGTTTGATTAGAACAAGGGCTAAATTTTATAACTTATAAAAAAAATATTAGGCTAAGTTTAAAATAAAATATACTATTTTATAAATCTTTAATTCAGTTGATTTAATGATAATAAATAAGGAAGAATGACTTAAATGTGTTTAAAAATAAATAAACTCATAGTTAGTATCTTCTCCACTTTGCATTGAAGCTAATCAAATGATTTTTTCTTATGAGAACACCAAAATTTGGGTTTTGGCTTTATTTGAATTCTTTAAACTCAAGTTAAAATATTCTATTAAAACCTTGATAACTTGAATCCTTAGTATGACAAAAATCTAGAGAAAAAAAAATTTCCATTGAGCTGTGATTTTTCGAATTTTTAACTTTTAATATAAACAAAATATAATTGTAAAAGGAGTAGTGTGGTACAATGGATATAATAGTTGTTAAAATGTTCTTAGTGTTATGCTGCATCTATTGTTATTAGTTTTTGTGTACTTAAATTATGGTAAATAAACATTTTATCCTAAACATTCCCATAAATACCAGTTCAATAAACACTGGGTGGTGTCAACCAACCTAAAAATTTGGTAAAGTAACTCTTGGCTTAAAACATAACCATTAAATGCTTAGATCTTTTATAGAAAATAATGTTTAAATATTACTTATGTACAACTATTAAAATTTATACATTTTTTCTTATATATTTTGGTTTATATCATGTTAATGAATAATTACATAAATTATAATAGAAGGTCTACATCGCTTTATTAGAAACACATCGTGCCTCAATTTTTATTCTGTTACACTGTATTATATAAGATTTTCTATGCTCTTCAAGTCAAAAAATAGCTTATTAAAAAGGATGTTATTTATGAAAATAAATTATTATTTATTATCACTTCAAAGCTACCTAATAAAAAGAACAGTATTCAAAATAAAAATATTAGATTTCTTATATTTTACTAAACTCTTTTTATTTAGGTTGTACATTTTTTATTTATTTTAATTCATAAAGTTTACGTGTATAATTTATGCTTTTTTATACTTTTATTTAGATATGTGGATTGTCGGAATGCCAATTAAATATTTTGATAATTTGATATCAATCTTTAAAAACTTACTTATAGATCAATTAAATTCAAATACCAACCCTTTGGTTAGTATTTTATTATTAACTAATAAAGTATTTATTACATGTATATATTTGTAATATGATCTCATTTTTTAAATGTTTTATTGTGTAGAATACAAATTGGGATAAAGCACTAGTCTTATCTGCATCTTTGTTAGCTAAATTAAATAAACTAAATTCTAATTTAAATGGACATCAAGTAAAAAAAGGTCAGCTTAAAGTACCTTATACTACTTTTTATATTCCTCAATTAGCAGATAAAATTGACATTCAAAATGATTACATGAGATGGACTCATGCAGACATTAACGGATTTAAAGTATGTTTAATCAATGTTTTGTTTAATGTTAAATAAACAAACAATTTTTTTTTTTAGGATCATGGTTTTTATTTTTGTAATTATGCATTTTTATTTGACGCTGAAGCCAAAACAATACTTTTACAAATTGATCAAAGACTTCAAGTACGCTAAGATTTTAAAATTATACAATAATTCCAAGTATATTAATCAAAATTTTATATACACTAGTGTGCACAGTAGCTTAGCCATAGATTCTCAAGAGACCATGTCCACTTCTATAGGCTCTAAATTATGTAGTATAATTCTATTAACATAAACTACTAAATTATTAACAATATGATTATAATTAGTTTAAGACTGGTGATAATTTAGATGTATAAATAAAAAATGTTACTTATAACTTTGTTATAAGTTTTATACACGGGACTACAAGGAACTATCATCAGAAACAAAAATATACTTTTCTAAATCAACTTTTCGTGATGTTATCAAATGTGCAATTAGACTTTTTCTATCACTTTTAAGTTTTAATATTATTATTTATTATTAAAATATAAGTATTTACATACCAAAAAAAAAATTAAGAACAAAAAAACGTTTTTTTAATTAATATTGATTTTGATTATTAATATGTTAAAAATAAAATGACATATTTAACCTACTTTTTTAAAGTTGATTTTTGTGAAAGTTTATAAAAAAAAAATTAATTTATTACCATAACTTTTAGCTCAATTTACAAGTTTGAAATTGACATCATTAAATAGAAAATTTTATGAGAATTAAAAAAATTGTATAGTTAAGATTAATATGCAATCAACAAATTTAATAACTACTATTTATAGTAATTGTATCAGAAAAGCTCAATATTTTTTGCATTTTTATCGTAATAGATAATTTAAATATAAATAATAGTACTCCCCTTGTCAGGTATTTTAAAATAAAATAAAATACAAAACCCTGAATTTTAACACAAAAATAGCATATTTTTGAATACGGTAGTCATTTTCACCATGAAGACTAATCCAAGGTCAATTTTTTATTTTTCAAATTAAAATATATTACATAAGCTTTAATGCAAGATATATATAAAAGTGTCAGTCTTTCCAGAAAATGTTCAAAAGTTATGTTAAAAAAGTTAATTTTATGAAATATTTGTCATGTTGAAACCCTCCCTAAGGGCAGGTAATGGGTCAAATGTTCACAAAAATATACCAAATGATAGTGAAAAATACCTAAGGTATCTATAAAAAAAAATTATATTGATTTGTTAATTATTAAAAAAGTTATGGCAGTACATGATGGATGTACTTTAGAAATTTTAATCCATCAGTTAAATGTACAATTTCAACAAAATATTAGGTTGAACTTATCTAATTATGCTTTTTTAAACAAATTTTTAGCATATTTAAGTGCATATCTTCTAATATTTTTTGCAAAATTGGATCTTACTGATTTTATTATTTCACCATAATATATTTATATTGTGTTTTCTTACCAACTCATTTTCCAGAGTAGATCTATTATTTTAGCTGTTTAGTTTAAATGAGTTTGACATTAGTTTTATTGTTTAATATTTATGAACAACTATCCCTCTTACAAAAGAATCTAAGGTACCTGATTTCACAAATGAATTTGAAGTCATTCTATAATTTCACTATACTGATGTGTGAATACAATCATAATCAAGTTACTTATAATTACAAACTTTTATTACTTTTGTGGTGAATGTGGATAACTAATCATTTATTGTTTCATAATCCTGTTAGATCCTATGAAAAAATATAATTTCATTGTTTTATATATTAAACTTTAATGAATCTTTTGTTTCACTGAAGTATTTGGAGTCAAAGAGTGAGAAGTAGCTTCAACGACAAAGCATTGCCTTTAATAGATAATAATGAAACTTAAATACATATCTGAAAAAAAAAAGTTCAGTGTTTATTGTTTTTATTTGCAGATGCAACAAGCTATGCATGCAGCAGCAACTAGAGCATTTACCCAAATGTTATTTTTAGATGGTAGTAATAATTCATTGAACCAATTTATTGAGCTGACTGTTTCACGAAATAATTTAGTTGAAGATGCAATTCATGAATTATCTCAATATACTGAACATGATTATAAAAAACCATTAAAAGTTAGTAATAAATATAATTGTTTTAATATAAATAGTGATTGATTTATGATTGACTGCAAAATTTCTCTTAAATATTAATAACTTTTGGTTTTGTTTAGACTATTTATTTCTCGATTTTTATGTGACTAAAAAGTTTTAAACTCATTCTTTTTTAATACTTATATCCTAACTTTATTTTTTTTAATGACAACATACATATTTAAGTAGATTATAGCAAAATAACTGGTTAATTACTTTTGAATATGTATGTTGGAAGTTATTAACACTTATAAGCTGGAAGTGAGGTAATGTTATGTTATTTTAATTACTATTTAAAAAAATAATGTTTATATCCTTATAAGGAGTAGGGATAGACCTAATAAATATTTTATAACAGATTAATGAAAATGTATATGTAACTAAGAAAGCCAAATAAAATTATTATTTAAAAAAAATTGAGTGATTAGAAATAAATAAATAAATATTACTCAACAAAACAAAAAATAATTTTTACTATTATTATTGTATTAAGAGAAATTTAGTGATTATTGATAAGTATCATTCTATATATGTTAAGGTAATTTAACAATATTTAATTATAACATTTTTTATTACTGTTGTTTCTATTAAAATGTTAATGTACGAAATGATATTTCAGTTATGACTTATGCAATAACTTTAAAAATATAAGACATAATATAATCTTTAATTTTAAGAAGTTAAAAGTACTTTATGTTGTATAATTTTTCAAAAATTTGGCCCTAGATTTTTAAAATTATGTTAACTTTTGTACTTTAGATTAACACAACTATGTTTAACCAGCTTAAAATAAGAATTATTATAAAAATTATTAGCATTTTTATACCAGGGCAGGATTAGTAAAATAAACAGCTTCACCTTTAATTATTATATTATAGAGTAAATAACTTCCAAAATGCAAGTTTAAAAATGTTTAACGGCTGGTCATATTTTTATTTGTAACGTAGGTTACTAATAATTTTGTGGTGAGGGTAAGACACTCCCACATCTTATTGTTTTGACTCTTTTCACAAAGATTTACTAATTATGAAAGGAGACTAAATGGAATCTTAGTACACTAATAATTTTTAAGTGCATTGTATTTTTTGTATAATTACAATTTGTAGATGCATTAATTAAAGTAGACATGTTCAAAATACATAGCATAATAATCAAATAATTCTTAACTACCTACTTATTATATATACTTTTAATTTTCAAAATCATTTAAGTTTCAACTGTTGTATTTTATTGAAACTTAGTTACAACAACAGTATATTATCTTAAAGTAGATAATATTGGTAATATCAACATTCATTTTCGATAAAAATTGAAACATTACATTTGAAATAAACTAAAATTCATTTGCATAGCTTTTTGACTTAATAACTCATACAGAATTATATGAAATCACTAATTTATAATGAAATATAGGAAAATTGATAATGGGTTAATCTAAAATAATCCTTTCATATATACTGTAATTGTGACACAGAGAATAAGTACACCTACACATAGCTCTACTTTGAAGAAGAAGATACAAAAATGATTGTTTATCAGATTTAAAATTTTTTCATGTATATTTATTTATATTATAAGAACTAAAAAGTTTATATTTTTTATTTTATTTAAATTTAGGTAAAATTTATCGATGAAGAAGCTGAAGATGCAGGAGGTGTAAAAAAAGAATTTTTTATGCTTCTCATTAAAGAAATTTTAGATCCAAAATATGGTATGTTTATCAATTCCAATGAAACAAATATGATTTGGTTTAATGATTATTCTTTTGAAGACCTTACGATGTACTATTTAGTGGGTGAGTATTTTTACTTTAAGATTTTATTTGTATTAAATAGAAATGATTTTGTTGGACAAATAATGATATTAAAAGTGGAAACTTATATTTGTATTATTTTTAGGTTTAATGTGTGGCTTAGCAATTTATAATTTCATAATATTAGATTTACCATTCCCTCTAGTATTATATAAAAAGTTACTTAATGAACCTATTACACTACAAGATCTTAAAGATCTTCAACCAACAATGGTTAAGTAAGTATTGCAAAATGACATTTTTCATGAACTTTTATCTGAATAAATTGTATTTTTCTTTAGGAGTTTTGAAGAATTGTTAGCATATAATCAACCTGATCTTGCTGAGATATTTAACCTTACTTTTGAAATAACGAGAGAAGTTTATGGAGAAATTCAAACTGTTCCATTAAAACCTAATGGATCTAATATAGAAGTTACACAAGAAAATAAGTAACATATTTTGGAATACAATGTACATAAATGACTTATTAACTTATTCCTAATTATACTTAGACATGAATTTGTACATCTTTATGTTGATATGATATTAAATCAAGGAGTTGAAAAACAGTTTAAAGTATTTAAAGATGCATTTTTTAAAGTTTGTGGTGGTAGAGTTTTGAGATTATTTCATTCACAAGAGCTCATGGCTGTTGTTGTTGGAAATCAAGATTATGATTGGCACGAGTTAGAAAAAAATGCTCAATACAAGAATGGATATACAGCAGATGATCCAACTATTAAGTTATTTTGGGAAGTTTTTCATGAATTGGAGATAGAACACAAGAAAAAATTTTTACTATTCCTTACTGGTACAGATCGTGTACCTGTTATGGGCATGAAGGCAATTAAGGTGCTAAAATTAAATAAAATATCATCAACTGACTTTTATTTTTAATTTTATATAATTTTTTAGATATACATTCAACCTACCCAAGATGATAATTTCTTACCTGTTGCACACACATGTTTTAATTTATTAGACTTGCCTAAGTATCAATCTAAAGGAAAATTGAAATACAAATTAACTCAAGCTATACATCAAACTCAGGGATTTTCTTTAGTTTAAGAATAAAAAAATATGACACATTCCTATTAAATTAATTACCCATACTAAGATTTTAACAAAATAATTTTATTGATGAAGGAATATTATGTGAAAGAGTATAGGATATTAACTTTTGTTATTAAATTTTAACATAAATCAGGGTAATACTAATTTGTACTACTTGAATGAGTAAATATAAATTGTTACCATTATTGTTGAAATTAGTTTTAATATTAATAATTGTGCTTTGGCTATTAAACCATTTATTTTTTGAACCAGTAAATATTGAATATATTATATCTGACTTAATTATAAAATATCCTCAATATCTGTATTGCTTAATTTTTTGCATGCTTTATGCTAGTTATAAATCCAATTATATTATAGTTATAGCTAATAATCAATGTGATAATGTTATTTTATTTTAAACTAATCATAATATCTTTTTATACTTAATTTGAATCATCGGTCACTGGAGAAACCACGTAATTTAGTGTTTTAGCTATAATAATAATTATTATTTTAGACCCAACCCAACCAATCTATGATAAAATCATTAGTATATATGCACTTTTATCTCATTCAAATAGCAATATTGAGTTACCATAGAAATAGTGGAAATCTAAAAATTATAGTGTTCTTCATATGAATTATTAGTTAAAGTTATTTATAATAATACTTAGTCATTTATTACTAATATAAATATCATTATTGTTTATATATATATATATTTAATTAAAACTAAAAAAAATAATAATATACTTAAAATTACATAAGCGTATTTCAGTAATATATTATCATTATCAGCTCTAAAAACACCTTGATCATGTCAGTATTCATGCATCTTACAACTCTTTTCATCGTTTTAATTTTTTTAGGCAGTAATTTGACCTAATTTAGAGGTTACTTTTACAGTAAAAAAACAGTAGTACAGTGAGGTCACTGCACAGTTTGTACGTGGCATTGTTGGAACAAGTATAGATGATATCAGACAGTGATTAAAATCACTATTATAAAAAACACTTCAATGCAAAACTGTAGATAGTGTTTAATTTTTAGAAGAAATTGTTGGATTATTCCAATAGCAACATTAACTTCTATTTCCTTAATTATTTCCTGATTAGTAGTTTTTTGATTTATAAGTTTAATATATGAATAAATACTTAGTAATTTATAGTTTTAATTATATTAATTAATCTTAGTTTGAAATTGATATCCAATAATTTAATATTGTAAACTTTACGAAGAAATGATAAAAAAATTATGAAGTATTTGTAAATTTTGTTACTTCCATGGCAAACGTCTATAAAAGTTATAGTGCTTGATGCAATAAACACTAAATTTTAACATATATATGTTATAAATTGAGTGGAAAAAATTTTTTTTTCTATATGCATTTTTAAATTTTGATCCCCTGTATTAAGGGAAATAGTCTGATTTAAAAAAAAAATTTGTTGGATGAAAGAAGTATATAAATATTATTTTTCTTTAAAAAATTGTTTTGATCCATACATTTTTAAAAAAGTTTTGGCATTATAAATTTTAAAATGTAAAATATCAAATCGAGAATTTTCACACGAAAATAGCATTCGGTAGCCATTTTCACCACGAAGACAAATCCAGAGGTCAAATTTTTTGTTTTCAAATTAAAGTATATTACATTAGCTTTAATTTAAGATATATATAAAAGTATCAGACCTTCCAAAACACTTTCAAAAGTTAAGCTGAAAAAGTTAATTTTTTGTGAAAAGTTGTCATTTTACATCTCCCCTTGTGGGCAGGTAAAGGGTCAGATTTATAAAAAAAAATATATCAAATATTAGGTAAATGCATCTATAATAAAAAATTATATCGATTTTATCATTTTTAAAAAAGTTATGGCAATTTTCAGTAAAAAAAAATTGAAAAGATGTCAAATTTTTAAAATTGTAATTTTTTGGGGGATTTCCCCTATTTACGGGGAACGAGGGAAATTTTTTCAATTTTTGTGGGTATTGTTTTCGACTAGATACGATTTGTGATCTTTTGACATATCGTTGAAAGAAATCGGTTTGATGAGAGCTGAGAAAAAATGGTAACAGACAAAAAAAAAACACATCATAGTAAAATTAATACCTTTTCAGCTTCACGTCGATGCTAACAGTGTACATTTTATAAATGCAATCAATTAACAATAATAATGGGCGATAAATAACAAGGAAAATAATCCAACCAGATGGTATATTAATAGCAATTGTTCGCGCCAAGTGTGAGAACTGCACTGATTGGGTGTAGTCAGCTGGTAGTGCTTGTGCGCTATCACCTGTTAAGACGCCTTATCAGCTTATTACCGTGTTGTTCGGTCGGTTTTTTATTCAAAATAAAGTGTGTACCGGTTGTTATTATTATATAGTTTAGTTTTTCAGTTACATTGTTTTTTTTCATTTGAAGTAATTGTTGTTTTGTTATTAATCAGTAAAAACTTTGCTCAATTTTTCGTTTTAAAATATATCGTTCATATTATAATTGCAAATTCGTATAGTTGTATTCTGTTTTATTTTTTATTGGTTATAACATTATTACATTAAAGTTACAGGTGGTATATCACCTTTATAAATGGTAGTTCATTTTATTCATGGTATTCAAACAAAATTAAAAACTGAATGTAAGTAATATGGGTGTTTATATTTATTGATTATTTAATTCATCAACAATAAAAATTAGTGTTGTTATTTAAATTATTTCTTTATATTTATTAAGGTAACCAATCCTATTTTGGATAAACAAAAAATATTTTGTATTTAACAAATTCTAAATTGTATAGGAAATTTTTGTTGATTAATAGTTGCCCCTATATTAATCCGTACGGCAAAGTTCTAATTCCCATTTATATTTGGGATCTTTTTTTTTAGAACAGCCCAGGCGGTAACAAATAGCAGTAATATTAGTTTAATACACTCCATTAAACGGTGAATTTTGAGCAATAAATTCAATCAACTGTTTTTAGTAGATATAAAATATATTTTAAAAGCGGCGAGTAATTCATTTATTATTTTTAATTCGATGGTCAGATATTTGAGAAAATTAATACTGAAGACAATGGAGCCACAAGTAGTAAAAGTGACAAATTCTTATAAAAAATTAGTTGATAAGCAAACTAGCATCGTGGTGTTTATAGCTTTAACAATGTTTTGAACGCTCTACCCCTTTCAATTATATAGAGTCTATATTATAGACTTATGAGATAAACGTTGCTATTTTACTTATGAATTCATTTCCATAATTTGTTCCAGAGAAAACATAAAAAAGTGACTATTGGATAAAATAAGAGCTGTTTATCTTACCATTTGACAGCCTAGTTGTGTTCTGTCGTGCAATATGTTCACAGTACTACATTTATGACATTTTAATCTTGTTAGTCCGATTTTGAATTTGTCACTCATACTACTTGCTTCGATTGACTTCAGCATTAATTTTCACAAATACCTGTCCATTGAATTAAAATTAATCAAAAAAATTGTCGCCATTTCGTTGTTGAAATGTAGTATTCTACAACTGAACCAAAAATTGTTTTTTTAAATATAAATTTTTTTTTTTTTTTTATTCAAATAACTCTTAATAATTTACATCTATACAAAATATATGCACAACCGTAAATGGATTAACAGTAGTGAAAAAAAAAAAATTACAATATGACTTGAATAGCATGCAGTAGGGGGGCACCCAATGGAGCTAAATATAAATTTTACATTGTTATCTTATAAATAAGTTAAATTTGTATGCCATTTAAAAAATAAAGTTGGTGTCCTTATAATACATACAGGGCGAATCTAAAAAGTATTTAACAATCTATAATTGAGGAATAAATAGTACTCAACAAACATATATTATTTATTCATATATTATAAAATGTAATAAGAAAATTTTAAACTTCCATCAAACAACAACAATTTCTGCTAAAAATAGAACAAAAAAATAACTATAATGTAATGTAAGTGGTGCTTGAATAATTAGTACTAAAAATTGTCATAACCGTCATATTATACATTTTATAAACGTATTTTATTTACTATACTAATGGACAATAAATATGAAATAGATAAATAACTCGACTGGACAGTCTATTAATAGCAATAATTTTAGTATATTTGAGCGACAAATTCAAACAATCGTTTTCAGCAGATGGAACAGAAATTTTAAAAACGGCGACAAATTCAAATAAAATGAAAGTTAATAAGCAAACTGGCAACGTGTAGAATTTAAAGCCTTAAGAGGCTTACACACTAGGCGTTTAAACGCGCGCGTACGCGTTTTTAAAAACGCGGCGTTTTGAACGCAAACGCCGTTCATGTTCATACTACAAGCGTTTTGACGCGTTTTTACAAAGAAAATTAGCCCGCCAAAAGTTACAGTATAATCATAACAGATTCCTCGTGGTAGCATTTGCTCTGAATATTTTTTTTTTTTTAAAGTATAAAATTAGTTAAAATAAGTATGGATACATTAGATGATGTTGAAGTTGCATGCGTTGTATACGCCATGTATCTACGCTGTACAAAAAAACATAAAATAAATAAAAAAACAACTATTCGTAAACATTGGGTTCACCCCCTAAATTTAAAAAGACCTCGAGAAGGTCAATTTCAAGTTAATTTTTTAACTTTGAGGAGTTATCCTGAAGAATTCTTCAGGTACTACCGTATGTCTACACGCTCGTTTGATGAATTGGTAAGTTGAGTTATTTACTGTATTTTAAAATTATTAACTGTAACATAAAAAAAAACATTTTATTTTAATTTTACTACTAGACCTAAATATATATATATAATATATATTTTATATATATTTGCCATAAAAAGGCCAATTAAGTATTTCCTGGATGATTATAAAACATTAAAACACACATTTATAAACTATAATTTTTTTAGGGTAAATGGAGTATTTGTAAACATGGCAAAAAGACTGACGAACATTAAACATAATTAACAAATTATATTTCTAGGACATTGAATTTTGTAAAAAAATTTAATTTTATATTTTTATTTTAAAGGAATTTACATTAAACCCAATTAATCAGGAAAAGTTTGTAAGACATTTTAAAAAACAACTTAAAAAACTCAAAAATAATTTTACCGATATCATTTATGAAAGAAAAATTGTTTACTTAAATATTTATATTCAAATTTATATTTATGATAACATGCGATTTGTATTGTTTAATTTTAGCGATCGGTCGCGTCCGAACGCATGTTTTCACTCAAAGTGTACATGGTTCAATGTAAATTCGGGTGTTTTATATACAGCGATTAAACGCCTAGTGTGTAAGCCTTTTTAAGAATGATTTCAACGTTTTGTCTCTTTAAATTATACAGACTTATAAAAGCAACGGTGCCAGTTTGTTTAAACTTATTTCTAATAAACGGGACACGAACGATCATTGACACTTAATATTATTCATCTAAATATTTGAATTTGTCGCTCTTACTACTTGCCTCGATTGACTTCAGTATTCATTTTGCCAAATATATGTCCATCGATTTAATTAAGTAGTCAATAAATTTGTTGGTAATTTGATGTATAGTTTTCAATTTATTGCTCTAATATATTTATGACTATTTTAATAATAAGACGTTTCTCAGCCGTGCATTTTTGTTTACCTAAATATAAAAATAGTAATAATTTTCAAAGTACTAGTCCAATGGATATTATCGACAAGTCATTTTTTAAATTAGACTATTTTCTATTATTTAAGCAAGTTACAAATGTATGTTGTCATTTAAAAATATTAAGTTGGTATACTAAAAGGATAAAGGAAAAAATTAAAAAATATGTAACTACCTATAAATTTAGAGATAAATAGTTTTCAACTAAGCCAAAAATAATATTTCGAAGGTTATAACTTCAGGAGAAATTTAGGGGATAATAATAAATCAACCACTCTTTGAAACTAATTAAACAACATTTTGAAAATAATTTTAGTAATATTTCATGTAATTTTTATATAACAGTTTGATACATTTATTAAGCTCACAATTTTGTAAACAATTGTTTATATTTTTTAATTTTAAATTAAAAGTTATTACAATGCATAACCCGTTAAATTATCATTAATTACATTATATATTGTCGTACGTCGGTAGTGCCCCAACGTAGACACAAAAGTTTAACACAAATTTATTAATGTTTTATATATATATATATATATTGACGACGAGTTCGTCGTTCGAGCTCTTCTCGAGTCCTCCCGTTGGATAAACTGATCAGCCCCAATCCCTCTAATTAGTGGACTACTAAAGGGGTAGAGTTTAGACCCGTCAGCACAGTATAGCTCAAAAGTAGCAGACTGAAGGGTGGGTCCTTGTCAGCCACCAGCACAACTACTTTTTTACTATACCCACTAAAGGACGGTTAAGCCCAAAAACTAGCCAGCTCGTACACTAATTATTAAGATTGACTAAAGGACCAGCAGTCCAACCTAGACTCTAGCCGCACACACACACACNCTTGACTCTAGCTGCACACACACACACAATTCTAGGAACACGGTGAATATAAAATATTTGCTCTAAGTCCAGGTTTTAAAATAGCTATTTTATTTAAGAAACGTATCAAACACAAAGTCAAAAAGTAATATCAAAAATGTAACATAAAACAAAATTAAATCGTACAAAGACACTCGCGTACCCGTAACTCGACGTTTTTTCGACAAAAACGTCCAGTTTCCTCTCGCCCAGTCTCGTCCTCCTATACTTTTCATGTTTCCCTATTATATTCTTTTTCCCACCATTATTAATTTGGTTACCCTGTATTTCCCTTTTATATGGAATTATTATATTGCTTAAGAGTTCAAAAATTGCTTACTACTATTGTAAAGCTTATATTATACTAAAATCGACGTAATTCAATACTTCCTCATCTAATTACTACAATATGTAATCTCAAATAAAATATATAAAAAAACTTTAAAACGTCTATCTAACATAAGAATCATGACTGATAAAAATAGAAGAATAACGAATAATAATAATGCAGTAAAAGTGGTGCTTAAATAATTTGTACCAAATATTGACTAAGCTGACATAATAAACAGCATACTTTGTACAAAAGCAATTTATTTACAATATTAATGGGCAATAAATAAGAAATAGAAAAATAATTCAACCAAACGGTTTATTAATAGCAATAATTTTAGTATATTTGAGCGACGAATTTAAACAACCGTTTTCAGCACATGAAACAGATATTTTAAAAACGGCGACAAATTCAAATAAAATATAAGTCAATAAGCGTTAAGAATGAATTCAATGCTCTGTCCCCTTTAATTATACAGACTTATGGAAGCAACGTTGCCAGTTTGCTTATGAATTTATTTCTAACCCGCGGGACGCGATAGAACGCAACTGAGGGACTATTAATTAATGTAGGATATTTATATTGTATCTTACTATTACGCTGCCAAGTCACGTTTTTTCATGCAGTTTTTCAGTGCACTATACATTTATGACATTAATTTTGTTTTTCCGATTATTTGAATGT
Source organism: Daktulosphaira vitifoliae (assembly GCF_025091365.1). Taxonomy (NCBI): domain Eukaryota; kingdom Metazoa; phylum Arthropoda; class Insecta; order Hemiptera; family Phylloxeridae; genus Daktulosphaira; species Daktulosphaira vitifoliae. Next base: position 45,211,864 of record NW_026099574.1, read on the forward strand.
GTTACTCTTACTACTTAACTCGTTAGACTTCAATATTAATATTCTAAAATATATGTCCATCAAATTCTAACTAATTAATGAAATGTCGACTTTTTGTTGTGTTAGTACTCTACAATTTTTCTCTTGTAGTTTATTAGTAATTGGATTTTATTGTTATACATTTTCGGTCGCATACTTCTACTCGCTTAAGTTAAATAAATAAGTTCCGAAGTACTGATTCAAAAATTGTAATGGATCAGTCATTTACTTAATTTACTCTACTACATGCCTCGATTGACTTCAGTATTCATTTTGTAAAATATCGAATTAATTTGTAGCCAATTTGATGTATAGTTTCCAATTTATTGCTCTAATATTTTTATGACTATTTTAATAATTAGACGATTCTCGGCCGTGCATTTTTGTTTACCTAAATATAAAAAAAACCCAGCACAGGGGGTCGCGGCACAGTGGTGACGTGACATAGTTGGATCAAGTATAATAATATCTGACAGTGATTAAAATCACTATCATAAAAAACGCTTTGATGCAAATCTTTAGATAGTGTTTAATTTTAAAAAATTGGTATATTATTCCAAAAGTTACATGATCTGCTAGTTCCTTATTAATATCTTGATTAAGATAAAGTATGTCGAATGAAAAAGGGATTATTAAAAAATATTATTTCTCATAAAAAAATTGAATTGATCCATACATTTTTCAAAAAGTTATAACATTATAAAAGTCCCCTTTTGGCTATATCAATGTTTTCTAACGTTAGTCAGTCTAGTGTCTAGTGTCTACCGTTATAGAACTAACATTATAATTGTATAGCATATTCTTATTTTGAAGTGTTATTATGAAAGTTTATTTTATATAAATATATACATTTATATTAATTGTTATATTTCTCTTGTAACGTAATATTTTTCGTATAATACATTTTACTATTTATAACCAGTATTTCTATCGAGAGTTTTAAATTTATTTCTTTATAAATAATTACTATTTCCTATATACATCTTGGAGGACTCAGTGCGGATAGCCCAATAGGGAATCCAGACGGTAACCCGAACAACAAATAAATATTAAAATTCCCTCAGGCGAGCCTTACAGGTCCGCAACAACATAATAAATTTTATAAATGCAATTTATTTACAATACTAATGGGTAATAAATAAGAAATATATAAATAACTCGACTGGACAGTCTATTAATAGCAATAATTTTAGAATATTTGAGCGACAAATTCAAACAATCGTTTTCAACAAATGGAACAGATATTTTAAAAACGGCCACATATTCATTGATTATTATAAATTCGATGGACAGACATTCGAGAAAATTAATACTGAAGTCAATCGAGCTACAAATAGTAAAAGCAACAAATTCAAATAAAAGATTAGTTATAAGCAAACTGGCAACGTGGTGGTGTTTTTAAGTANGAGCCACAAATAGTAAAAGCAACAAATTCAAATAAAAGATTAGTTATAAGCAAACTGGCAACGTGGTGGTGTTTTTAAGTAGTATGAACGTTTTTAACGCACTGTTCCTTTAGACTTCTCAAAGCAACGTTGCCAGGTTGTTTATGAACTTATTGTTATATCGTGACCACGCAACTGAGTGACTATTGAAGAGAACAGGATCATTCTATCTTACCATTTGCCCGCCAAGTTGCGTTCTCTTATACAGTATATTTACTGTACTATGATACTTTGTTCGACTGACAATTAATACAATAACAATCTGACTGATTAATTCATAAAATTAATCAGTTATTTGTCAATTTTATTAGTTTAAATCAAAAAAATATTTATCATATGTTTTTGTAAAAATTATTATTCATTCTCATCAATATTATATAATTTTGATTTCAGATATTCTAAATGAACACCTGCAACAATTATAAATGTTAATTTACCATTTAGAATAATTGAAAATCCTGTTTTAAAGAAAATAATTGAACGAGGTTTCCCCAACAGAAAATTTGTGTCTCGGCCTACTTTAATGAAAATTATTGAGAACGACTTTCATAAATTATCCTTCAAAATAAAATTTGAGATGTTTAAATGTGATCATATTGCTACAACTACTGATGGTTGGTCGATTTTTAAAAAGTAAATAATAGATTTATTTTTATTTGTATAGGTACATAATCAACAGACTTTATAGGTAGTAATATAATATATTTTGTTAGATCGTACATTGGAATAATAGTCACATAGATTAAAGAGGAATAATTAAGAACTACAAGTCTTTTAAGACCGAAAAGACTAGAAGGGTCATATATCTGTGATATTTTAGCTAAAGCATTAAATGAAGTATACACACAGTTTTAAATTTCGGATAAATAATGTTATTGTACTACATATAATGGTTCTAATTTTGTAAAATGTTTTAAATTAGATCTATGAAAATTAATAACTAAAATTATTTATATTGGTATTGTTTATATTTTTAATTTATATAAAATACATCTGAAAGTATTAATTTTTTCATTTATATTAATGGAAAATCATATTTTAATTAATTTCTCATTTAATTAGTTAAAATTTAACCCTTATTATATTTTTTAGAACATTGGTCATGTACTTGATAATGAAAATCTGAAATTTTTTAATCAGTTGCCTGTGAAACAATTCAGTAGTAAGTGATAAAATAGAAGAAATTGATGTCGTCAATTTGAGCATTTTATATAAAGATGAACAAGATCATTAGTTATGAATAGTTATAATAGATTAAGAAAATAATTATAATTAATTTTATTTTAAATCTTAATTCTTTTATTAAACATTTATGTTTCATACTACATTATTATTTTAGTCTCTATATCACTTTAACTTCAATTGCAATGTAATATAAAATTACTTAAAATTATGATCTAATCAAAATATTAACTTATTTTAAATTAACGATGTAAAATATCAACTATTAATCTTTTTATAAACCTTAGACATATTTAGGGCTATGCTTATAAATTTGATAAACATGATGATTTCAATACAATAATTATACATGATATCAATTTTAAAACTAGGATAATTTATATTTGTTTAAAAATATATATTATTTATATTATGAAGAGAGAAAATGGATGCAGAATATTTAAATGTATAGCTAGTAATAAAATTACAGTTACAAATAAATAATTATTAGTTAAAAGTTTTTTTTAATTTTTCAAAATAATATGATATTAATCATTTCTCTTTATTAGAATTTGTTATACATAAAAAAAATACACACACACATATATATATATATATTCTTTTTATATTTTCATAATATTATTTAGAAAATAAATAACATTTTAATAACAAATAGTTTCTTAATCAATTACGACTTAAAAAAGTATAAAAAGTTTTTTAAAGTGTAAAATAAATATCAAGTGAAAAAATGGGTTCATTACAATTATTAATTAACTACGTTTATTTGTAGATGAGGCCAAAAGCTTGATTCTATGCCTGTATAAATGCGTGTAAATTACATTTTATGTTACTTGAACACACAATATATTTCAGGGGTCGGACGGTTGTTCCAAACTGGAATTTATTGGAAGTCGGACGACAAAGCGTTGCAAACCAGCAATAGCATATACGTCGGTAGTTATTATACAATATAATTGCGGCCCTGGAATTTTTTGATGCTCTCGTCAGTAACGGACGATCCGTGTTTTAGGGCAACCGAAAAATTTGATTATCTGAATTTTATCTCGGGTTCGACCAACGTTTTTGCAAAGCTACAAATTTAAATTTCGAGTTAGAAAGCTAATGAACACTTGCCAAGTAAATCCAAAGATTTTATTTAATCACATCGTACTTACCGCACATATTATTTTGCCAGTATCAATACTGTAATTTTATTTTACGTTATAAATCATAGTGCAGTATATGAGGTTAAATTAACTTTAGTTTCTAGTTAAATCAGATTATCTAATATTAATTAACATACCGATATTAACGTTGGGATTCCTTCTTATATTAACGCTTATATTTTTTTCAAGTTTATTAAAAATTGTAGTTGTATTGTGGGTTACATAATTTTATTACCATTTAAATTTCATTTTGACTTAAATTATTTTGATTCGTTCATTTTTCAAAAAGTTATGTTTGTATTAAGAAAAAAACAATGACAAAATTTACCGATTTTAAAAATACAGGGAACGAGGAATTTTTTTTTAAATTTTTTAGAGCAATGTCTTCAATTAGATACGATTTGTAAACTTTGGAAATATCGTAGAAAGAAATCGGTCTGGTGAGATCTGAGAAATAATGGCGACATACATATAAAAAAACACATAATAAAATTAATAGCTTCTCCGCTTTGCATCGAAGCTAAAAATATCGTGGTGAAACAGAGTATTCTACGCCCGTTTCCAGCCACTTGGAAGAGTACCAATAGGAAGAGTCAAAGTAAATACTACAATGTAACGTTCACTATGAGTACTGATCACTTATTTCGTGGTCGTGTCTCCTTTTAAGATTACAGCAATAACAACTTAATACAAGGTTAATATTTATAAATCAGAAAACATCATTAAAATATAATCTTAACATCTAAATTAAAAGACTATTAAGAGTTAACACATTAAAAATGCCGTTTACAACACCCTTCCCCTTAAAGTGAAATAATATAAAAAAATATATGTATTATTTCTTACATTAGGCTTACTATAGATTAATCATACATTTTATTTAACAATAGTTACATAATACAAAAAAAAAAGGAACATAATTAAAGTTATTATTAATTGTATACATTTTCTAAAAGCCTTCGCCTTAATCTAGTGTGGTAAATTCTACGTTCTGGTTCAGAGTTATTTACAATAGGGTTTGGTTCTATAGCTAATGGTATTTGTTCAGATTGTACTGTACGTCTATTTTTCTTACAGTACTTAACGTAAATATATATTATAAATATTGTTGTAATTATTCCCATTATTCTAAAAAGTATATTAAATATAAAATTATTATTATTATAAAATGTATATACATGTTTATGTGTAAGCAGATCACTAATACGTTCTTGGAAGGTTAATTGAGATTCTAGATTGTTTAAAGCCGCTTGATCTAGTTTTATATTTTCCATTCTTTCGAGATGTAAAGGTTTTTGAATAATTTTGTTGTACAAGTTGTTACAACAAGTTGAATTTAGCAGACTGAATTCTATAGGAATTGCCATAAAGTTTGACTCCAGATTTGTTTGAGTGGCTTCTAATCTGTTAAAAGATACTTTACATTTTTAGTTAAGTGAATAAACTGATTATTATTATTAAAAGGAATAAATATTGGTATTATATAGTAAATATTATAATGATTTATGCTACTCAATGGTAATTTAATAGTGAAAATTAATTTATTATTTCTATAAAAAGTTTTAATTTCTAATATTTTGAATATTTCATTTAAATTATCTATATTAACATTTATGGGTACCTGTAAATTATTTGGTATTTTAGTTAAAATACTATTAATTTCGTAAAGGAATTGTTCAGGCTTTATAATAATTGGGTGCAATTGGTTTCGTTGCGCAAAAATTATGGCTAAGACTAATTTACTAAGTTGTTTATATTGGATTTCAGGGCTATTACTGACGTTTACTATTTTATAGTTAGTTATTTCGGATTGTAGGGCACTCTTTTGCCCTAAAAGAAGAATTATAACTAAATTTAATTATAAGAAGAAACTAGGAAATTTTCATGTAAATTTAATATATGTTTAAATTTAATAATATTAATAGAGTTAATTTCTGTAGAAAATTATTTTTTTAGTCTGTATTACTTTTAGTTCGTATGTACTTTAATATTTTTATTTCCTATTCTTATAGTGGCGTTGACATTATTATTTAATTCAATGATTTTATAAGGTCCTTTAAATTTTGGGCTAAGTTTATTATTTGATGATTCATTTTTTAATAAGACTAAGGCGTTTACATTAAGAATTTATTTTTTATTTTTTATTTTAGAGTCGTAATTTTTTTTATAATTTTCTTTATTTTCAATTTGGTTTTGTCGAGCAATTTGATGAGAAGCATTTATTTTTAGTTTTAAATCGTCCAAAAAGTCATCATATGAATATTTGAATTCAGGGGATTCTTTAACAGCGGTCGGTATTCTAATAGTCCTACCGAACATAAGTGTCGCAGGAGGGTAATTGGTAGCGTTGTAAACCATTATATTATAAGAAAACATAGCAGTATCTAAATATTCATCCCAATTATAATTATTATCTACAATATTTCTTAAATAATTACCTAAAACTTGATGACTACGCTCTAGAGAGCCATTTGATTGTGGTCTATAAGCAGTGGTGTTCATTTTTTTTTATTTTATAAAGTTTACACATATTTTTAATTATATTAGATAAAAAATCAGCCCCTTGATCAGAAAGTATGTATTTTGGAATGCCAAATATACAAATATATTTATAAGCTAAAATTTTTGCTATAGATTCTGCAGAGTGTTCTTGTAAGGGGTACGCGAAAAGAAATTTACTTAAATCATCTTGGATTGTTAAAATATATTTGTTACCGTTTTCTATCATATTAGAGGACCAACAATGTCAACGGACATTTTTTCAAGAACTTCGTTTGATATTGTTGTAATACACATAGGATTTTAATTTTTTTGACAAGAATCACAAGTTTTTATTAAGTTTTTTACATCTTTTCTCATATTTTTCCATTTGTAGCCTAACTGATTTAATTTTTTTATAGTTTTAGAAATACCGAAGTGTCCTCCGACAGGGCTAGAAAATGAATTTCATTTAATAGTGTAATTTTATCATATGTTTCTAGCTGTATCATACAGCCTGTATGTCATCATTCTGACCTAATTCAATTTTTATATCGGATCCTTTAAAAATATACCTGAGTATAGATCTAAATTGTTCCCAATTTATATTTTTATGTTTAAGAATAAAAATATGTTTAATATTTTTACTTAATAATAATTCTTTTAGAGTTTCCACGTTTAAAAATAGTTTTGGGAAATCGTAAGAATCAAAAAAGTTTAATTTATGATAAACGAGTACATAATTATTTTCTAAACTGATATCATTTTGATTAACTTTTATTTGAGGATTAATAATATTTTTAAATTCAAATCTATGATCAATATTTACAGGACAAAATAATACTATGTTCTTAATTTTAGTAGTTTTAGTTGTGTCATTAGAATCTATGATATTTTTAATTAATATTAGTTGTTTATTTTGAACATCTATAAAATTATTGTAACTATTAATTTTAAATATGTCATTATTAGGTTCGTTTTTATTACTATTATGAATTAGTTCATTTAAATTTTCTACTGGTCTAGAAAGTGCATCAGCGTTTGTATTATTAGCTCCTTTTTTATACATAATTTCAAAATTAAAATCTAATAATTTCAATCTCCATTTCATAAGCCTTGAATTGGGATCTTTTAAGTTAAAAAGCCAAAGTAAACATTTGTGGTCTGTCTGAATTTTAAACTTAATACCATATAGATATGGCGTTAAAGAGATTATTTTCTGTATTAATACGAATCTTTTCTAGTTTAGCAATAGCGATTGCTTCATTAATATTTTTAGGGTTATTAGATAATATTATAATTTTAATTTGATTATTGTATAGGCCTCTTTTGAATGCCCCTAATGCTTGATCCTCACACATATTTCTTATAGCTTCTATTTGTATTTCATATTTTAATTTATTTGTATAAGCATGATATAATTTAAATTCTAATTTTTCCATTCTATCACCAAATTCACTAATTGTTACATTTTTGTTTTGCCTAATTGTTTGTAGTTCTACAGACAATTGATCTGGACGAATTTCCTCCCCAAAGTATTCTATAAGCAATGCCCTAAGCTCTGACCAGTCTTTTAATTCTATAGAATTAACAATCTCTTTTGCTTTCCCTTTTATTTTTAGTTTAATAGCCAAAAAAAGTTGCTTGTGTTGCTCTTTGGTTACAATTAAAAAAATATCGTCTACAGCGCTTAAAAATTGGTTTAATTTATTAGAATGGCCTTTAAAAGGTTCGCCTACTAGTTGAGTTAATTCGAAAATTAAAAACTTTTGTGTAGTCATATTTTTTGTTAAAAACCAAAAAACATATTTATTTAAGATTTTAATAATTTATATTAATGGTTTTAAAAGAAAAATAAAGGAGGTTAAATTCCTACTTAAAAATAACTTAAACTAAATACAATATTTAAATTTTAACAAAAAATTGCCCAAAAGAACAAATATTTCACATTTCCTTTGATTGTCGTTGATGTTGAACAAGGTTGAGTTGTTGCAAAGTTGCTTGACAATTTCTGCAAAATTTCAGTTGGTTGACCAGGGATGCCAATTTCTATGGTGAAGCAGGGTATTCTACGCCCGTTTCCAGCCACTTGGAAGAGTACCAATAGGAAGAGTCAAAGTAAATACTACAATGTAACGTTCACTATGAGTACTGATCACTTATTTCGTGGTCGTGTCTCCTTTTAAGATTACAGTAATAACAACTTAATACAAGGTTAATATTTATAAATCAGAAAACATCATTAAAATATAATTTTAACATCTAAATTAAAAGACTTTTAAGAGTTAACACATTAAAAATGCCGTTTACGAAAATATATTTAAGGAAAATTTTCCACTGAAAAAATTTGTTTCAATTGTTGAATTAAGGGATATTTCAAAGAAAATTTAATGATTGAACATTTTATTTCTAACATTAAAAGTTATAATTAATACATATCAAAATAATATTTGGCAATGTATTAATAAAGTACATTTTATTTAGTGTTACAAATTAAATGATATACTCGTATATAAAATTATTGTTAATAAATAATCATTTCTATATTATTTAGGGTATTGTATAAAGTAAATGTACACGAATGGGATAGTTGTAACTATATTATTTCTCTTATAATATTTAGCAGATTTTACTTAAGATTGAAAAGTCCAAGTTGTTTTGAACGTTAATAACATTAGATGTATGATCAAAGTAAAAACCCAACCCAACCTCACTAACTGTACATCACATATAATAATTATTTTGGAACGAGTATATTAAATACACTTGTGGTCACACTGCCTAATATAAAACTCAGTGAAGCACTGCAATGTACAGGCTGATATAGGCAACGGTCTCTCTATATTATTCCATGATCTATAATCATGATTTAAACACATAACCTAAAATATCGTAATGCCACTCAAGCTAGATAATGTAAATAACTTTTTGTAATTATTAAGTTACGGCTTTGCTTACTGAAATAGTTTTCTCATTCACATGCCGACAGGCTAAGTTTTTGTGTTCAATTTTTTATCTACTGTAAAATTTATAACTTAATAAAAAAAAATGGCCAAATTTGATTTGACAAGTAAGATGACAAAGTACTTAGACCGGCATTTAGTTGCCCCTCTATTGGAATTTCTGTGGGCAAAAAAAGTGAGATACTTGTATTTAAAGTTCTGATTAAGTTTAAATGTAGTACTCATTTAATAGATTATTTATAAATCTCATGTTATTAAAAATATAATGTTTAAAAATGTTGTCCATTTATATTTAATAAATATATTAATATTTATATTATTAAATTATTTGCTGGTTTACTTTTTTCAAAATTTATTCTATTTTATTCTAATATTTAAACATTTTTTTGAACTTAATAATGTTGCTCTCTTATATATTTAACATTGTGTTAAACTTTTTTCTAAAATGTTCTTTTAGATATTAATTGTAAGATTTTTGATATGTAAATGTTTTCCTTCATCCTAGCTCATTAAAAGCCTGTGTTATAGTCAAAATATTTCTTTTTTTTTTAATGTTCCCTTTTCATTTAGAATTTTTGTTTTTACAAAGTCATTTATTTCTGAGTACTTAAAGTTTATTACCTTTTTAATTATTTTATTATTTTGCTTAGAAATTTGTTGGTAATATTTAAAATAATTTTGTATTATTAAATAATTGATCACTAGAAAGAATATTTTTGTATTTAATATATACATCAATACTCATTCTAAATTATAAATACTAATTATAATTTTTTTTGTGTTTTCCAGATCTATAATGAAAATGAAATATTATCAGCAAAATTAGACATACTTAATAAGACTAACATGATGGATTATGTAATTGAAATATACAAACAGTTAAATCCAGACAAAGAAGTTCCAGAGGTGAAAATTTAAGTTAAATTTTTTGAGTATTTTATTTTAATTGCTTTTATATTTTATTATAGGAAATGAAATTGAGAAGAGATCAAATAGTTTCACAACTTCATCAATTACAGAGTGAAGTTAATGTGGTTATGAATTTTCTTGGTGATGATAAAGTTATGAAAACTATGGAAACTATGCGGGATCCTAAAACATTATCAAATTACTTAACTAAAGAGTTTAATGTAAGTATTTCATATTTCAGGTTTATTTTTTTATGATTAAATTAAAACAACTTAAATTATTTAAATAGTCTATTATCAAAACTAGCTATATTCTTCTTTTTCTTTTTCCTCGCTTTTATCCTAACTACTTGGGATCGGCCACCTTATTCTAAACTTTTACTTGATACAATCTTCCACATTATTTACACAAACATCAGCAGTCCTCTTATCACATTTATTAGCATTCTTCATTTTTTGGTTTTCCTCTACCTCTTTCTTCAACATTTATTTCTATAACTATTTTCACAGCTTTCCTTTCCTCTCTCCTCATAACATGTTCAAAATATCCAAATCTATTTTTTCTCATCATATCCATGATTGACACTATACCTATACTCACTCTTATGTATTTGTTCCTAATCCTATCTATAGTCACTCCACTCATACATCTAAGCATTCTCACATTTTCTGCTCTATCCTCTTGTCAATTGCCCAACACTCTGAACCAAACATCATAGTTCACTAGTCTTATAGAACTTGCCTATCAGCCTCATTGGAATTCTCTTATCATATAACACATCAAACGCTGCTCTCTCCACTTCACCCACCTGCACTTCATTCTGTATTTTGCATCATCGTCCAATGCCGTTGTTCTTTTGCACAACTGATCTCCTAAATACTTAAAACTTTCCATTTCTCCTATTAAATCCTTGCATATAGTCACTAATCTCATTTCACCTAACTCATGTTCTCCTTTGTCAAACACATTCTCTATATACTCTCTTCTACTTCTACTTATTTCTAATATCTTTCCTTCAAAAGCTGATCTCCACACTTTCAACCTTTAATTTTTTCCTATTAACATTATAATATCAGTAAACAACATGCACCACAGTACCTCTCATTGTATTTCTTTAGTAATTTCATCCATCACTATAGAAAATAAATAAGGGCTTAAAGCAAAACCTTGGTCCACTCCTACTCTTACCCTAAAATATTCTGTTACTCTGTCCACACTTTTTACCCTGATACCAGTGCTATCAGACATATCCTTTATTATATTAATATACCTTTTTGGGAATTTTTCCCATTAGTGTCCACTTTAAAACTTTATCATACCTTTCCTCCAAATCTATAAATATACACAGATTTTTTTCTTTTCCCTATACTTTTCTATTATTTGCCTTGCACAAAAAATTGGTTATCGTTAACTTTCCAGGCAAAAAACCAAACTAGTTCTTTGTTACTTTTGTTTCTCATATATATGAAAATAATAGTTTAAGGTAGAAATGATGGAGAGTATGTACAAGTTTGCCAAGTACCATTATGATTGTGGAAATTATGCTGGTACTACAAGTTACTTGTATTTTTATTTATTGGTCATGTCTCCTACTGATAAAGTAAGTTTATCTTGTTTTTAATTTTTATTCATTAACGTTTTTATTATTAACTTGTATTTTAGAATTATTTGAATGTACTTTGGGGAAAGTTGGCGTCAGAGATTCTTATTCAAAATTGGGATACTGCTCTTGAAGACTTAAATAAACTTCGGGAATATATTGATTCAAACACAAATGGTTCCCCTTTACATTTACTTCAACAACGCACATGGCTCATCCATTGGGGCCTTTTTGTATTTTTTAATCATGTAAAGGGTCGTGACCTTATAATTGACATGTTTTTATACCGACCAAAGTAACTATACTAACATTAAAAACAAAGTGTCACAGTTTCATTTTTAATATTATATTATGTCTTATTAAAGCTATCTTAACGCCATTCAAACCATGTGTCCACATATATTGCGTTATTTAGCAACCGCTGTTATTATTAACCGTTCAAGGCGTGCAGCTATGAAAGACCTTGTTAAAGTTATTCAGCAGGTTTGAATAGTTAAATTATCTGTAAATACTATTATTATACATTTTGATACATCTTTCTTCTAGGAATCATATACATACAGAGATCCAATAACTGAACTTTTAGAAAATTTATATGTTAACTTTGATTTTGAAGGCGCTAGAGATAAATTACATGAATGTCAAATTGTTCTATTTAATGATTTCTTTTTAACTGCTTGTTTGGATGACTTTGTAGAAAATGCTCGCTTAATGATTTTTGAAACATTTTGTCGCATACATCAATGTATTAGCATAGGGTGAATGAGACAACAAATTATTTTAAACACATATTTAATTAAAAATAAATTAAATTTTAATTTTGAAGTTATTGATAATTAAAGGTTATTTTATTTTAGTATGTTAGCTGAAAAACTCAATATGAATCCTGAAGAAGCTGAATGTTGGATTGTAAATTTGATTAGGAATGCCAGATTAGATGCTAAGATTGATTCAAAATTGGGTCATGTAGTCATGGGTACTCAACCGTTATCTCCATATCAACAATTATTAGAGAAAGTAGATACCTTATCTGTGAGATCTGAAGCATTACAGCAACTTATTGAAAGAAAAGTTAAAGCTAAAACCCAAGAGGTAACATTAAAAAATTTTTTTTTGTTTATTTATTAACTATTGACTTTTAATTCTTTTTTATTTGCAGCAAGATCCACTTTGGTATAACCCATGAAACGTTAACAAAAGTAATTTATAAACAATGTTTTTGGTCTCAATTAAACACATTGTAATGCTTATAACACAACATATATTATCTTTTTTTATGTTATCTAAAACTTTACATTTATTATACTGTATAGAATCCTATCTATCTGTAATTTTCCAAAATAAAATAAAAAAAAAAAAGAAAAATTTTTCATTTTTTTAGTTAGTTATTTAAGGTTGGGGGTTGATGCTCCTAAATAATTATGTAAATCATTGATATTTGATTTTACTAATTTAACTCTAATGGTATCCAAATTTAAACATTTATGAGCAGCATATCTGTGACATCCTCCAAATGAATAGTAATAGTTGCCTCCTTCTTTTCCCACAATCCACATTACATCTATTGGTGGAACACTGTCTTTAAGATTAGGATCCTAATAACATAATATACTAAAATAAATAATATTTTTATTGTTTTAATTACTTAAAAACTCAATTTTTCATTATTTCTAATTTCAGGAGTAATACTAAAGAATTTTATTTTAACTTAGGATTGTGCATCATTGTTAAAAACCAAAATCACCTATCTTATCTTTATTAATAACTTGATAGTAGAGCAAAAAAATTTAAATTATAATAATTTTTTTTTTTTTTTATAATTTTTTCTGTTGATTCAATTATAAATGTGAGTTAAGTGCTACCCCAGCATAAAACATTGTAAAATATTAATATGTAAGTAAATCATTTATAAGCTGATGCAAACTTACAACTAAGGAATTCATTAAACTTCTGACTTTATCATCATCGACTTGTGGTGGCAAAGGTCGAATTATTTCATTTATAGGCATTTCGTGTATCTGTTCAATGCTTGCAGAGTGAATACTTGCATACTCTTTATTCATAGCTAAAATGGAATAACATTTTTATTTATTTTTTTTAACATTAATTTTAATAAACTACTAATTACTAAGTTAGAGTATTTGTTAATAGTAAATAATAAATTATTTTCACTCAACCCACACAAATAATTAAATTTGAATGCAAATATGATTTGATAACTTCTGCAGTTATCAGCACAAGAAGGATTTTATTGACGTTTATGAAAAATTAATTATTAACAAATTGATAAATAATAGTATTTTAAACATATTTTTTCGTTTAAATATACGATTAAATTTATTGATAAAGAATTTAATTTACATATGTCAACTCTCTTTAATAATCTACTAAACTATTTCATAATAAATGAGCAAAAAACAAGGTTCAGTTTTACCTATACTAGGTGTTATTCTTAAAATTGCTAAAAATCTCATAGAATTTAAAGAAAGCCTCAAAATCTTTGTTTTGTAAACTATGTTTCTGGAAGTTTAATTACATAAATATTGTATAGGTGTTAACTACTTTTATACTCAAACAAGTATTCAGTTTCGTAAGAGTTGATATCTTATTTAAAAGTATAAATACACATAGTGTTAAAATGTATATAATATTACGACCTTTTCATTCCCGAATAATTTTAGAAGTTAACCAAAACAGTAAGAATTTCACAATGGAAATATACACGAATAAAAATAACGATAAAAAGTTTTTATCATTATGCTTACTCGTGTTTTTTTATCATTGAAAACGTTAAACTATATTAATGTGATAATGGTATATGAACGAGCTAGGTAAATACGTTATTTCGTTAATTCGAACTTTAAAATAACTAACTACACACAAACATTTGAAACTTCAATAATACATGTTTACTGATATTCCTTATGTATGTTATTTAGTTTTCGTAACTAAAATAATTTGGAACATTAATTTAAGTAATCTTAGAAATATTACGCATTTAATACAGAACATTAATCTTACCGGAGTTAAATTAAAGGTAGTACACACATTACATTGATCATTTACAATCTTTTCATAATTACTAATTTTTTTTATTCTATATTTGTTTTTAAAAGTAATATTACTGACATTTAATATTAGAAATTTTTTTTAAATTGTAATAACAATTATTAAATTCAATTTGATATAATTTTCATATATTCTTATATTATACCTCTTATAATCACAGGTATATATTAAAACAAGGTTTTATTATTTAACTAAAATTTTCTATCCACTCTATGTATAAAAATACTTAAAACTTAATAAGTACTTATTTTTAAATTATCATCAATCCATTAAAAAAATTTTTTTTATTAGTCATAATAGTAAAAAATATACTTAAAACATAATCTAAGATGACAATAATTATTATTTAAAAAATTTTATTAAAATGTTAATTTTATCAAAAATTATAAGTGTTGTCACATAGATCTGAGACAGCTGTATAATTGTTTTTAAAAAACTTAAAAAATGTTTAAGTTAAAAATAATATCTTTTATAACTTTCAAATAAAATGAAAAATATTCTTAAATCAATGTTAATAAGTGATGTCTTGACAATGTTTTTTGAAGAAATAGTTTTTTAACAGCCAAATAGAAGTATTATTATTAGTTAATTACTGAACCTATTTTATTATAATAAATAACTATATAGATGTAAAAATATTTTATAGAATTTATAACAAAGTATATGATAATTTTCATTGTTTTTAGAGACATGAATTCTTTTCGATCTGAAGCAATTGAGTCTCTTATTGATTGGAGTACTCCAGAGACAAATAAAAACAAAAATGTTGAGGAACAAAGCTTTAATAACAATCCATTTGATATTATGGAAATGAAGGCAGCTTTAATGGATCCTTTTGATATAGTTTCTGATAATTTGTCTACAAGAATAGAACCACCATGTGGAAATATTTTAAGTCCAATGTGGGAACCTCAAGTAAGACATATTAAAAAAAGTGTGTCTATGACTGGAATTGATGATATAGAACATAATAATATAGATATTAATGAAAAACAAACATTTAAATTTGAAAATGATAATGAAACAAAAGAAATAGACAAAGAAAACTGTCTATCATCAAGTTGTAATGATCTTAATCAATTAGGAATTCCAAACAATGAAGAAGAGATAAAATTGCTCAAAGAAAAAACACAACAAAGAATAAAAATGCTTATAGAAAACAGTAAAAAATTATCTAGAGAAAAACATGAACACAACTCTTTTATGTACACTCCCCAAAATAAAAAAAAATCTGATACAAGTTTAAATATAACTGATAGTTTTTTAAATAAAGCATTTCGACAAAACTCATTAGAGGGGAGCTCTACAAACTTTTCAGTTTCTATTTCGTATAAAAATTTAAATGTAAGTTTAACTAATAAATGTTATTTAAAAAGTAAAAATAATTAATAATTATAATTTTTTTCGAAAGGAAATGTTGGATATCAATGATAATAGTACATCAGGTTTAACCTTAGGTGATCATGTATATAATTCATTCGATCTAAACTCTCTTAAACCAGAGTGGATAATTGATAATTTTAGTGATAATGATGCATCTCTTGGATCACATGATATTCAAAAAGTAAAACTAATTGTTCATATATTTTTGCAGTCTAAATTTTATTTATTTGTTTATTTTCAAGGATACCGTTCTGTTTGACAAACATAAAATTAATGATTGTATTGACACAAAAATAAAAGCACTTGATCATATAGGTAATATTACATTAATAAATATGTATTTATTGATAATATCGGTTTTCAATTGAGTTGTACTAAATTAACATCAATTTTAACAATAATATGGATTAAAATCCCTGGTAGAATTTAACTAAGGTTAAATTTAATATGCTTTAACTTAAAAAGTTAAGACATTTTATATTTAATAATCATTTAAAAATAGCTAATCATAAGAATAATTATTTATGAAGATATTAGTACCAGAAAAAAGTATTAAGTAACATTTGTTTTTTTAATACTTTAGGAATAGTTAATACTAAATTAACTGGTAGTCGAACAATTGTAAAGTCGTTAAAACCTAATAAAATTAATATCAAAGGACCTCTTGTTGCTCATATACCAGTTAAGGACATGATTCAGAATATGTCTTTAAGTAATAGTGATAAAGAAAATACTTCATTTGTTAGTCCACCTGTTCAAGTATGATTATTGATACTATATTTGGTGTTATTATATGTAATATTTATTTGATATTTATTATAGATAAAACCAGTTGCTTCGTCGACACCCACAATTGCTGGTACTATATCTAAAGATTCATCAAATAATACATTTGTGAAGATCAAGTAAGTTTATTTGAAAATTATGTATTTATCAAAAATTATAACTAAATTTTATTTATGTTAAAAATATTTTAATTATTATTTAATTTGCTACATTTTTTTTTAATTTGTAATACATCAAAATTTTAATATATTGAAAGTCTTATTAAAAATAGATTTGTAATAATTACTATAAATCAATTTATTATTAAAAAAGGATAATAGTATTTAATAAGTTTTTTTTGCATCAATTACAATTCAAAGACTCCTATAGTCCAATTTACTGACAATTGAATTGTTGGTAAAATTTCATAATGTATAAATTTTGATTTATAATTTCCATTTAGATTTTTGTAAATTTTAGTTTGTTTAAATGTCTTTAATTTTGTTAGTATAATTTAAAGAAAATTTTTTCTATAAAAAATATACAGATTTTAAACTGCCTTAATATGAATGTTTTTAGCAATATGTTTACATTATTTTAATGAAATTAAATACTAAATATTTAAGTAAAATGGACACTTTGTAAACAATTTTTGAGTGTAGGTCTTTTAAAATAATATCAACATTTTTCACTTTTATAATATTTTTATGTCCAAAAATAATAAAAATTACTCAATATTATTATTAACAAGTTGCAAATGAAACAAAATTATTTAACTTTTTGTAATTAAACAATTTATTTTAAAAATTATTAATTTACTACTAGTATATTTATATTTACATATATAGAAGTTTACGTAAATCTCTGCCAAGTCCAAACACATCATTAAATATAAAAGAAAAGGATGCAAGGACTGTAAGTTATTAATTTCATACAAAATTATTGTTTCAATGTAATATTTTATATAGTAATAATTATTTTCATATGTAGACTCCCCTAGGAAAACAAATAATTAGAATGAGCACTCCAAATAATACTCAATTAAAAAATGTAAGTTTTTTATCTTACTTTAAAAAATTATATGTTATATTAAATTTATTTTATTTTTAGATTACTAAAACTTTGTTGAAAAATTCTAAGCAAAATGATTCTGATCTTAAAAAAACAGCAAATTTTGGTAAATCTAAAGTAAGTATTATTAATGTATATAATTTAATAAAGTATTATGTAATAATAGGTTTATATATGACCAAATATTTGTAGATCGTAACTTAAATAAAGATTATCTTCATTTTATATCTTTTGGATACAAAAATAATTAACTTTTTTTTACACTTAGTAGATCTTAAAAAGTTTTTCTGAACTTTCCTTATTATAGTCAAGTATTAATATTATGATAACTTAAATTTATTTTTAATAATTTTTTTAAAGGTATTTCCGGTATACAAACGTTTTGTTTATAAAGGAAAAGAAAACGTGAAACCATAATTACCTTTTCACCAATTGAAAATGTGATAGTTTTAATAAACTTATTTTTTATTACTTTAACTTTTATATAACTTAGAATAATTTTTAATAGTTAAAACTGGTTTTATTATACTTAATTAAGTGTTTTTTTTTCAAATAAAATATATTTTTTTCAATATTTATGTTAATGTAATTTTAAAAATTGTATCTTTTTCCTTCATTTTTATTTACACATAATAATGAACTAGAATTCTACACTATTAGGTGATGACATTTTTGGTAAAAAAATTAACAATAGGTAAAATATATTTATTCTTTATCACTGTAATCTTAAATATCGATGTCAGTCTGTTTTTTACAATTTTCTGTTATAAAATCATGTTTTGCTTTCAAAAATATAACTTTTTAACTTTTCTAGTCTGAAAATTTATGTCTTATGTATTTAATATTTTATCAATAACAGTTTTCGATTTATTTTTTTATAATTTAATAGTATTTTTTTACCACACCAATAAAAGTAGGGTGGTTCAATAATTTCTAGAAATAAAAATAAACAGACCTGTTTATACTTTAACTTTATTTTTCATTAATTTGACAAATCAATATTGATGTTGTACTAATGTGGTTAATTAGCTGTGGGATGAAGGTTGTTATTCCATCAAAAAATCGATACCTTTCTGTCCACAAAAAAAAATTTAATATTTTGATTAAAAATTGATATTATTACAATAACTAAATTGCATTAACAACTAAGAAAATAAAATAAATGTAAATTTATTTAGCATACAAAAAAAAATAATCAGATAGCTTCAGTTACAGAATATCAACGAATTAATAGCAATAAAAAACAATTTTTTATACATATATTAGATTAGAAAGGCAATAGTTGTCAATAAAGCGATAAACAGAAAAACACATGGGAAAGTAAGGGAAGACTGTACAATGAGATACGTGAGAGAATAGATTGACGATAACAAAAATTATTTACATATACATTTTGTACACTGATACATGAACACAGACCTATGTTTCATTTTCAGCTTTAAAAGATGTTAACATCTTTTAAATAATTGTTTTAAAGTTATTATTGACTTTTAATAAATTATAGAATTTAGGATACTTCTAAAAATAATATCAATTTTTTATAATTATATAGTCATTGCATGAGACACAATTAGCAATTATTCACTAAATAAAAAATTTCAATTGATTTTTAAAAATACATATATTTTTTTATAATCTAATTACATAAATCGCTTCATTATATTTTTCATATTAATTAATTAAAATTTACAATTATAGTTCAAAAGTTTACAACTAAAATTTTGCAACTCAATTATAATTATGTAGGTGGTTGAGTAAGTCTTTTATAATCAACTTTTTCCAAATGTACTAATGGCTTTAACTGCTCTGCGAAAATTCGCATATCTTCAGCAATAGCGTCTTGATTACTTGGTGCCAATACACTAAGTTCTACAAGATATGACTGTGAAATAGGGTCTACACTTTCTGGTGCTGGTTTACCCACAACCATCATCTAAAAACAATGATTTAGAATATTTTCAAGTCATTTGAACTATTATTAAATTTCATACCTTAAATATTTTGGATACAGTTATCTTCATTCGACCTTTACGAAACATATAACCACGTAAAATGTACTCAAAATCCATTCGGAATCCCATTTCAGTAAGGAAATCAACAATTGTAGGTGTTGTAGCAATATCAATACTGTTTCTTAAAATAGTTGGGCGTGATTTGTCTCCTATGAGTAAATAATTTTTTTTATGGTTTTATTAATAAAATATCAATAAAATTTTAGTTACAATAATAAACACTGTAATATCCCAAATGAACTGTAATATCCCTAATATCACATTTTACTAAAATTCAACTTTTGAGTATAAGCTGTCTCAAAAAATATCTTTTTCTTCCTGTACATTATTTATTAATCTATTACAAGCACAAATTAATATTGTAAAATTAAAAAAAAAAGAAATATAGCAAATATTCATTCATTATTATTAATATAGATTTAACTATTATAGTAATTCTTCAAAATTTGAAATATATATAGGAGCAAAGTATATAAGAAACTTATACTCCATTTTATGAAACAGAACTCTTTAAAGGGTCATATTTGTAACTGTTAGAATTTCTTTTTCATATGAAAAAATTAGCATTTTTTTTTCACAATATTTTAATAATAAATAAAAATGACTACTAAACTTAAATTTTCATGCTGAAAAGGAGTAATTTTCAAATAAAATGATTGGGGATAATGGTACTAGTCATTGGTATAATAACTAGTTTTCAGCAATTATGTTTTATGGATTTTAAATAATCTAATAAAGGTTGTTATCATATTTTCTTTTCATTAACTCTTAATTAAGTTATTAAGGAAACTTAAAATTTTTAAATGACACCGATAAGTTCTATAAAAAATCGTCAAAAACTTTAATATGATATTATTTAAAATCTTGATTTTATTTATATATGTACTTATTTAATAATCTTATTTCAAAAATAAGATTTATTTGATAAGTAAAAAATTTAACAAATAAACAAATTTATCTGTTTAATTGAACATAAATTTTTATGAAAATCAAGTGACTTTTCTTTCTACATAAGAATTTTGCTAATTAGTGTAATAGTATTTTTATTTAACTTTTACTAACCTAGTTCGGGCTGTCCAATGTAACGCAATTGGTAAGGCATATCTAAATAATCTATTGCTCGTCTTACTCTTAATGTTAAAGGTTGTGGAGTAGCACTCCCTAAAAGTTGTATGAAATTATAGAATTAAGACATAAGAACATGTATATTAAAATGTTTTACTTATACTAAAACACATTTCATGATCATGAAATGTTTCTGGTCCTGAATCAACATTATCACACAGTCCTCGTAATCTATGCAGAAGAACTTCAACAGCAGAATCTAAAACACTACCTTGTAAAAGATATTCTTGATTTGGTACAATATTAATTTTAAGAGCTGCTGATAAACTATCTATAGCTGGGACAGGTACATCCTGAAACTTATAAAATTAGGTTTGTAAAATATGTAAAGGACAACAATTTAAATAAATTTAAGTTTTACTTTAGGATCCATTTTATTGATAAAGTTCACTTTATAGCCTTAATTCTGACAAAAAAAAATTAAAAACTAGATGATTCAATAATTTGTCAAATCGTCTGAGTTTGTTTATTTATACCGGTTATCAATGTATTATCGGTGTTATTACAAATAACTGATAAAATATATATCGATTATAAAGAGACTACAAATATATTAGTGACGGGCACTATCGCATAATTTAAACTATCGATAGCTATTCGATTATTATGTTAATAATTAGTTAACTATTAACTAATTCGAATCGAATAATAAATTGTGTTAGAAATTACACTTCTATTCTAATATAAATTAACAAATATCAAACAATCACTTTTAAACAACTTAATTTTATTAAATAAAGACGAACATACGTATCTCTCTGGCCTCCACACAAGCATTCTGCACTCTGGCTTAAAAAATAATATGATAGCCCGAGGGTTGTACAAGACTGTTTTGAATCTAATTCTTAGAAATTTTAATAAATAACAAAATTTTGCATGCAAAAATTATTTATAGAATTGACCACTATAGGATAGAGGTTGGAATGTTTAAAGAATTTAAATTAATTCACACAAAAAATAATAATATAATTTTCTAATTTGCCAATGATACAAATGTTGACTAGTCTTTCTTTTAAATTATACAATAAAACATTTTTTTTTGCGTAGTATATAATATAAAATATATCTTTTGTCGTGCTATATACTACGTATTGTTTCAAAAATTATCTAAAATATTAGAGATTATTCATTTTATGAATTAAACTATCGATTAGAAATAAACTTTTAATACTATCAATTAGTTTGATAGTCATAATTCAATAATGCTCATCACTACTGATACGCTCGTTAACAGTTCGACCTTACGTTTCCTGAGTTTTTCAAGAATAATTCAATTCTATTATTTATAACATTTTCGTTTTTAATAGTATTTTAATATTTAATTAAGTAAGTATTTAAACTATTGTAAATAAAAATTTTCATTAGTTATGATAATTCAAAATTTTCAACTTCGTATTGAAGTTAGAAGTTGATATTTTAGTAAAATTAAAGGAATTACAATCTTGAATATTAACTTCTTACATTATTTGAAATATAATAAACGAAAAATTAACTAATGACCCTAATTGCAGTGGGTATTATCAATAAAATAAATGAAAACTAATTACGATTGCTAAGACACTTGCTACTGTACTATTTTGTATTAGTATTAAATAATTTTAGGTTAATTTTTAAATTTTAAAGCTTGTATCCATCACATTAATATATTGTTTCGAGTACAGTAATTTTACAATTGTTTTAACTGACTTATTAGTTGTTTATTTGATTATGTGTGATTAAGGAATTTTTAATTTCTGAGTATCTATTTAGATATATTTTAATATAAAATATTTATTGTTGCCATCATGTAAATAATAGCTAATTGAAAATTTTACTTGCAATAATAATTTTAAAATAAAAAATGTCCACTGATAATTTTTGATTAAAATATTATTTAAAATAAAAAATTACCTTTTATTTATTTGAGTTCTCAACTTTTCAAAAAAAAAGTATATATATATATATATATTAAGACATACTGAGTGATTATTTTAACGTTAATCATTATATTTCTCTTAAAATAATTATGTTAAGAAAATTATTTTTGGTATTTTTTAGTGATATATATTTTTTGGTTCTATTAGTTATTAATTACATTTTCATCCCTTATAACTTACAGAGGTGCTAGTTTTTTTAAAATGGTAAGATACATATTCAACTAGCTTTTAAAATAGTAAATTATCAAATTTAAATGACTGGGTATTAAAATGTTAATAATTTATGAAATACTGATCCAAAAGGTTTTATTAGCTAGTTAAATATATATTCTAAAATTAAAAATAAATAATAAAATATCCTCATAAAACATAAGAGATGAACATAAAAAATATTTTATAAAAGATAAATGGAAATACATAACTAACGAAAGATAAAAAAGAAAATTTACAAAAAAATGTTATTTTAAGATAAATTGTGTAGCTAGTGTTTAATGAATCACTCTGTATGTATTAATATATTGAGTCTTGTATTTATTGTTTGACATTAGTGTTAAATATAAAACATGATTATCTATGTAATATAATTAATTTAAAATTGTATTTAATATTGCTTGAGAATAATTAATATATAAATTTTAGTGCAAGCATGAGAGCTTATCGTATCATAAAAAAATTATTGCCTTCTAGTGGTGGTGGAGATGATTATGAAAAAGCTAAAAAATCGATACGTTTAATTAGACATGGATGTGCTAATAGACCTTTTTATCATATTATAGTTGTCCTTGTAAGTAAAATTATTTTTTATTTAAACAAAAATTTATGAATTGTATAACATATATATATTAATTTTATTTAGCAACGAAGAGATTGTAAGTCTCATCCTATTGAACAACTTGGTACATTTGATCCTCTCGAAAATCATAATGGTGAAAAATTAGTCAGTTTTAATTTAGAACGGATAAAATACTGGATGGCAAAAAAAGCACGTTTAACTGATCCAGTTGCACAGTTATTAGGTATTTTTTATTATTATTTTTTAAATGGTTTGAACTGTAGTAGATAAATAAGCATTTTAAAGATTTGTAGTACTGTATTCATTTTCAGCTTCCTAGTCTAAACCCTCCCTAGTGGTGTTGAACCTAAATTTAGATAAATAAAATGATAAAAAATAAAGTAATTAATAAAATATATGTATTTTTAATCAATCATTATGTGACTCTACTTTTATTTAAAACATTCATCAAAATGTTTCAAGTGTTATTATTGTTGAAGAAACATTAACAGTTAATAGTCTGTAAGTGAAAGGATGTCATAAATATAATAGTACATGAAAAAGGTTGTAACACTGAATAATCAGAGGTTACTGGAACATTTTCCATCCAATAAATATATCAAACCATTCATTTTGTACTGAAAATGATCTAAATGATAAGTATACAAACTAATTTAACAAAAATTATTCTGTGATACATAAGTCCAAAACCTTATTTTCTAGACGTCCTATTTTTATATTGAATTTAGTTTGTTAATACAATTTTATGTTTTTATTATTTATTAATTATATGCTAGGCTTTTATCATAATCTCTTGCTAGAGTAAGTAAGGTAAAGAAACTCTTCTTTGAGGAGTCTATATTCGCCTCTAATCGAAGAAATATTAAAGGAAGAAAAAATGTTAAATTATTAAAATGTTAAACTCTTAAGCTAAAAATTGTTTTGTATTGCAAAATTACTTTGTATTGTGATAATATTGACAAGCTGTGATACATTATTTAAAGTTAATTTTATAAATGTGCATTATATTGTTCTAAATGGCATAAAACTATAATCAATTCATATAATTTATAAAATGTAACAAAAGTTATATTGATTAGAATGAAAACTCAATTTTTTCAGCATAATAAATTTCAATAATAAAATGTAGTAATTTTTCTAAAAAATTTCTCCTAAATTACTTTTTCAAATGTACAGAAAACATCTAATTTTGAATTCATTCTTTATTGGTACAATTCATAACTAGATTCATGATAATTATTAATGAATTTATTTAAATTTTTTATAGGTTTGGCAGGATTTCTCCCTATACATCCTCGTACATATATGACTGCTTGGAGGAATAGACAGAAAACCGAATCTCAAACTGAACTAGCTACTGAAAGTGCTAGAAATTAAGAATTTATCATCGGTATTTCTGTTAAATGAATTCATATATAATCTAGATTAAGATATTATATATAGTAAAATATAACTTATGTTACTTTGTTATTGATATTTCATCAATTCATTGAAGTAAAAAATTGTATTTTACAATTGTTGAATTACTTTTTAATCTTTTGTCGTAAGACTTGTAATTTTTGTAAACTATAGCATCAAAAACTTTTATAGAACTTTTAAATAAAAGTAACATGACTGAAAATATATTACAAATATTAGTTATATATAGTGATATATCTTAGTTTTGTTTTATGATAGATAATTCCTCACTTTAAGACTTATTCTTAGACATTCAATGTATATTTTTATTTTTAGTTGTGCTTAAAATAAAAGATACTAATGAAAAAATTTGAACTCCTTTAAATAAAATTATTTGTATTTATTCAGTAAATAAATTAAAGAAATTAGATCTACAAGATTGATTCTTAATTTTATTTGTTTCTTTTACCATTGAAAAAGAGGAATATATGTGCACTATAAATTTAATATTATTATTTGTGTAGGTTTAAAACTTGTATTTGGGTCTAAAATCCCATCTATTCTATAAATTTGAATAGTGGACACGGAGAGCCTCTCCAACACATTGTTGTTTTGTTTCCTCTTCTCCAAAGAAACACAGTTTATTTAGAGGAGTTACAAATGTTTCTATAGAAACTTTGTGGTCGCACCACAGTAATTATGCAAACAGTATAAATTAACATATACAGAGTGAATACTGAAAAATAGAGTGAAAATGTTTAATGACAAGAATAACAACAAAAACACTTCACCTCCAGCCATAACTTAAAATATTTAACAACTCAAAATATTAGTCTAAAGGTTATCACTTAGTTACTTAATTATTGACATCATTATCTAGTAAATAATCTAGTTAAATAAATGTTTTATAAAAAATAAAACTGATTTCCATATTAACCCATTGTCTTATAAGGTATAACCAAAGGTGGTTTTAGGGGCTATATCTCTCCTCTAGTTAATTATTACTAATAATAGATTGTAACTTTAATGTTAGTAGGAGTATATAATAAGCAAAAAATGATTCTTAGATCCTCTTGAGCAAAAATCCTTATGAATTTATAAATAAATATTAAAGATAATTAAAATAAATATTAAAAAGAAGTTATGACATTACAAAATTCTTCTTATAATTTACATTTTATTATATTTATGAGAAGTTAAAAAACTCAATGGTAAATACTTAAGTTATTACTAATAAGTTTATTACTCACCCAAGTCACAAAATGTGACTCACATTAATAGGTCAATAAAAAAAAAAGTACTGTTTATAGAAGTACTTTATTTTATAATACAAATTATTTTTAGTATACAAATATAGTAATACTCTATTTTATTTATAAAAAAGTTTTGTTAATTAAAAAATATTTTTATATAAAAAATAAAATTACATTTACTATACAAACTATGGTAAATAAATTAGAAAATATAAAATTAATAATCACTAAATTTGGTATTCATACGATTTATATGATCTTCTCTTGGATGATAGTATTGTTCTTCAGGGCGTTCATCCAATGCACGGTTTTCTCTTACATAATGACGGTGCTCATCTGAATGTTCTTCCATTGCTTTTCCTAATGTGGTAACTAATGATCTAGCTCTTGATGTCAAATAACGGTCTACGTGGCCTACTACTGTCATAAACTGTATCATTTTCTCTAAATTTTGATTTGCTTTTTCTGATTTTTCAATTTCATCATTTGAAGCACGGGAACGATATTGTGGACGAGTAGGTTCTTCTTGTTGCATTGAGTTGATAGGGAAATTATAATTGTTAGCTATCAAAATTTAAAGTGAAATATATTAATAATAATCTTTTCTTTAACAATATTGTTATAAAAAAAGTATAACTAAATATAATATATAACTCCTGTCTTTTCATTTTATGAAATAAAGGAGACTATGCGTTATATAAAAATGAAAATTTTTAGTTAACATTTCAGTAATAACTCTTTAATTTTAAAATTTTTTTAAATTAAAATATTTTGTATACTAGGGTAAAAAGAATAATAGCTATTTTTAAAAGTAACACAAGAAAACGACTCTATAATAATTGAAGAGTAAAAATATTAAACTAATCGATCGAAAGTGTTTAATTAAGGAGACAACAAAGTTTTTTTCTTGGAAACATTAAAATGTTTAAATAGGCAAAAATTGTTTATTTCAGAAAATAATATGTATAAGTAGTAATTACAGTAAAATAATTATTATTTTTAGTAAAATTAACATAATTTAATAGATACTAAAATTAAAAATTTTAAATTAATTAATAAAATTTACTATTCATTTTAATATTAGTATCTATTAGTAAAATAATTTTTTTTTAATCCTACTAACTAAACTTTAAATTTTTTTAATGGAAACTCCTATTTTAAATTTAATTAAATGATAGAAAACAAAATTTGTTTTTAATTTTATTCTTAAAATATTTATTATTTGATGAAACTTTTCTTCATTTATTGCTTGTTGAAGTTTTTTTGAAAAATTGTCTAGTGATGATTTGTTGATAGCATACAGTAGTCGTCATATATTTATGATGTCACATAAACGAGTTTTTATTGATATTTTTTGTTTTCATACCCGTCAATTATGACAGTAAGAATAATTACTGATGATAAATTATGGCTCATTGAAACTAACAATTGTTGCATACGGTAATAATGAAAACCAAATTAATGATGAACTTCTATTTTAAATCTAAATCTTTAAACAAATTTAAAACGCAAATATTTGATTGGATAAAATTTAATAAGAATAAAAATGTTTTGAAATAATTTTATGTTATGTTATCTATCTAAAAATGGGGGTTCCATTAAAGAAAATTAAAGTTTAGGTTTTTTATTTTTGAAGGGACGAAAAAAAATTATTTTACTATTATTTTGATACTTACTTCAATTTATTCTATAATCATTTTACTTAGTACTTAATAATTCTTGTCTAAACGTTCTACTGTGTTATAAACAACATGTAAAACGAGCAATCCGCTTCATTTTTATAAAAAATGATAGTTGTTTTCTCTCTTATTGTAGAATATTGTGAATCAAACAATGTTTTCCGTTACAAAAATTGAAAATATACAATAGTTTTTGAGAAATTGAATGTTTTATCTTTAATTGATCACCCTTATTATTCTCGATAAATGTTCTATGTATCCTTAGTTTCAATTATGTATTTTTAAATTACCAAAATTCAATTGCCCTGTGTATTTACGTAAAATCATAATTTGATAAAAATACAGCTTTTTAAATTGTTATTAGAAAGTTATTATAGTTATTAATTATATAATACATTTAAAAAAAAAAAATAATATATTGTTAATTTTTTTAAATACATAGAACATTTTTAGTTACTCTTCAATTATATTATTATTTAAAACTATGACATCTAGACATTAGTTTAGTTTATTAAAATCTATTACTTAGAGTCATGGTTGTTATTATGATTTTGTGCATGAGAAAATGCTGGACTACCCCATCCAAAATAATCATGTTTCTTCATAATTTTTTTATTGGCGATTGTATCTCCTATACATATATTCCTCGCAAGAACACCCATCCATACTTTTAGAAATCGCTTAACGTGCTAGTCTACTATTTGTGAATTATTTGATACAATTACTAAAAACCTAACCGTTATATATAGGCTTGTAACTTAAAATACCTGCTACTTTAGGCTTTGTAACTCCTCTTGTCGGTACTTTTTTAGGTGTTCCTGTAAGAAGTTTAAACGGTTTAATTTCTTCGGCCGTTATTGGTTTATTAGTTTTTACATTCCTAGATCTGCTAATGGGAGCTGAATTTACAGATGATGCGCGCCCGATTTCCAAATCATCACTGTGTCTAACTGTTGGACTTCCAGTCACTATCTAAAAAAAATGAACTAAAATTAGTAACTTGTATTTCAACAATTAATGATTTAATATAAAATAAAAATTGTTCTATTTTTATATACCTGAAATGTTAAGTAAAGCGTAATTGTAACATGGAATATCATAATTACAGTCTATGAGTAATAACTAAAACGTTATGTCCAGCACGTTCATTTAGCCAGTCTTTTTAAAGTTTTCATTGTCGAAATGTTTTGGACATAATACATCTAAACAATTTGCTCTGTTTACATAGTCAATGTGCTGGACGCAAATGGCAGTAATTTAATATAAATATGACACATCAGCATGAATAAGTCAGGTGTGACTAGCACGTTTCACTTTAGTAAAATAGTAGTAGTAAAAAAAAGCACATAATAAATTAAATGGGATAATAATTTTTAATAATACAGTATTATATGTTTTAAAATAATTAAATATAAAAATAAGATCAAGTAATAAGTATACACTGTTATTTATTTTTAATCTAAATGTTAAATATATACAATGCATACTAATTAAGGTTGACGACGGACTTATGCAATTATGCATAGATAGATTTTAGAGTTGTTAAGTTCTTTTTTACTTTATCAAGTCTATATTTGACTCTTTTTTTATTTCAGGAAGCAGAGCATAATTTAAGAAATGTTGACTGCATGACACTAAAAAAGTTATACTACGCCTCTATTAGTGCCACAAATATAAATAAGTGAGCACGGGAGTGCCTGAAAATGTAGGTAAAAATATCAAAGTACAAAATATTCATAATATAATAAAAGTACCATTAAAAATTAAGTAAAATTATAAAATCAAACCTAACGCAATAAGGACAAGTATAGATGATATCTGACAGTGATAAAAAAAGCTTAGATGCAAATCTATAGATAGTGTTTAATTTTTAGAAGAAATTATTGGATTATTCCAATAGCAACATTAATTTCTATCTATCTAATAAAGATTTTCTTAACATAATTATCATTTTAAGAGAAATCGAGTGTCTAAGAGAGGCTAACGAAAAATGCTAGTAAAAGAATCATTCAGTATTTCGATACCTCACTTTGTTATAAATAATTAATATCTAGAACATTCTTTTTGGAAAGAGCTATCCAAAAATATACTTATTGGATTGACATAAAAGCTGCAAAATATTTAACACTAATACTTAAATAATTTTTATAATTTTTTTTGTAAAAGGGGGTTAAACGGGGTACTTATTTCAACCTTTTATAGGACTACAGAGTGATCCATTTAACATTGACCAGCAAATATCTTATCTTATCTAATATGTGTCTTTACGAGCCATCATAACCGCTGCAATTAACTACCTGTATTACAAGTCTACCCGTTTTATACATATATATAGGTAAAAAAAATCAAAACTTAACATAACATGCAAACTAATCGACTTAAATGAAAAATTCAAACGCTAAAAATTATAAAAAAAAAAACTCTATCAATATATCTAACTAAAAATATATGTTTCCATTTGAAAAAAAAAAGTTGGTACCCTTTTAAGGCATAAGGGATGAACCTAAAAATTATCTGATCATGGATAAATGTAGAGTTTTATGTAACTAAAATAATTTAAAAAAAAAATTATTAAAATAATAAATAGTTTTTGAGATATTTGCTGGTCAATGTTAAATGGATCACCCTGTATACCGTTTGATCTAAAAAGTAGACAAATTGATTGAAAAAAAAAATTGAAATAGAAAATTATAACACGAAAAATGATTCTTTTCACCAACATAATATTTGTTGTTTAAGTCGTGGAGCCGTTTACATATAGAAGACAAGATATTGAGACAAATTATTTTTTAACTTATAGTAAATAGTATAAGCATTAATTTAACATATCATTAGTCTGTAGTATTTTCGGAACATTTTCAGAAGTTAAGTTGACGTTCTACTTTTTGTACATTTTTTTAAAGTTTTGAACTCTTCTGTATAAGAAGAAATGGATTTTTAAAAAAAAATACGTCTGAAGAAAGGCACATATATAAAGTATTTATGAAAGAAAAATGATATTGATCCATATATTTTTAAAAAGTTATAGCAATTTAAAGTTGAAACTATAGAATCGAAAATTTTATTTTAAAAATAACATAATTTTTAAATATAGCAGCCATTTGTATATTAAAGATAAATCGTCGAGATAAATTTTTTTTTACCTTATAGTACATTACATAATCTTTTTTTTAACATATATTTGAAGTTCGAAGAATTTCCGGAATACTTTTAAAATGTAAGTTGAAAGAGTTAACGTTTTATGCAAAAGTTGCTATACTTTTGAAGTTAAGTTGAATACTTTCTGTGGATAAGTCAAGGCTTAGATTTTCGAAAAATGTATACAAAGTAAAAGATAAATTCCTAAGTATTTCTAAAAAAAAAAAAATGTCTTGGTTCATATATTTTAACTTTGGGATGACCCTATTTATAGGTTGAATTGTAGTGGTGATTTAAGAATTCGATAATAGGTGAGGATCCAGATAACTTATAGAACGTTAAGTAGTGGGGTGGTCGCCCTTTTACTACCTTTTGCCACCATGATTTTATGTCAATGAGAGGGGCTTACTCCAAAATATCCCCATAGATACACCATAAGGCACTGTGTCTAAGGATTAGGATAAATCGGTGTCACAAGAAACGTCAAAGTAGGCAAAGTGATATTTTATAATTGTCTACAGGGACAATCTTAGAGACACATATTAGTGAAATGACTTTGCTGACTGATGGTGATAAATATGCCAACTAAATTACTTTAATAAAAAAAAAAGTCTATAAATATTTTAAAAATACGGACCATAATGACTTTCTTTAATATACGTTTGGGGAGTATGATGCTTCATAGTTAAGTTAGAAATTAAAAATACATTTAAAATAAATAAATACTAATTTAAAACCAAAAATTATAAAAATAATTAACTTAAAAAGCCACAAAAATTAGTAGGTATGTATTTTGGGAACAATGTACCATAGTAGTATTGTAGTGATTTTTTAGTAATTTTTATGTCTTTTAAGTTATATATTTATTAGATTTAAATAATATTAGCCATAAGTGATCAATTCTTATTATATAGTTAAGTTAGAAAAAAATAAGTTAATATTATAAGTTATTAAATTTTAATTGTGAACCTAATTAAATTATTAGGTACTTAAAAATAATAACTTAAGTTAAGTTAGCTGGTAAACATTTTTGCTGTCCATATAAGTGGTTATTTTTTTAAACATATTTGCAAAGACAATTTAAATTACAACCATTTACCTTATTAACTTTATACCTATTTTATGGACTAAAATTTTTGGACAAATATTCATTGAATTACAAGCATTTTAATACAATTAGTTGGTACGGAACGCAGGCAAAGTATACTTACTATAGTATGTGTTTCACCGACTATCACTACATACTAATTCTTTTTATTAAAATGCTTGTAACTAAATGAGTATTTGTTTTAAAATTGTTATCGATTTATCAAAACTTTTGTAAGATAATTAATATGTTAAATAAAATAAATTCAATTAATTAATTTTCTTAATTAGTAGTAAATAAAACAAAATATGCTTAAAACGTAGTCTATAAAGACAATAATTAAGCATTGTCAGTTAGTCAGTTGTACTCTATACAGAGTGTTCAGTAAATAAGGAAACGAATTTCTATTGTACTCATTGTTTGTAACAATTTAACTGTTTCCTAACTTACTGAACACTCTGTATATTACTGATTAAAGAAGTAAAACCCAGCCCTATTAAAAATATGATTAATATAACGAGAAAATAATAATACAGAGTTTTCAGTAAATAGGGAAAAGAGTTCCTATTGTTCTCATTTTTTGTAACGATTGACCCATTTCCTTATTTTGTATAGTTGAATTTTGTATAGTTGTATAGTTGAATTACAATTATATAGAGGGCAATTTTATTGATCGCTTGTTATCTCTCAAAGAAATTTATAATTTACACATTAATTTATGTAAATTAAACATTTTTGAATTTTGCATAAATTATTATTGGGTGGTTAAATATTTTTTAGATCAATTCTTTATCCTTCATAGTACCAACTTAATATTTTTAAATGACAACATATATATTTTACTAGTTTAAGCGTTATAAAATGTAGCAACTAAGAAAATGACTGATTGATTACTACTATTGATTTGACCAGTATTTCAGAAATTAAGAATATTTTTACTACTGAACTAAAAAAAAATGTTTTCTGCGCCACTTTTGTTACATATTTGGCAAACTATACATATAGTTTAATTGTAAAAAACAATAAAATTCAAACTTAATCAAATTATGGTGATACCAAAAAAATTCTTAATAGAAAAATGTTTTATTATAATTATACGTATTACTCTATTTACTACCGCACTTGCTATTTATAAAAATCTGTATACATGTAATTATATACAAATGTTTAATATGAAAAATATAACATTTTGTTATAACTAAATAGAAGACAAAAATGTAAGATTTAAATAGGATATTTATTTATTTATTTTTTTTTTGTTATTTTTGAGTTATAATATTTGATAAAATAAATTTTTAAAAAAATCCCACTTTCAAAGATATATAAAATAAAATTACCGCTTCTTTTAAACTTCTACCCGGGACAAATGCCCTATTAGCACTGGGTATTTGATATTCCACGAGGATAAAATATTGTCAACATTTTTTTTAAATTTAATACAGCTGATAGGTTTTTTTTACGATTGTTATGTCATTAATTAGATATAATTCGGATAATCAGCACTATCAGTCCATTAAGAAATGAAAATATTTACAAAAAAACACATAACAGTAAAATTAATACCTTCTTTGTTTCACATTAAATGTAATCTTAATAAAAAAATGCATGACAATTACACAAATGTGTTATTTTTTTAAAAAAAAGTGATATAAATAAATTTATCTAACTATATAGTTTTTAAATAAATAAAATTTGTGTCAAATAAAAAAATTACTTCAAAAACAATAATTAAAATAAAAATGTATTAAATTAGTTCCAAGGATATTTTTGAGGCTATTGGTATTTTTAATATTTTTTGTTTTAAATAATATTAATTATAAATATATCATTATATATAATTTTAATTATCATTTTTTAAGTACTTAAAGTATTTAGTTTATTTGTGATGAAATAATTTATTACGATAATTTTCAGGTTATGTTCAAAATGGATTCATCAATAAGTCAACGAATATGATTGATGTTGATGTCCTTGAGACTATCTAAAATTTCAACAGTATTTTCATTTTAAACAATTATTCTAAAAAAATACTTCATTATTAAGTATTTTTATTTTAAATATCATATTGTAGGTTTAAAATTTCAGTAAACATATGATCCCTATAAATAACCAATACACCAACAATAATCTTACAGTGAAACTCATTTGTAATTATACAAAGTTGTTAATATTTAAAATATTTTTTGCTAAATTTACAGGGTCATCAAATTATAAAAAAAATACATATTTAGAAAAACTGAATGAATAATTATTTTACATTACCAATAATATAATGAATTTGTTTATAGTTGCTTCTAGTCTTATAATCATATTATGTTGCCAAATTTTTATTGAGGTATGAATAGAAACCATAATATAAAAAACAATTAGTTTTGTTTCATTATCTGCAGCAATTGTTATTGTTTTTAATGTAATATTTTGTGCACTAACGTTTAAATAGATGATTTTAAACTATCAATAATAAATAATTTTTCAATATTTCAATTAATAAATATATTTTTATACTAATTTTTTCATTATGTCGATGTATTTTTTTTAAGGCTAGTAGTTTTGAGCCCCAAAATGGATGTTTTAACTATGGTAAGTGTAATTCAGTTCTTAATAAACTAAAATGTATTAATCTTTAATTGGTCATAAGCTTGACTAAAATATATATGTAGTAATTACTAGAGATAGGAAGTTGTAGTTTTTTTTATTACACTAACGTACAAAATTTGATTTATATGACAGCTATGAATAAATTTATTTTTGATACTTTGATTCATTTAAGAAGTATTTAAATGTAATCATATTAATTTTTAATATATATTATTAGTACTGCATATATTGTTACTATACATTATAACATTTTTGCAATTGGATTTTAAATACGCAATAAAGAATTTTATACTTCCAAACTTTTGTAATACATTTTTTAATATTTTTACAATCATATTTTAATAAATTGTAATTTACATTTTAAAATTGTAGTTTTTATAAATCAATTTATTTTAGTAGAATTCCATGTAGAGATTTGATATCATAAAACATTACCTTAGAAAAAATTTAAAAGGCGTATGCGAATAGAAACAATAAATATAAATATTTTGCTTTTTTAATAATTTAGAAATTTATAAAATTCAAACATTAATCAGTTAAAATTTGAAAAAATATTAATTTTTTTATTGTTTAATATTTATATTTAATAATATTCGAGTGATCTATATTATATTACTTTTAATCATTTGCACATGTATTGTTACTATGTTCTATTTGTTATTAAGATTAATTTTCAGTAAAATTTTACCTTTTGAAGACTTTTTAAAATCATTTCCATGTTTTAGAGATTTTTATTTAGAGCATTTTTGACTTTTTGATGTATTACGTGTTTCTTATGCATCATTTTTCTAGTTTTAGTAAGTATATTTATTATGACAAGTCAACTGTACAATATCAAAACATTACTTGTATTAAATTTTACAAGACAATGATTTTTGCAAATTTTGTGATGTATATTATTCTACGATTTTGTTTCTTATCGTGTTGTAACTTCTACAAGAATAATTATTATGAGTTTTCTATAAAGATATGATAGAAAAATTCAACCTATCTTTTTATAAAAAGCAATATGTAAAAAGTAAATGTTAATAAATATTGGTTAGTTAGAGTTAGTTACTGTGTTATAACGTTGTACAGTTGAAGTTGAAGAAAATAACTTTTTCTAAAGAAACAGAATAATTAAGGTTTAAGTAATTATTTCTATACCAAGTAATTCAAAATTATAATTTTAAGTTATTCCTACAAATAACTTCTATGTTAGTACAAATGTTATTATTGTCTCTATATTTAAAAAAAATGTTGTCACCAAACTCAACTACATAATTTATTATTTTTAACAGGTTTCGCTGTATTATTGGTTATCAATTATGCAGTTTTATTTTTATTACTTTGTCATAATCTATTATAAATCATTTAAGTGTTTATTAAAATAGGTTGTTATGGGTGTCAGAACCAGAAAAAACTTTTAAGCGGAACTTGTAATGGATGTCTATCTTGCTTGTCTGGAAACCAGGCCGGAGGAGCCTCATCTTTCTCTGAGAGATCTGCAATACCTTCTTATATTTCTACAGTAAACCAAATTCCTTTGTACCCTTATTATATTAGTGGCAATAATTACGGGCCAAATGGTTATGGTTTGTGTAGCTACGGTAGTTATAGTTCTATTGATGGATGTAAATTTAATATGATTAGTAAAGATCTTTTACCAAAAAAACCGCAATTATCCAACAAAATAATATCTAAAAGATTACTTCAGAAGTTGAATAAACTCGATGGATATGGTGGTAGATACCAACAAGGGATGACTCCTTATTATGATCAGTCTAGTGTACAAATATAATCATAAATATTATAAAATTTTTATAATATTTGATATAATAATATTTATTAAGTATAAATATTATTGTGAAATTAAATTACAAAAAGGAGAATGCTTAAAACATTCCGTTAAAAATTGTATGAAAAGAAAAACACAAAAATAGTTTTTCATACAAAACAAATCTATCAATAAAATTAGGAACAGCATTGTGTCACATAAAATAAGTAAAATTATATATTAATATCAACATTCTCAATTTTTAATAAAATTTTAAATTATTATTTGTAAGAATATTTAAACTAACTTAGAAATAAATGAAACATTATACGTTATTTGAATTTAAACCACGTATTGATATTTATTTATGTTTTTTTTGGCAAATTAATTTGTATAATATTATTATACGAAATAATATGTATACACATTATGTCATACTTTTATACCAAATATTAACACAATAATTTTTCATCAACAAAATTTTATTCGCTTTAAAGAACTAAAGAACTGTAATCGGCTTAATACATTTTTTTAGGTATTCCAAGAAAACCTGTAATGTTCAAAAATTAAAATTTTATGTACTTAAATATATGTTTTTATCACTAAAGAGTTTTTCCTTTAAGCCATTTACTAGTGTAAATAATCTAATTTATAATGTATAAAATTTTACTTTTATAAATTAATCATAATTTAGTTGTAAGTAAAAAAAAAGTATAAATCTGTTTTTTTAATATTTGATTATTAATTATAAAACTATGATTTATAGGACAGTAATAATATTTTGAAGTCAATATGTAGTAAATTTACCACATAAAAATCATGTTGATTCGAATTACTGTTATTATTTTCTAAGGAATAATAAAAATGATGTTCATTGTAGAAAGACTATGGTAGGTATTGTTTGATATGTCATTGATCTATTTGCGTGGGAATCATACAGATATAACCATAATATAATTCACGTTTGAATGTATAAATATTTAATATTTACAAAGTAAAGCTAATGAATATTCAAAGTATATTTTAGATAGTTATAGTTTCTTAGTTTTGAACACGTATTAAAATGATGCTATAATTGTAAATTTACTGTTTCTATTTACATGTTGACTATACATACTTGTATGTCTTCTAAATTATACTTTCAGGTAGCTTATATAAAAACATGTGTAACAAGAAATTTACAATTTTTTAAATACATATAATTTTTTGGTATTACAAAAGTTATAATAAAAAAAAATCATATAAATTATTTTTTTATTCAATATGGCATTTTAATAGATAAACTTTTAATTTAGCTTATTAATAATCAATACGTATACTATTATTTTTGTTAAAAAAAATTAGAATTAATAAACGTGATTAGTCAACAACAAAGATGAACCTTACATTAAAAAATTTTAAATTTTATCGAAACACGTAATAATGAAAATAAATAGTGAATATTACACGCAATTTTCACAATTTATAGATGATTTATTAAATACTATATACATAATCAATAATAAACTTATGATTCGGTTTTTTAATTTAAAGTGCTCTTATTGATATGTTAATTTATCAAGAAATGCTAGAATGTTTATTTTTAATTTTATTCATTTGTGCTTAGTGTAATAAAATGAAAACTAAAAGTATTTATTGCATCAAACAAATAATTTTTAAAAAAAATAATGGCTAATATCTTTATAATATAAAAAACTTATCTATAAATAGATTTTTGTATAATAGTAAATAAATGATCTGCTATGATTTTATTAATCATAAATTAATTATGTAAGAGGACATTTTTGCCATTAAAAAACAATGAAATCGTTCCTTTTAATAGATGAATTAATATGTTAAAAATATTTAAAATTTATTTAGCTTAAATCAAACACATCATTTTTAATTATCTTTTAATAAAATGTTTCAGATATAATATAACTATAATATAAATTCTAAACCTTTAAAATATATTATTTATTCTTAAGATTTAAAATTTATATACATATATTAGTAAAGTTTCTTTAGATACATGTACACACAAAAATATCTTTGTGAACTTGTACATAATATAAAAGAAGAATTTATGATATAATTCTTCTTAACATCAAATTACCTATACATTATTATTAAATTAATAGTATCTATAAAATGTTGCAAAGAAATCTAGACATGCTAGTTTGCATATTTTTCAACAATTTTATTTTGACGGTCGAAATTTAACCTTCGCACAACAAAAAACATATCATTTGTAGCAACAAAAAAATTGTATGTTGCCTAAACAAATTGTACGTGTTCTCTCAAAAGATTCATTGTTGATGAAATGTAAACAAGCTGATAACGACTAATTTCATTTTTAATTTTAAATTTTAACTTTCTCTGAAAGTTAAGAAAAATTATTTTAATTCAATGACGTCCTGGTTTGTATAATTTAAATTAGCACAATTGTTTTTTTTAAATATTAATGGATAAGTAAAATTAACTTTTGTCTTAAAAATATTAAATGATGCTAATATTTTTTTTTAATTGATGTTGCACGGACGTACTAGATTAAAATATTTGGTAGTATTAAAATAATGTTCCTTTACTATAAAATTGTTTGATACCATTTTATATAATGCTAAAAAATTAGAAAATATAACATATGTGTATAATTTTTAATTTAGAGGTGTGCAAAGCTCTCTTAATCAACTTAGTTGCGCATAAGTCTAAGGATAGTGTAAGTTATTGTATATAGGTGTAAATTTCAAATAGTACTTGATATAAATAACCTAGTTTTGGCATAACTTTATACAGCCTAATATTTTATAAATATATACTAAAATCAGGTTCATATTTATAAAAATGTTCGATGAGGTCCACATTTAACTTTGTTAATCTCTAAACTGTTTGGTTGGGTTTGGTCATCTTTTCTAATTATTATACTAAAAAGAATCCTTAGTTAAAACTAATAATTTTTTATATATAGACTTCCAAGAATTTTTTAGTTAAATAAATAGTATTTTTTTATTAAATAAAATATTTTTTTCGTTGATTTGGCAAAATATTTGTTAAATTTTTATTCTTTTAACAAAAAAGTGGTTAAATTAATAATTCAATTATTATTTTATAATTTTTAATTTGTAATCAAGAAAACGAATGACAACTTTTGGACTAGTATTTCCAGTAGTTATTATCATTTTATATCTTTGTGGGAGGAGGAGTAAGGTTGGAAAATGTCTAGTGATAGTTATACAGGGTGTTCAGTAAGTCAGGAAACGGGTTTCTATTGTTCTCATTGTTTGTAACAATGAGAATAATAGTTTATATATCATATGATATATTCCATAATCTCCTAAATATTATAAAGCTCCAATACGAAAAAAATTTTCAAAGTTATCTTGTTATATATTCAATGAATATTGTACCTAGAAATTAACATTTTGCACACTAATTCCAAAAGAATTCATATATATTTAATGATTCATTTTCAACCCTAATATAAATGTTTAGAAATTTGTGGGCATCTAATATAGAATTTATTGTAGTATAATACTGTTTTACTACTAGAAAGTGTAGGCAGTCCAAAATGAAAAATGTTATTAAATGATGATTTAGATTTTAATTTTTTATGATATATATTGAGATACCACATTTTAAAAATAATTTTTAAGGGGCTTATAGAAGTTTTCAATGTATTTTACTTTAGTAAAAAGAAGTAATTATATTTAATGTATAAGAATTTAATAAAATTTGATTTTTCAAAATTGCGTGATTACTGCAATTTTTTGTTGCAGGACTAAATAAATATGTTAAAAAAATTTTCCTCGATGTAAATAAAAGTTAAATAATTTAAATAAACTATTAGTTATTTATATATGTTAATAAAATTGTGTGTGTACAAAGAAATCTGTAATTTATTTTGAAATAATAGTCAAGTCAACTAATATATATTTTTTTAATTTGCTAATTTTTGTAAAATTGAGTTTATAACTGTTAAAATAATGACCTATAATAATAGCCAAATATTTAAATTATAATTTAATACATTGTTACTTTTTTATTTTTTGTATAGTTTTTAATTAACTTAAAAATCGTGTGGTGTTTCAAAATACGGTAATTATTGTTATTTAGTAAACTAAATCGAAATTACATGACTGCATTGTTAATATTTTATTTTTTTCTTCTTAATGGTAATTAATACTTAATAAAATACTATTCATTAGTTTTTAAAATAAATTAATACAAAAAAATTAATTGTTTGAAAGTATCTAAAAATTAAATTATGATTTTTAACACTTAAATAAATAATTTATAAAATTTTGAAAACATTACTATTCAGATATCATTTTACAATAAAAATTGTGATAAAAATCAACACCCATTATTTTTTCATAACTATATAAACAATAATTAATTTCACCTAGTCATCACTAATGAAATATATGTAATATTTAAATAGGATTTGGTTAATTTATCATTATAGACAAATGCTAATAAATTATTCAATTGCATAATCACTTAATTTTATGATCTAGAACTCGATTTTATAGGTGATGTAATTGGTTTAGTGGTATGTCGATAATTAACTTCAGAATCATCTTTAGATTTTTGTAAATTAGCTTTTGAAGTTAATTGTATGTGTTCTAATAAGCTAATAAAAAAGTCAGTAATAGGTCTAACTCCTGGTATATAATTGAGTTCCACTGTTCCATATGCATCTGGGTTTGATTGACTATCGTAGCTACTTCTTTGACTTCCTTCTCTATTATCATAATTTCTGTAAGGTTGGTGGTAGTCATCAGAGTAAATTTTGTCAGTTCCAAAAATGTCATAACTGTCTTTGATTTGAATATTATATAAATCGTTATTAGTGTCGTTTTCGACGTCGGTATTTTTATTGATTTCTTCTGACTGACTGTTTCCAACTGTTGTTTTTTTGTTAATATTTTTATCTAAATGACTGTTACCAGTTATTATATTGCTTTTAGAAGCTTTTTTCTCTTTATTTTTTTCGTTGGAAGAATTTTTCATTTTTTCATTTTTACCCATTCCTTTCAGATTATCATTTACTGATTTTTTTTTATTTTCGACTAAATTTTTCTTTTTATTTATATTGGTGGAATCAGTATTACCTGTCGTTAAAATTTTACTTCCAATAATTTTCTGCCCTTTAACTTTTTCAACTGGACAACTTTCCTTTTGAGTTTTGATATTGCTTAATGTTTTCTTTCCTTTACTTTTGTTATTTTCAACATCTTTATTATTTTTAATATTTTCAACAATATGTTTGCTATTTTTTTTATTTATCCATTCAACGTTGTTGCTTTCTTTATTAGACACATCATGACTTTCTAATTTTTTATTTTTTATTTTTTTTGATTTGTTACTCTCATCGCAGTATATATTTTTATCATTTTTTTTGGAGGTGTTGTCGCTGTCCTTTGAAGAAACACAATCATCAGATTCTAAACCATTATCCACCTTTGGTCGGTTGTTTTTTATATTTGTTTGTTCTTTATAGGTTTTTTTTTCATCAAAATTAAAATCCTCAGTATCGTCTTTTTCTTCTGTACTCGAAAAACAGTCATCTTCGTAGTCTAAATTATAGTCATCTTCTGATGCCTTTTTATTCAAAACAAGTTTTTTCTCTTTACGCTTATTAGTATTACTTTTATCTTCATAGTCTGCGATTGGAACATTATTTGTTGGTTGAGGATCTTTCTTTAAGGATTCTGCTGATAGTGAGTTAATAGAATCGCCAACTCTATTACTTTCAATGTTATTACTAGGATTATGATTAGGCACTATTCCATCGGAATAGTCGTGAGGTGAGAGGACTCGAGTGGGTCCCGCTTCAATTGTTGGATTGAAAATTTGAACAAATGATTTCAATAATAAATCTAGACAACATTCGGAACTCTGAAAAAATAAAGTTAGCCAAAGTTAAAACTTTTTCTTATTTCGTGAAAATTTTCAACAAATGATTTATTTACTAACTTGGTAAGAATTTAATTTATTTTTAAATTTCGTTATAAAATTTAGCATTTAGTTAGACTTAATTTATAAATTTATTAAATTAAGAATATGAAATTTTATTCTTATCAAATGATGATTATTGCTTTTTCATAATGATCAACATAAAAAAATTTACTTACCGGTGGATAGAAAATCGCCACTGCGATGAATAAACTTAAGGTGTATAATTTCATGGCTATTCACAACCGAAGATTTTCAAAACGACTATTCATTAACGAAACGTTTTTGTCATTAACCTATTCATAACTTAATCCTAGTATATCAAATGTTTAACAAATAATCATTATAAGACATTTATGTATCAGTATGACGTGTTAATGACCTTCATTAAGATATTTTGATTAAGTTGCATTTCTATAATAAGAATTTCCATGAATAATGGAATTAATATTATTGTATATAAAATTATTAGGTGAATGTTAAATTTAACATGTACAACTTTATTAATAATAATTTAAAATCTATGTACAAAAATATACATTAAAAACAAAAGTTTAATTAAGTATAGCTTAAAAATGAAAAAAAAACAATAATATGGATAATAGAAATAATATTTTAGTTAGATGGTATCAGGATCTGGATAACACGTTGAAGGTTGCTCTGAAAAAACAATTTTGTAAAAAAAAATAATTACAATTAGCTTCACTTTAGACTTCTAACAATTAAGTTTACACTTAATTAATTTACATTAAAATGTTTTAACGTACTACATATAAACGATATTAAATCGTTTTATAAAACTATCTATATCAAAATCTTCTAAAATTAGTAAACGACTAATTTAAATTTTAAGTTTCTTAAAAAAATTCAAGATAACGTTATTGGACTAATGGTAAGTTTAAGTTTGAAAAATGGATGATTATGGCCCTTTAACCTAAGATTTCATGGGTTTCATTTATTTGTTATAACCTAGGCAACAAAAGTCTTTATCTTTACTATGTAAGTTTTAGCAATTACATATTTTAATTTTAATTTATTCTTAAAGTTACAGGTAAAACGCGAGAAAAACAAACTTAAAATTTTTGAGATGATGATGTGTTTTATTAATTTTTACCACCCTAAAATGTTTTTTTATATAACAATAATTATAATTTTCTAAGCTTAAAAAGATGTACCTCTCAAATATTATCACAAATGTCTGACATTTGTCTAATTTTTCTTAGTCTTTAGATAAATACGAACATATTAAATATATGTAATGAGAGTAAATTTATTATTAACATCTTTAATAACTTCAAAAAAACTATTTTAAATTATAAAGTAACACCTTTTTTTAGAATAACCGTTATTAGTTTTCTGGCAATCAAAAAATGAGTGAAGGTCAAATGTTGGTTACAACTTGGAATCATTGGTAATTTTAACACTTTCCTGACCCTCTTTTAATATGTCCATTCATTTTTCTTATACCCGTTCTTTGTAACATGAACTTAATTAAATTAATACATTTTTATTGTAATAGTAAATTATTCTCTTCATGTTTACAACACATTTTGCTCATTGACTATTTATCATTTTTTTATATTAAAATATTGTTCTTTCACATTATTAAAGCCTTAACTATTTTATCATTACGAGTATAATAAGATCTCACATATGCTTGTCTAATAGAGACGTGCTTTGCAGTCTTGCGGTTCCGTATGAAAAGCCTACAAACCTATTGACTGATGTCAATTGCCCGTTTGACTATTATTACAATAATAACCATTATAT
Source organism: Daktulosphaira vitifoliae (assembly GCF_025091365.1). NCBI lineage: Eukaryota > Metazoa > Arthropoda > Insecta > Hemiptera > Phylloxeridae > Daktulosphaira > Daktulosphaira vitifoliae. The sequence continues at coordinate 45,256,354 of NW_026099574.1, forward strand.
TGTATTCAATATTATTAAACAAATTTAGTCTTGTTGACTCAATTGAACATAGTCAACTCAGCGTGTAAGGTTTCATTTCCTCCCTCATATCTATTCTCAAATAAAATCATGAATTTATTTTGTATATTGTTGATTAATTTGTAATATTTTTAAATTATGATTTAAAATATGTCGTATTAGAAAATGTATAATCTTTGTATTTTAATTTTGAACATTTATATTATTAATACGTGTTTGACATTTTTTTGCTGTACTTTAAGCTTAATATTATTTTATTTTATTATTAATTTGTTATTTTATAACTAATTTCACTTATAATACAAAAAAATCATCGGCTACACTACTAGTTTACCAGCTTTTTTATTAATTTTCCTCCAAAATTTAATCTATAAAACTTAGCAAATAGATTAATGGTGTAATATTTCTAATAAGTGTCATTTAATAAAATGAAATAAAATAAAATAAATGTCATTATGTATATAGAACCTTGCCTAGTAGTGAATCCAACTTTTTAGGATTTATATGATTTTATTGGTGAACGCGTTACGGACAGGAACCGGTAAACATCACATACTACATAATAAGTTTAAAATATTATACAGTAAAAAACAATTTAAATGTTAAAAATTATTTAATACTTTTTATTTAAATTTTTATGAAACTGGGTAGTTTGAAGGTATTTAATACAACAAAATACTGAATAACAATCAAAACAGTGTGATTTAAATTTGAATTAAATTAAGTATCTAATAAAATTAAAATAAGTTGAAGTAAACAATATGTTTCCGTTTTATTATATAGGTCCTATAAAAAAAATTGAACAATTTTTCAAAAATTATGTATTAATATTTTAGTTGTTTATTTAAAATGTATCCTATATATTGAATTAATTTACAGTAATGTAGTAATATAGTAATATTTATAAATTTTATATGAAAATTTTTTTTATGTATAATCATATGAAAAATTCTTAAAATAATTAAAATAAATTAATTAGTTTTCACCGATTGGTCTCAATATATCAAGGAATATTTCTTCCAAATTTCAATATTCTGAGGTGAATAATTTCTTTAAGAGATTTAATTAAAACTTAACCGTATCAAGTGCATCACCCTCCAATGATATATATACAAAATGACAATTTATCAAATTTGTATTCAGGCCTCTCTTAACAAAAATCATAAACAGTGAATTACTCCACCAATGAACTGGCTAATTGTTTTCAAAAGATTATCTCACTGCTTTATCATCATCATTATTTGTAAAATGTATTGAATTATAAATTCCGTTGGCCAGCTTTTCACAATTTTAATCTTATGTGATAAACGCTAAGTTATCATAAAGTCAAAGTCAGATTACAAAAAGAAGATATTTATATAATTCAACGCCAGCTGCAGATCAAAGAGTTTTTGTGATGAATAGTCTGTATTTTTAAATATCAAAGCGAACTATTTTAGCATGGTGAAAACGGACATTAAATTTAATAAAAAATATACGATTTTTGTAAAAAAATTCTTTTTTATATTTTTAACTTTATAATACTATAACTTTTTGAAAAATGTATGGATCATTACAATTTTTTATGACAAGTACTATTTTTATATTTCTTTTATGCGAAATACTTTTTTTTTTAATCGGACGACCTCACATTATGCTGGGAGGGTTAAATGCATATAGAAATTAGAACTTTTTCAACTAATTTTTAATTAAAATATATTAATCAATTATTCATACGTAATCTAATAATTAAACATAAATACTTGTTAGGATATAAATATTTGTTTATAAAGATTTTATTATTATTTAGGGACCATATGCGAAACTCTCAGTGCAGATTAGAAATCAGCGCGAAAATGGGTTTAGAAAATTATATTTTGGTCTCGGATGAAAATTCCTTGTAGACCAGTAAATTTATAAATAAATTACAAAGAATTTTTTTTTTAAGTATTTCAACCAACTTTTAAACGCATTTACCATAAAAGTAATATCGACTTTATAATTTTTTATAATTTCTCCGTAAAAATTACAATACTAAATTATTAAATATCAATTTCATACTATATTTAACTGCTATATAATTATTTATACATATATTACACTGATGAATTATAAAACTTGTAATTAGGATATAAATAAGGAAATAGGAGATCATGTTGCTTTTGTAATAATCCACTATTTTTTTAAAATTAAACACCATCTATAGATTTGCATCGAAGCGTTTTATACAGGGTGATTTTTTTATCATAACCCACTCAATTACTTGCAGAATAATAATAATTTAAACATTTTTTTTTTTTTATTATCTTTAGTTACACACTATTCTTGAATTTTTAACTATGTAATACTTTTTAAGTTCATCCCTTATGCCTTGGAGGGGGGTCAACTTTGTTTTTTTAAATGGTAACACATATTTTTAATTTAATAAAATGTTTGAGTTTTTAATTTAATAGTAAATGGCATTTGAATTTTTAATATAACTTTATTAGCTTATTAGATATAAACATTTAAAGTTTCAAAATTTTGAGTTAATATACATGTATAATACACATGGGATTGTAAATACAGGTAGCTAATTGGATTTTTATGACATTGCTGTCTCAGTCACGGATTGTTTATTATCAATTATGATTATCAATAGATATACTTTCTGTATTGTCAGTTAGTGTATTTATAAACTCATAACAATGTGCCTTACTACAATTGATAATAACAATGCTGTGTACCTGCTAATATCGATGTTATAAAAAACCAATTAGCTACCTATATTTGTAATCCCTTGTGTATTATACCTGTATATTAATTCAAAAATTTGAATCTTTAAATGATTATATCTAATAAACGAATTAAGTTATATTAAAAATTCAAATGCCATTTACTATTAAATTAAAAACTCAAACATTTTATTTAATTAAAAATATGTGTTACCATTTAAAAAAACAAAGTTGACCCCCTTCCAAGGCATAAGGGATGAACTTAAAAAGTATTACATAATTAAAAATTCAAGAATAATGTGTAACTAAAGATAATGAAAAAAAAAAAATGTTTAAATTATTATTATTCTGCAAGTAATTGAGTGGGTTATGATAAAAAAATCACCCAGTATAATTGTGATTTTAATCACTGTCAGATTAAATCTATACTAGATCTAACTATGCCACGTCTCCACTGTGCAGGATTTTTATTATTAGTGTACAATTATAAAAATTTTTTAAAATTTAAAAATAGTAACTTTTGACTTTTTTCACAAATTTTGACGAGTTTATTACAATTTTAGGACGAATAATTATTTACAAGTTAGTTACATGCATTTTAATATACTGAGTAGGTATAGCTCTTGCTAATGCTTAAGCAATTCATCTGCAATACATACTTATTTTAAAATAAAAAAAAAATTATTACTATAACAAATTTTTAAAAATTATGATATAATCCTAGTCTAAAAATACATAAACTATTAAAAAAATTTATTATGAATTTTAATTCAATAAATGAAAATTTCTTTAAATTTTATCAAAAGTTACAAAAATTGTCAATTGGTTCTGTTCCATCATGTATATTACAAAAAATAAATAAATAGCATATTTTTTCAGGAAGGATACATTTCAGTTTTTCTTGATTCAAATTTAATATTATAGTTTTATATTTAATATTATGAATACTATAATTCTTTATAAAAACTGAATTATCATTTAGAATAAATTTATCTTTATTTAATAGGACTATGTTTATGGTATCAGTAGTATCTCTTCTATTTGAATTTTTATCAAACATATTTTAATGATTGATATACATTCAAAATAAATTTAAATGTATTGCAATTTTGTTTTTATAGTACGCTAATTGTTATTATATTGTTAATAACTAATTTAATAGCAACAAAATTTCAACAATAAAGTTATTTGATATTTTGATGTACTCATTAAAAATTTGTTATGTGATTATATTACACTCTCTTTAGGTATATAATTGTTTACCCATTAGATCAAACCTACCAATAGAATCATTTATTAAGGATTTTTATTTGATTGGAAATATGCAATTGGATACTATTCCGATGTAATACTTTTGTGTACCTATTAAAAATTTAATTTCTTGTTTACATACCTTTGATAGTTATATCTGGAATATGAACAGCTGCTACGATGTCATTAAAAATTAGTAATGGTACATGTCTGTAACGACAAATATCTACTTGAACTTCAGCTGGATTGATGTTATGAAATTGCCAACACTCTTCATTATCTTTTGGAATAAATGGTAATTTTTTACCATTTGGAAATACATAATTAATACTTTCAGGGTTTTTTAAAGCATTTATTATGTTTCTAATTGTCTGAACATTTACAGTTGTACCATCATGCCAGCAAATTTGTTTAATGTCCTGATTATTTGACGACCTTTGAAAATTTTCTTTATCAACAGCATAATACAAATTAAATGGAACTCTATATCCCGATGAAGTTATAACAATTGCAGATTCAGTCAGTTCTGGTAACTTTGTTGCCAATAATATAGCATAAGTTGAATATAAACCATTAAAGACATTTGGAATCATTAGTGTTTCAGATCCATTAGATATACTAGTTAATATTTTACTATATACGTCTAAGTTAACTTCTGTTCCATCATTAAGTGTAATATAGTCTTCATCTAAGCTACAACAGCTTTCATTGTCTTCCATATCATTACAATTATTTAATCGTAGCATCTCTTCAAATTGTTTATAAGACATTTTTTCATCGTCGATCAAAACCGATACGTCAGACTTCAATTCTTCTGGTAAATAACAACTAATTGTTTTAAATTTTAAATAAGACATTATTATGCCGCTTGGCATCTCAACCATTACTTTAGCTAGTATACATACAGGATTTCTATCACTAGGATTTGTTGCAGATGAGATTACGTGTGTACCTGTGTTTTTATAGTCATAATTAACAACAACTGTTCCTCCATTAGATAAAACTATTGGGTTTGAATTTTTTGAACGAAAAATAGAACTTGTACTTTTTGGTTTCATTTTGAAATTAATTGTAATTGGCGCTTTTTCTGAAAAAATTATCGGAGAATCATAAAACTCATTAGAATTTTTACTTTCGTTATTTATTTGAATATTGTCTATTGATTCTGCTGATACAGAAATGTCATAAATGTCTCGTTTTAATTGTAAAGCTGATTTATCTTTTAAACTTGAAATTTCTAAATCGTATATACCACACATAACCTAAAAAATAAAACGTATTATAAAACATAAAAAGTTTATTTAATTTTAGAATATTTTTTAATAATATACATAATTAGAAGTAGTTGTTTAGTTTTGCCATAGTTATTTTTAGAAATTAAATCTAAAATCCAATTTTAACTATTTTATATTTATTAATAGACTTATCATTCTTATTAATATTCAAAAATGTTATAATTTTTTTGTAAAAACCTCAATTAAAATTTTTTTTTACAAATAACAATACGTAAAAATTATATAATTTAATTAGTAATTTAATTTCAAAATAAATTTTTTCTGACTTTTCAATTCAAATTTATAGTTAGAGTTAAAATATTATCGAAAATACCCATTTTTTAAACAATTAGTATCGGTATAAATTACATAAAAATATTAGCAATTGAAAAAAATTAAAAAAAATAATATATTGTGTAATTATAAAGTAAAAAAATCATTTAAAATGAATTTAATGACAAATATACTTAATTAAATTAATGTTACAAAATAATTAAAACATTTACCTGTATAATGATAAATGATCCATAAAATAATAATTGTGGTAACATATTGAATCAAAAGTAAATATTATATAAAAATATAACTTTACCAACGGCTAATTATTTCAGTATAGTTTAAAAATTATACGAATGTGAATCTAATTTAAAAATGAAGTAAAAACATTTTCAGACCCAGTCAGTTTATTTCAGATAATCAATTACGTGTTTTCTAAGTTCTTCCTCATAAGATATATTAGGCCGGACAAACATTTTCTGTTAAAGATGTGATAATTATTAAATATTAATGTATTATAGAATGAACCTAGTTTTTTTTGCTATCTTAACACTAACACTTTACAGTTATGAATATTACTTTACTCAATTTATAGTCAATTATTTAATTAAAATTCTCGTATTGAATGAGAGGGACGTATCATCAAGCAAAAAAACGGTAGCACAGTGGGGTCGAGGCACAGTATGGACGAGGCATAAGATGGGACAAGTATAGATGATATCTGACAGTGATTAAAATCACTATCATAAGAAACACTTCGATGCAAATCTATAGATAGTGTTTTATTTAGAAAAATTGGTGTATTATTCCAAAAGCAACACCAACTCTTATTTCTTTAATTATATCCTGATTAGTAGTTCATTGATTTTAAAATATAATATATGAATAAATACTAATTATAGTTTTTAAATTTAGTATGAAATTGATATTCAATAATTAAATATTGTAATTTAAACGGAGAAATTATAAAAATAATAAAGAACTTATATTATGCTTTACTTTTATGTGTATAAAAATTTAAAAGGCTGGATACAATAATTTTCAATAAAAACTGTTTGTTACTATAAATAAATGCACTGGACTACAAGGAACTTTCATCAGAAGCAAAAATATACTTAAAAAAAATCAACTTTTTGCGTTGTTTTCGAATCTGAAATTGTGAGGCCAGCTATGATGTATAGTTCATTGGGTTGGGCGGTTGATAAGAAAGTAGAGCGGAGAATTAGTGTAGCAGAGATGAGAATGTTTAGTTGAATGAGTGGAGTGACTAGAGAAGATAGGATAAGGAACGAGCATATAAGAGGAAGTATAGGTGTTGCGTCAATCGTGGATAAGATGACAGAAAATAGACTTAGATTGTTTAGTCATGTTATGAGGAGAGAAGAATGAGAAGCTGTAAGAACAGTTATAGAAATGAATTTTGAAGCAAGAAGAGGTAGAGGAAGACCAAAAAGGAGATTGAGGGATGTTATTTAATGCGATTTGTGGACAGCTGATGTGAGCATAGAAGATGAGGGAGATAGTGTCAAGTAGAAGCTTAGGATAAGGGTGGCCGATCCCAAATAGTTGGGATTATGGCAAAGAAAAAGAAAATTCCGGTGGCAATTGACATAATATGATTGTTGTTTGGGAATGTACAATTTAGCGTTTAGTTGGGTTTAAACAATATAGCGTGAAATCAATTACCTACTCTATCGCTTGTATATTAATATACACTACACTTTAATGATACAATAAATAAATAAACTCACACATACACACATATGCATTTATAACATTGTGTCTAACGTAAGTGTAACATGATAAAAAGTAACCGTAAAATGAAAAAAATGGAATATAAATTTTAGTACTCATATTAAATGTAATGTAACTCGAAAAATATTTGTTTAAATGAAAAAATATAAGATAATTTTTTTGTATGTAATTGTCTTTTAAACAATTTTTGTAAGTTCAATATTTTTTGAGAAAATTAAAAAAGCTCATGTTTTTGAACTTTTGCGAGGCTGTAAAAAAAAACATGAATTTTTAACATATTAAAAATCTAATCAGTAATTATTTGAAAACAAATTTTTTTTCTTTTAATTATTATTTTATATGTAATTAATAATAATATTAAAAATTAGAAGTGATAGAAAAAGTCTAATTGCAGATTTGAAAACAACGCAAAAAGTTGATTTTTTTAAAGTATATTTTTGCTTTTGATGAAAGTTCCTTGTAGTCCAGTGCATTTATTTATAGTAACAAACAGTTTTTATTGAAAATTATTGTATCCAGCCTTTTAAATTTTTATACACGTAAAAGTAAAGCAAAATATAACTTCTTTATTATTTTTATAATTTCTCNAAGCATAATATAAGTTCTTTAGTATTTTTATCATTTTTCTGTTTAAATTACAATATTGAATTATTAAATATCAATTTCATAATAAATTTAAAAACTATAATTAGTATTTATTCATATATTATATTTTAAAATCAAAGAACTACTAATCAGGATATAATTAAAGAAATAAGAGTT